>NW_027223768.1:43534757-43950800 GCF_028538775.1 Myotis yumanensis
TCAAATACTGCCTGACCCAGTCTTCAAGTGGTGCCTCCCCTGCCCTTCCGCTGCTGCAGGCTCCTCTGCCTGCAGTCTCAGCTCCCGGGCTCCCCAGCGGCTCTGCGGCGCCCTAGGTGAGCGGCAGGTGTTCCTTCCCCAGGAGGCGGCTCCTTTCTGCAGCGTCAGCGGTGTCAGGGTGGCTGCTGGCCACATCCACCACCAGCCCCCTCCTCTGTGCAGCCCCCCAGGGCTTCCTCCCCCGCCTGAGTCTCCCAGCCCCTGCCTTCCAGCAGTTTCAGTCACTGTCGTTCCTTTGTGATACGCGAGTGTTTTTCTTTCCTTTTTTTTTTTTTTGCCAATTTCAAATATTTCACCCTGACAGGTCCTTGCAGGCGGGACTCTGCTGGGGCCATAAACATGATGGTCTCTCACAAGGGGGTGGTGCTGGCTGTTTCAGGGAGAAGCTGAGGCTTGGGCAGAGCTTTCCTGGAGGATGGAGGACGGGCTGGGGAGAAACTGGGAGGGGCTGTCAGGCCGGAGACAGGCCGCCTGTGGGGAGAGGGGAGGGCTGGGAGAAAGGCTTAGGCAGTGGGTTGAACGACCATTTCACAGGGGTCGCCTAAGACCATCGGAAAACACACATATAATTACATATTGTTTTTGTGATTAATCACTATGCTTTAATTATGTTCAATTTGTAACAGTGAAATTGGGGGTCAGCACATGAGGAACTGTATTAAAGGGTCACGGCGTTAGGAAGGTTGAAAACCACTGGCTTAGAGTGTGTTCCCTTCTCAGAAAGTTCCAGCAGAGCGAGCTGCGGGATTCTCCCAGAGGAGGGCCAGGGCAGGGGAGCGGGCAGAGCGGAGCCCTTTGACCACAGGGAGGTGGCAGCTTGTGTGGAGGCAGAACCACCGCCTCCTGAGTGACAGGTCCCTCCTGTGACTGTGCGGGCGGCTGGGGACCTGCGGGACCAGCCCTTCACTCACCAACGACTTCCTTTCCAGGCTCGGGAGGAACCGCCTCGCTTCCAGTTCTTGCCCAGACGCTCTGAGCACGTTTAGAGTCATTTCTTAAGAAATGAAAAGCCGGAGAAGGTGCGAAATCGCCCGAGGGCCTGGGTCCCGGCTCCCCGGGTCCCTTGAAGGTCAGGGAGCAGCGGTCTTCTCTCCTGGGTCACTGACTGGCTCGGCCCGTCCCCGAGTCCCTGGGAGGCGGTGAGGTCACCCTGGAGAGACTGGGAAGTCTGTCCTCCACGCTTTCTCCTTGAAGTAAACTTTAAAAATAAATAAAAAGCACGAATTTTTATAACAAACACACAGCAGTCTATTTTCTTTCAATGGATCCTATTTGAGAAAGCCTGGGAGCTGCTGGCAGAAGCTACAGTGACTGTGACATGAATGTGCGAACGTTTCCTCCTGACGCCCCAGCTCTGCAGCGTGTCATCCTCATGCAGCTCCCAGTTGCTGGCCAGGTGCCTCTGTCAGTGAGGAGACAGTGTCCACAGCTCGAGGGCAACCTGTGGCTGGTCACGGGGTTTTCTGTATCTTCCAGTGAAGTGTCCTGACAAGTCTTCCACAGCCTCTTTTTAAAAATGTGTTTTTATTGATTTCAGAGAAGAGGGGAGAGGAAGATAGAAACATCAGTGATGGGAGAGAATCATGGATTGGTGCCTCCTGCACGCCCCCCACTAGGCATTGAGCCCCAAACCCAGGCTTGTGCCTTTGACTGGAATCAAACTCAGGACCCTTCAGTCCTCTTCAGTCCCCAGGCCAATGCTCTATCCACTGAGCCACACTGGTGAGGGCCTTTCACAGTCTCTTCACCAGCTTCTTACCCACAATTCTCTTACCTTCTGAATGTCAGTATTCCGGGTTCTGTGTGGGTTGGGGGGGCATCAGGTCATCATTAGGGATTTGGGTGAGCGAGTGCATGACAGCAAGGAAATACCATTTGGGAGAAGTTCTTTCAACTCGCACCACCTCAGCTGTATTTCATTTAGTTCAATATATTATTCCCCTTGGCTCCCTCTGACCCTGGGCTACCGAGAGGCGCTGCTGTGACCGGGTGAGCTCAGTGCGCGGTGGCCCTTCTGTTGCTTCCTGTGCTCGCTGCTCTGTTTCCAGGCAGTTTGGCAGCACACTGGCGGCCTTGGTCCTTTCAGGTGGGCGCAGGCTCATTCACGGCACAGACATGTGTTCTGTGGCCTGGAAACACGCGTGTCCTGTGTTGTGTACAGTGCTCTGTAAATGTGGGTCGGGTGGGCTTGGCTGGTGGTATTTTTGAGTTGTGTATTTTGTTGGTTTTTGTCTAGTGGTGTGAACTGAGTGATGTGGAAGTCTCCACATGTAATTGTAAATTTGTTTATTTCTCTCAGTTCTTTTAGGTTTCACCTCAGGAATATAGGTCTGTTTCTTGGTGCATGCACAGTTCAGATTGCCATGTCGTTTTATTAAAAAATTGATTAATTATTATACAATATCTTTTTCATTTGCTGGTAATTTTCTCTGGTCAACTTTATCTGATATTAATATATTTATGTCTGCTTTCCTTCGAGTAATGTTTACATCATATATTGTCGTAGTTCCTATCTGTCTTAGTTCCAACACCCGACAGGTTATATAATTTTAAAATTGTATTATATGTAGTTCTAAAATTTCTATTAGTTCTTATATATTCTGGTGTTTTTTACAGAAATTTGAATGCTTTATACTTTTTAGTAGCTTCAAACATGTTTATAATTGCTTATTTAAGTACTTTCATAATGGAAGCCTTAAAATCTTTGTCAGATAATCCTGATATCGCCGATATTTCTTTGTTGACTTTTTTTTTTTTTTTAATTTAGACTGAGGGCTTTCTGTTTCTTGGCACAATGAGCGATATTTATTTGAAACTTGGACATGCGGGTGTTGTGCTATGAGACTCGGGCTTATTTAACTCCTCCCGCTGCAGCTGGCAGACTGACACCCTCCAGGGAATTTCAAGTCTCCTCCCAGCTTTCCTTGGCGCTGGAGGGAGCAGGTTCCTTCCCATGGACAGGCGCCTCCCTCGCCCTCCACCATT
Source organism: Myotis yumanensis (assembly GCF_028538775.1). NCBI lineage: Eukaryota > Metazoa > Chordata > Mammalia > Chiroptera > Vespertilionidae > Myotis > Myotis yumanensis. The sequence goes on from NW_027223768.1 coordinate 43,537,803, forward strand.
GGGGTTAGAAACCCGGCTCAGCTCTCTGGCCCGGCCCGCAGAAGGGTCAGAGGATTCGTTATTCCTGTTGCGGTGGAGCTACAATCTCCCACGCCCGGTGCGTCATGGTGGCCCAGGCCAGGGTGTTTGGATGAAGCAGGGTAGTTATTACCTAAAAGATTTCTGTCTTTGTGAGATACCACTTTCCTAGCTTTTTGGATAGAGAAAGCGGCTTCTTTGAAGGGCATTTTTGTCTGTACTTGTTTGTGTTTCTGGGTTACAAGCTTCTTCGGGACCAAGTCTGTGTCAGACAACACGCAGACAGAAACCCCAGGCAGAGGCTCGCAAGCACATTCCAACAGGCACTGGCGCATGAGGACACACTCCCAACACCCTCACTCGCAAGTAGCTGTGAGAGGAAACCCCAGCCACTCCTCACCTTCTCATGTTTTGGGTTGGAGATCTCTCATTAATTACTGATTCTCTCCACCTTTCAGAGCCTCTCTATGTTTGTTTTATACATACAATAGCCAAGGATTTTAGTAATGTGACGGGGAATAATAACTTTACACTCTGACTAACCATGAAATCGAACTAGAATAAAATGTACTAACGAACTTACACAAAGGACCTCTGCACTAATGTTTCCTTATGAGCATCCCGCAGGCACCAGCAGCTTCAGGCTGTACAAGGAATGGCGTTGGCCACATGATGCTGGCTTACACAGGTTGCCAACCACAGGAATGTGGCTCGCACTGACCAGCTCCAGGTGCTGACATTGAAGATCGGTATCAGGACCAGCAAGGACACTCAGCGTGTCCACAGCCCCTCCGCCAGGTCTCCCTGTTCCTCTTGCCTTCTCCCTCCCTATAAAAACCCTGCACGAACGGGACAGTAGAGTGGTCTTTGGGATGGGAGTCTACCATCTTCTCAGGCAGCTGGCACTTGAATAAACCATTTTCCTCACACCAGCCCCTGCTTCTTGGGACCGGCTTTCAAAGTGGCCAGCAGCTGAACCTGGTTTGCAATCAGGATTTGGCGAGCAGCCCCAGAGGCGCGCTCAGCTGCTTGTGGCCCTCTGACTCTGTGCCAGGAACTCACAGGGACTTCCCAGAGCTGTGGAGGGGTCTTTTAAATCTCAGGGACTCTTCCTGTCCCTCTCACCGCATCAGCGCCCTATAAATGATTTGCTGGTGAAAGTAAATGGTCTTTGGGTGGTCAGCTGGCTCCAAGACTGAGCAAGTCCAGCTGGCATACACCAAAAGCCCTCTCACTGCCGCCTGGGCTGGCTGCTGTCTGGACTCAGCAACGAGGCATTTCCGGGTTGGTTAGCAGGGAACAGAGCTCGGAGGCTTTAATCCAGGTTTTCCCACGGGAGGATTTTGGGTTTGTTTTGAGAGCCCCTTCTGTCTGGAATGCCTCTTTGGTTACAGTTGCTCTTCGCTTGCTTTCTTATATTTGGGGGACTTGCTTTGATGGCTGCTGTCTTTGTGGCATTTGGGCCTCGTAAAGGTCACTCATGGCATCGATTGCTGTGAGGTGAGTCTAAGGCAGGTGTCTCGGTCCCTCCTCCCAGCCCCTACGGCCCTGACGATCCCCCCACGCTGCCCTGAGCAGGTCCCGCAGCCAGTGCCATCCCCATGATGGCTCAGAGGAGGCCCCTGCTCACTTGGTAAGTTTGAGACCAAGTTGGGTCCTCCAGCCAAGTTGGGGAAGTGCCTGTCCTCCATGAAGGAACTTGATGTGGGGTGGGGTCCCTCCACCAGCTGGAGTGAACCCCTCTGCTCAGCTTGGAACAGGCGTTGCTGTGCAGGGTCCCTGCGCCGGGCGGGCGAGGTGCTCGCTGCTGGGGAGCTCAGTCCCAGGAGCGCCCACCGCACTGGCTCAGTGAGCACCCGGGGCTCCCGAAGACAAGCTGCAAACCTGGGGTTGCATAGTCCCGCTGCTGTCTGGGGGGCTGTGCCCCGGACTGAAGACCCAGCAAACTGCCCTGGGGGTGAACTCCGCGGTGCCGGGAACCCTGCGCTTCCCTTGTGGTCTCATTAGACCCCCAGGCTCCCAGGGCCCTGCCCTCCATCCCTACTGCGGGGCTGGGGGCAGGGACAGCCCTGGGCAGCTGTGTGGGCGGAGGGTTACGCCCAGGCCCAGGCCCACACACTGGAGGCCACTAGCTCCTCCGAGCTTAAGGCCAGGTCTGGGTTCTTGGGGCGCCTGGGTGTGTGATCAAAGCTACAGAGTTGGAGGGGGGGCGGGGGTCAGTGGTTGAATGGAGAGCCCGTGGATAGTCAGGCGCTGTAGGAATGCCTCCTCACTTTCCCTCATTGTCAGCCGTGCTCTCAAAGCCTCTCTTCCCCTCCTCCCTCCAATGTGCGCTTCCAGATGGGAAATTGCCAACCATCATAAACCAGTAAAGAGAAAACACACGGAGCTCGGGCCACTGCTGCCCAAGCCACTCTGTCCTGCGAGGGAGCCCCAAGCCGCACTGCGCAGAGCCAACCCGGGAGAATGGGACTCCGGGCACTGCCTGCCTGGCTGGGGCACAGGCTGCTGCCTGCCAGCTCCCTGCCCTCAGCCGGGGGACGGAGAAGCACCCACTGTGCTGTGCAAGCTCTTGGGGCAGCACTGCACACAGTCTCTGCCCCCATGAGAACCGCCCTCTGCCTTGCTGGGTGGCTAGACTGTGTTTCAAAATTGAATCCCCGCAGTGGCCACAGAACTGACACCCAACCGTCTCAGTCCGTGGAAAAGGCCGTGGAAACAAAGCATCTACATTATAAAAGGTCAGGGGCTGTCATGACCTAAACGACCAGAGGGAGGACAGGTCACCAGGAAGTGCATGGAGCACCTCTCGATCCCTCCCCAACACCCACAGGCTCCTGTCACAGCAAGGCTGTAGGCCGGTGGGTTGGTGGGGCGAGGGCGGGGGGGCGGGGGGCGTAGTGGAGGTGGGGTGGGGGTGGGAGGGGTCAGGCAGACGCTGTGAGGCTGCAGATCAGGCCCGGAGATGCTGACTGGCATAGAAACCAACCAATCAGAACCTAATCTGGGTGAACTGCGAAGACAGAACCTAAGGTGTGGGCTGAGGAGGGGTTTTAAGGGCAACAACTCTTTGGTGTAAGGTGCAAGAAAGCGGTTCAATTTTTTAATGACCGGTTTGGCAGTATAGTGCATATGGCTGGCTATCAGTCCAGATATAGGGATTATGTATTTTTGTCTGCCAAGAGCATCTCCACCTGCTGAAAAGGCTCCCCCCCCCCCCGCCCCATTTAAGCAATCCTATCCTATATAATCTAGCTATATTAATAAAAGGGTAATATGCTAATTAGCCCTGTCGACTGGCCATCTTCTGGACAAAGCCATGGTGGTGGGGGCCAAGGCAGAGGCAGTTAGGGGTGATCAGGCTGGCAGGGGAGGGCAGTTGGGAGTGAGATCAGGACAGCAGGGGAGGGCAGTTGGGTGGGACCAGACTTGCAGGGGAGGGCAGTTGGGGGCGATATCAGGCCAGCAGGGGAGGGCATTGGGGGTGACCGGTCCTGCAGAGGAGGGCAGTTAGGGGCGACCAGGCTGTCAGGGGAGGGTAGTTGGGGGCAACCAGGCTGTCAGGGGAGGGCAGTTGGGGGCCATCATGCCGGCAGGGGATTGGTTAGGGGGCAATCAGGCAGGCAGGCAGGTGAGCAGTTAGGAGCCAGCAGTCCCGGATTGTGAGAGGGATGTTCGACAGCCGATTGAAGTGTTATGTTTTCTTGACATAGTTTATCATTATAAAGTGTCCCTCTTTGTCTCTTATTATCTTTCTTACCTTGAAATCTGTATGTTTGGGAATGTCTTTATTTCTCCTTTATATTTAAAGGATAATTTTACCAGATTTATTATTCGTGACTGGTAATTTTTCACTTTCAGATGAATATTTTGTTCCACTCTCTTCTGGATTCCACTCTCTTTTGTTCCGTTTTCTTCTGCTGAGAAGTCCGATGGCATTCTGATGGGTTTTCCTTTGGAGGTCACTTCCTTCTTTTCCCTGGCTGCTTTGAGAATTATTTCTTTGCCATTACTTTTTGACAACTTCAATACCCAGAGGGACTCTTTGGATTGAGGTAACTAGGTGTTCTGTTTGGATTCGAGGACATAGTTCTTTCCATAGATTTTGGAAGTTCTCATCCACTGTTTTAATAGACTCTCCATTCAATGCTCCCTCTCTTTCTCCTCCTATGCAATGCCTATAATTCCAATATTGCTTTTTCTGATGGTGTTAGATAGGTCTCATAGAGCTCTTTCATCTTTCTTTATTCTCAGGTCTCTCTCTTCTTCTCTCTGTATTATTTCTTGATTCCTATCTTTAATATCACTAGTTCTTTCCTGTATCTCATTGTTTCTGTTTTCTATACTCAGTACTTGACTCTTTTTTTTATTGTTTAAAGTATTACATATGTCTCCTTTTCCCCCCATCAACCCCTTCCCAGTCACTCCCACCCCCCAGGACAAGCCCCACTGCCCCAGTGTCCATTGGTTATGCTAATATGCAAGCATACAAGTCCTTTGATTGACCTCTTATCCCTCCCCAACCCCCACCTTCCCTCTGAGGTTTGATGGTCTGTTCCCTGTCTCCGGATCTATTTTTGTTCACCAGTTTATGTTATTCATTATATTCCACTAATGAGTGAGATCATGTGATATCTATCTTCCTCTGACTGGCTTATTTCACTTAGCATAATGCTCTTCAGGTCCATCCATATTGTTGCAAATGGTAAAAGTTCCTTCTTTTCTATAGTAGCATAGTATTCCATTGTGTAGATGTACCAGTTTTCTAATCCAATCATTTGCTGATGGGCACTTAGGCTGTTTCCAAATCTTAGCTATTGTAAATTGTTCTGCTATGAACATAGGGGTACATATGTCCTTTCTGATTGGTGTTTCCGTTTTCTTGGGATATATTCCTTGAAGTGGGATTACTGGGTCAAATGGTAGTTCTACTTTTAATTTTTTCAGGAAACTCCATATTGTTTTTCACAGTGGCTGCACCAGTCTGCATTCTCACCAGCAGTGCACGAGGGTACCTTTTTCTCCACATTCTCACGAGCCCTTGTCGTTTGTTGATTTATTGATGATAGCCATTCTGACAGGTGTGAGGTGGGACCTCATTGTTGTTTTGATTTGTACCTCTCAGATGATTAGTGACTTTGTGTGTGTTTTCATATGTCTCTTGGCCTTCTGAATGTCCTCTTTCGAAAAGTGTCTATTTGGGTCCTTTGCCATTTTTTTTTGGTTGGATTGTTTATCTTCCTTTTGTTAAGTTGTATGAGTTCCCTATAAATGTTGGAGATTAAACCCTTATTGCAGATAACATTGGCAAATATGTTCTCCCATGCAGTGGGCTTTCTTGTTGTTTTGTTGGTGGTTTCCTTTGCTGTGCAGAAGCTTATTTTGATGTAGTCCCATTTGTGGATTTTATCCTTAGTCTCCATTGCCCTAGGAGTTGTGTTGGTAAAGATATGGCTATGACATATGTCTGATATTTTGCTGCCTATGGGTTCTTCTAAGATTTTTATTGTTTCCAATCTTACATTTAAGTCCTTTATCCATTTTTTTGAAAATTTAATTTTGTTTTATTTCTTAAAATATTACAAAGAGTATTACACATGTCCCCCCCCCCCACCCTTGACATTCCCCCGGCCTTGTGTCCATTGGTTATTCTTATATGCATGCATACAAATCCTTCGGTTGATCTCTTACCCCCTCCTCCAACCCTCCCCAGGCTTCCCACTGTAGTTTGACAGTCTGTTCAATGCCACTCTGCCTTTGTATCTATTTTTGTTCATCAGTTTATAATGGTCTTTATTATCCGTAAATGAGTGAGATCCTATGGTATTTTTCTCGGCTTCCCAGGGGCTGTCACAGCCTCACAGGGGCCGTCCCAGCCTCACAGGGGCCGTCTCAACCTCACCGGGGCCGTCTCAGCCTCACCGGGGCCGTCTCAGCCTCACCGGGGCTGTCCCAGCCTCACAGGGGCCGTCACAGCCTCACAGGGGCCATCTCAACCTCACCGGGGCCGTCTAAACCTCACTGGGGCTGTCTCAGCCTCACCGGGGCCGTCCCAGCCTCACAGGGGCCGTCACAGCCTCACCAGGGCCGTCCCAGCCTCACAGGGGTCGTTCCAGCCTCACAGGGGCCATCACAGCCTCATGGGGGCCGTCTCAGCAACATGAAGTTTGGCATTCTTTTGTTGGGTGGCTCCTTGCTGGACAAAATCTCCAGGCATTCTTGGTGGCTGAATATCTGGTGTGCTTGCCTGGATTTCATTTTCTACTAAGTGCACAGACTGTTTGTCTCCTGTCTCCCAGTGTCCCATGTGAGACTGGATCTGGTGGACCTGCCTGTGCGTTTGCTGGTATAGCGGTTCCAGGTCGCCGGCCCAGCCGGGTCCAGCTCCGACTTCCTCTGAACCTGATTCTGCTTCTTGAGTGTGTCCCTTATGTATGCAAGGAGTTGAAATCTGCAATTTGTTGGGTTGGGCTGCAAAAGCGCAGGTGGTTCCTATTGTGCCACTGGCACAGCTTGGGCGGGAATGTAAATTGAGTAGGGCAGGGTCTCCAGGAGTCACCAGGGCGGAGCGAAGGGCAATGGCATCTCTGAGACTCCTCGCCTCTCCGGGACTCCCTCCGCATCTCCGCGTCCCCGAGTGCCGGCGAGCAGTTCCTCGAGAAAGCCTCCCTCGCTCTCCAACCCGCTGCAAGGCCATCCCGCCTCTCCACATAGGGGTCTGGGACCTCAGAGTCCCACCCCAAACAAGCTCAGTGGATTCGAGAGTCTGTAATCCCTTCCGATTGAAAAAAACCACGCATCCAGTTGCAGCTTGCCTGGCGCATGACTCTGTACCTCTGTTCATAGAGCCTCTGCATATCCTACTCAGTTTCAATGCTCTTCTTTCTTTCCTTCCAGTTGTAGAGCTTCCACTGGGCCAGCCTTCCCATGGTTCTGAATGACAGCTGTTTGTCTTATAGTTGGTAGTTTTGATGCTGTTGTGGGAGGCAGCACACACAGGTCCGTACCGTACGCCGCCATCTTGGTTCTCCTTTATCCATTTTGAGTTTATTTGTGTGTATGGTGTGAATTAGTGGTCTATTTTCATTTTTTTTTTTACATGTATCTGTCCAATTTTCCCAACACCATTTATTGAAGAGACTGTCTTGACTCTATTGTATGCTCTTGCTTTCTCTGTCAAATATTAACAGCATAATGGCTTGGGTCAATTTCTGGGTTCTCTGTTCTGTTCCATTGGTCTATATGACTGTTCTTGTGCCAGTACCAGGGATTTTTGAGAACAGTGGCTTTGTAATACAGCTTGATATCTGGTATTGTGATCCCTTCAACTTTCTTCTTCTTTCTCAGGATTGCTGTGGCTATTCAAGGTCTTTTTTTATTCCATATGAATATTTGGAGCATTTGTTCTAGGTCTGTGAAATATGCCATTGGTATTGTATTGTGGCTTGCATTGAATCTATAAATTGCTTTGAGTAATGTGGATATTTTAATGATGTTGATTCTACTAATCCATGAACACAGTATATTCTTCCATTTGTATATTCTTCCACAGTATATTCTCTCTCTCTCTTTTTCAATGTCCTATAGTTTTCCAAGTACAGGTATTTTACCTCCTTAGTTAAGTTTATTCCTAGGTATCTTAATTTTTTTTGGTGCAATGGTAAATGGGATTGTGTTTTTAGTTTCTCTTTCTGTGAGTCCATTATTGGTGTATAAAAAGCCATAGATTTCTAGGTGTTAATTTTGTATCCTGCTGCATTGCCGAATTCATTTATGAAGTCTAGAACTTATTTGATGGAGTTTTTAGGGATTTCTATGTACAATATCATGTCATCTGAGAATAATGACAGTTTTACTTCTTCTTTACCAATTTGAATGCCTTTTATTTCTTCTTCTTGTCTAATCACTGTGGCTCAGTAGTTCACTGTTAATCTCCTTAATTGCATGCTTCATGTCCAGGATTTTTGATTGGTTCTTTTTAAAGTTTCAATTTCCTTGTTTTGTTCATTGATTTGTTTCTTAAGTGCACTGAATTGCCTGTCTGTATGTTCTCACATCTCACTGAGTATTTTCAGAACTGCAATCTTAAATCTCTGTCATTTATATCCCATATTTCCATGTGTCCCACCCTGGTCACTGGATGTTTTTGTTACTGCGGTTCTTCATGGTGTTTGCTGTCCTCGTTTCCTTATGCACTTATTTCTGAAGAGCTCTTTCTGCTGTTTCCCAGGAGATGCATTGAATTGCAAGATTTTTACCTCTGTGGTCTCCCAGTGCTGAACCAACTCAGCTTCCATAAAAGTACAGCTGTGCTGCCTGGGTGTGGGGTTTGTTTTGCCCTCACCTTAATGGCGACACTTGACCTCGATGGGGTCCCTCTTGGCACGCCTCTTGGGGATCAGTCACAGAGGAAAACAGGATTCTGCTGCAGCAGCTCTTGGTTTACAGATCACATGCTCCTGAGCCGACTCCCAGGGCAATGGGAGGGAGTTTTGGGAGCTCGGGCAGCAGTAGGGCTCTGTGGTTCCGTTTCTTTGTCTGAGACCCACCGCCCAGCCTGACAGTGTGAGCTGCATGTGAGAACCCCGTGCTCTGCCGGGCGTCTGCCCACTCAGACACTGTCACTCTCTCGCTGCTTGCAGCTCGCCCTGCTGGGATGTTCACCACCACCACCACCACCATCTCCACCACCACCACCAAGGGAATTTGCTGCTACTGCCAGTTTCCTCCCCTCTCCCAGCCCCCCACTAGCTCCCTGCAGGTCTGTGGGCCACCTGTGCTTTTCTCTTTTCTCATCTCCTCATTCATTCCCAGGAGCCCACCTTTAGACATTTCAGTGTGCAGGTCTCTCAGGCATGCCTCTGTGTTGAGCAGGGATTTCTTTATTGAATTAGATACTGTTAACTTGTTGATATTTCAGGGTGGGGGGGAAAACATTCACCCTTACACCACCATTCCACCGAGGTCACTCCAAAAAGAAGATATTAAAACAAACGCTCTTATTCACCCCCACAGCGGATCCCACTTTTTTATTTTTTCGTTCATTAAAATTTGTTACATTTACTAAACTGTCATGTTTGATTCCCAATTCATGTTATGACGCCTTCATCTTTCATTTCCAGAAATTTCTAGGGAACTGACAGACCTAAGGCAAGTGCCCTGACTGAGTTATAAAATGATGGGATCAGAGATATACACATTGCCCTCCTTAACTGTCCCAGATTTCTCCTTCGCTGGATAGAGCCCCGTGCATTACAATGCTGACACAGCCATGAGGTCAGCAACATGCACATACTGAGAACATGGGTCTGCAAGCGTCAGGGTGGCTCCTTTCCAGCAAAGGATTTGCTGCCTGTGGCTCTCAGAGCCGCCTTTCCCTTGGCTTCCTGTTCTGCAGGAAGGACTGTCTTCACAAGGCAGCCTGTTGGCTGAGGGCAGGGCCTTACAATGAGCACGTTTTCAGGGAGCACAGGAAATCAGAGGAAACACGACCTCCTGTGGCCACAGAAGGCCATAGCAACAGGCGGAGAAGGGGGAAGGTGGGGGGGGGGGCGGCATCGTGCAGACAGGGCACAGGAGTTGCGGCTATGTTGTTTTTGGTTCACAAAGACCTGAGACTGGATTACAGGGGTTCCCTGTGGTCAGATTCCATTAGTCTCTTAGCTCCTGAGCTCTGGCGTCAGCCTCCCATTGACAATTCTATTGATGGTCCAGGAAGAATCTGCCCAGAACATAAAGTGTCTGCCTGTGGGAGGTCACCAGGCTGAGGACAAGCAGTGAGAGACGTTCCAGCCCCTCGAAGCAGAGATGCTGGGAGAGCCTTCCGGTCGCAGCGTGGTCACAGGTTGGGCGCAGGAGTGACCACAGAGTGCAGGGAGCAGCTGGAGGGGAAAGGCTGTCTTCACACTTCACTGACGTGGAACATCACCGAGGTCTCCCCAGGTCAGGCCCTAATATGCAGCCCATTTGGTGACAAGACCTCAGAGAGTCTTGGGAAGCATTTCTGCCGGACGTGAAGCCGCAGGTTCCATCTTGGATGGCTGCGAGCAGACCTTCCAGGTCCCAGTTTCTACGGCTGCTGCTTGGCTGCTGTTGTTGCCAGGCCATCGCTCATCTTTGTGCTGCTGCCTCCTCTCTGGCACATGCTCTCGCTCCTGAGCCCGGGAAGCAACCGCCGTCGGAGTCAGCACAGCCTGGAAGCAAGACACAAAAATACAAGTGAAAGTGGGAAGCAGGGCTTGGTGCTCCCTCTCCCCTTGTCCACAGTTCAGTTCACTTGAGAGGTCAGAACACACAGAGCAGAGACGCAGGAAAAGGGGAAATGAGATGGGATTTCAAAAAGGAGAGACAATGGTGTGAGAGCCCCAGATCTGAATATACTCTGAGAAGCAAGCGCTGAGGCCACCTGTGTGAGGTTGGGGTGAGAAAACAGTAAAAAGATGAGCTGGAGACTCATTTCCCCGTCCTCGCTCCATGTAAGAATTTTAAGACAGTAACAGTCAGTCCATACTTGGTACTGATTGGGGGCACCAGAGGCGGCCTCACATTTGGGTGGACCTTTGGTTTGCGGTCCGTGCTGTGCAGTTTCATCCATAAGCTGTAAGCAGGAGCGTCTGCTGTAGGCGACATGGCGACCAGAACCAGGACCTGCATCCCCAGAGGGTGTGTATTTCGTGGGCTCAGAGGCTGCTGAGCGCACAGCAGTGCTGCGGAGTCAGGACCACACCATTGTCCCCAGTGCTCCTGCCTCTCTAGGCAGCAGGTCTGGGCGTTGGTTCCTGGGTCACAGCCCATGACAGAGGCTGGTGAGCAGGGACAGCTGCAGGGCCCCTGCAGAGGTCAGGGCCCACCCTGCAGGAGGGCGGAGCTGGGCAGAGCTGCATGAGCATGCGCATCGGGGAGAGCCACCTGGGTCATGTGGGAGGTCACAAGGCAAGGGGACCGCAGGACACATGGAGACACCTACCCTTAGCCCTGGACTCAGCCAGAGCCCTGGGTGCTGTGAGGGCGCCTGTCCCATGGGAGCGGAGGCAGCCCATGCTCTCAGATTCTTGTTAAAGCTTTACTCTAGTGTGTCTGTGAGTGTCTGCTTACATCACTTAATAATTAAATAATTAGATTGACGCCCAGAGATCACCATGCATGTCGGTGGGAATTAGGAAATCAGCAGCGTGCCTGATAGCTCAACAACTGACCTCTCCAGTGCGGGAATTTGCCAGCAGGTTGCCCGCAGAACCAAACGGTCACATGTTGCCGTCCTTCTCTGTCTGTGGCCTGCCATATGCTACTGCACAATTAAACTTGCCGGGTTTTAAAGTCATGGGAAACAATTTTTGTAAAACTCTTAAAAATGGTGTGTGTGTGTGTGTGTGATGTGTCAGAGAGAGAGAGAGATGGTAAGATAGAGGTGATAAAAATAGAGCTAAATATAAAAGTAGGATCCATCCCATTGGTTGTGTTTCTTGGTGACCCTAAGTCATCCATAGCTCTTTTTTTTTTTTAGATTTTGTTTTATTGCTTAAAATATTACAAAGAGTATTACATTTGTCTCCTTCCCCCCCCCCCCCCCCGCCCTTGACCTTCCCCTGGCCTCCCCTACTCCCCAGTGCCTGTGTCCATTGGTTATGCTTATATGCATGCATACAAGTCATTTGGTTGATCTCTTACCCCCCACGAGCCCCACCTGGCCTCCAGGCCCCTCAGCCCTTGGCCCCACTCTGAGCTGGTGCTCCACCTGCACCCCGCCCCCTCCCTGGGACCAGATCTCTTGCTGAGCCTTTAGCTATCCTCCCCCCCCCCCCCCCCGAGCTTCCAAAGAGGCAGGAGGGCACCTCCTAGTGAGTGGGATTCCCTGGGTAGGTGGGAGAGGGTGCTCTCCCCAGTGGGAAAGAAAGGAGCCCCCTAGGGAGGGCAGAAGGGGCTGGATGGCCCGGGGCCTACTGTGGGGGGTCGCAGGGTTCTGTTAGCAGGTGGGGGTACCTCCCTCCGCAGCAGGGAAAGTGTTCAGTTCCCCTTGTTTCTGGGCGCTGGGTCCCCAGAGGAGCGCTGGGGCTTCCATCTGGTCAGACGGGGTCAGAGACACCCTCTAACCGAGGGGTGCCCTCTGCAAGTCAGGCGACACATTTTCCTGACTGGGGGTGCTGGTCTGGGGGGACCCACGAGAGCAGGCGGGGACACTCACCAGGGTGGGGAGTGGGGTGGGGGTTGGGGTTGGAGGGAGTATCAGGATGGCAGGAGGGGCTGGCGGTGCCTGCAACAGTCAGCACAGTCCCTGAGGGACAGCCCAGGGCCGGGGTGGGAGGTTGGGAAATTCCTCCGGAAAAAGACCCTGGGGCACCGGGTGCGGCCCCAGGCGTGGGGGCTGGGGGAGGGGGTGGAGAGGTAATCTCTGGGGCAGAAAGGTGACTGCACCGGTACTCCCCTGAGCCAAACCGGCCAGGGCCTCCCACTCACTAACCAGGCCCAAGGCCGCTTAGCCTTCCAGTCAGGCAATGGGGAGCACTCAGAGTGGTATCCCCGAATGTGGTGGGAGCGGCACCTGGGAGCTCCAAAAAACACAGCCCGGCCTCCAGGCCCCTCTGCCCTGGACCCCCACCTGAGCTCACGCCCCACGCCCCCGTTCCCCTCCCACTGTGCACTCTCCAATGGGGCAACCCCAGGCTCCTGCCATGCATCCCGTGTTCCAGTGGAGCCGCCATCATCCTGGGCCATGGCCCCGGCGTCCACAACTGTGATGAGGTGAGAGTTTTGCCCATCAGAGCAAATGGCCAAGGGGTGAGAGTGTTTACCTAGAGGACACAGGTAAAGGATTTACATGCTGTGGGCAACCAAGAGTTCCAATTCTAGCTCAGCCTGAAAGGGCGAGGGCTACGCCCTCCATCTTGCCCCGAATCCTCCATTTTTGGGCAGCAGCCATGTGCTCAGCAAGGAGCTTCTTCCCGGAAGCCCAAACCTCTGCTAGCTATGCCTAGGATTTCTTTAAACTAACCAATGATAATCAAGGGAAGTGCGCGCCATAGATACGACCACATCCTGTGTAACAAGACACCGACTTGTGCCTGGCCAATCGGCAGGGCCCACAGTCTTCTCTCCTCCCCTTACTCCAACCCCCCTATAAAACCCCTCTACCCACAAAGCTCTCTCTCTCTCTCGCATCCTGCCGCTGCGTCGGTAAGGAGGGTAGAGGAGCCAAGCCCGGGCTTGAATAAAGACTCTTTGCTTTTGCATCGGACACGGCTGGCTCCCTGATGGTCTTTTGGGGATCCTGAAATCTGGGCATAACATTTGGGGGCTCGTCCGGGATCCCCAAGACCCTTGAGGGACCCCCGATCCAGAGAGTCTGACTGGCCGCGGTAGGTGTCTGTGTGTTTGTGTGTTCTGTCCTGTGTGAGCTCATCTCTATAATTCTGGTAGTGCCCAAAGCGGTCTAGGTGGACACACTGGAGGACCACGGGCTGGGGGAATCAGAAGATGTTCCCCTCCCCCTCTGGAGGGATGTGGAATCCCCTCACTTCAGGAGGGACGTGTATTCCCCTCGAGGATCTGAGACAAGGCGGGTCGCTCCCACTGGTTGGCTTACGGCCAACATCTAGCTTTCGGTTTTGCTTCTGCGGAGTCAGAAGGTTGTTTTGGTTTTGCTTCCATGGAGTTGGAAGACTGCACTTTGGGGCCCTTTTGGTTGTCTGTTTTTGTGTTTTTCTGTTTTATTCTGTGGACTTACTGGACAGACATTATGGGACAGACTCAAACTACTCCTTTAAGTATTATGATTGATCATTTCAAAGAGATTAGGGAAGGCTATAGAGCTCCCTCAGGAATTGGGAAATTGTTAGGAATTGGATGGATTGTTTAAACTCTGAATGAATGTCTGGTGAAAGTGTGTGAGTGTGGAGGGAGGGGGCCTGCTCTCTCCTCTCCTTTGTGTGGCTCCACAACTTCGGTCAGGCAGGCATCTGAGTGAGGATCTGTGAAAACAGGTCACCCCCTCCCTTGTCTGTCTCTCGTCACCAATCATCATGAGGTCGAGACAAAGTTTGTTTGTATAAAAACTTATGTCTAGGTATTTTGAAGTGAAATAATGCTGAAATATTGCTAGAGAACAGAATTGAATCTGTGGTTGATTATGTCTTGTATTTTTGAAGTTTATTCTTAAAAATGTTACTGATTAAGAAATGCTGAATATTTGACTTGCCAGCTAAAAGTTTAAGGTTCGGATTGAATTGGGAAAAATTATGTAATTGTGGTAACTAAATGCCTTTGCTTATTGGTCTGATTGAGAAGGGAGGATTGATTTTGTGACCTCAACTGAAGATTTTTGATGCAAGGACCAGTTTAAATTTAATTGATATTCTTTAAGATAATTATAAAATGTATAAACAGCTAATAAGATTTCTGTTTGTCTGCAATATAATGTTGGCCATCTATCTTTTAGGGATCTTGGTTTGCTCTGTCAAAAAACAGTGTAGAAAGCCACCATTTTGGACTGCATGACTTGGCAGCCGCCATGTCAGCCACATGGCTTGCCGCTCCCCTGGGGGCCGCCATCTTGAAACAGCAAAGGCCCTTCCCTCTGATTTAGTCAATCACGGAAGGAGTGTCTGCTCACTGAGGCAGGATGGGATTTCAGGGGTGGAGCTTTAAGGTGGAGCTTTACTACAGAAATGTGGATGGGGCAGGAAGTGTGCTTGCCTCGAGGATTTATTTAATACTATTTTAAAGCTAATCTCTTAAATCTAGAAAACCCTGCTTTCCTTAAACTAAGGGCAATTAAAGGTTATATGTTCCCTCCCTAAACAAAAGTTAAATAGCTTATGTCAAAGTCTTTAAAAGGGACAGATAGCAGTAATCCAATTTCTAAAGTGATGATTATTTCAGGTAGAAACTGTGGTTTCATACTGGTCTTTGAGGGCACATTTTTCCTTTGCCTGGGAGCGACAGCACGGCTATCCCAAGGCCAAAGGGCTCCAGTTAACGTGTTGGATCAGTGTTCTGGAGACCCAAAATTGTAATCTAGATAAAGTGCCTAAGTTTAACCTGGGTTACCCAAGGACTCTAGATAATGTGTTTACCCAAAACTGTAATTTGGATTGCATGCTGTCTCTGCTTCTGTAAATTGCTTTTTTTGAAAACTAAGTTCCTCATTCCAAACCTTGAAATGTAGTCAATACCTTTGTGATTTTTTGACTGCCTCTGTTCAAGGATTTGTTCTGTATCTCTGCACAATTGAAACTGATCTGTTGGTATTTTGTGCTGTAAATGTGGCATGCGCCTATATAAAAGTGTTTTTGTTTATTTCTGTTTTGTTTTGTTTTCTTCCGTGGTGATTCAAAGTTTTTAATGGGAAATGTTATCTGTCTTTATTGCTTAAATATGTGTCTTTGTTGTTTAAAATTGTTTAGCTAGTGAAATTTCTGTTTGTGTCTCTTAAAAATATGAATGTATTGCTAATCTGAGGGATGTTAATTATTTCTATTTGTTCATGTAAACGTGGAAGTCTGCAGAAAAAAAACCCCACACGCTTGATTTCTTTAAGGCTGAGTGCTCTGACCGATGGCAAAATGCCCCGAGCGGCCGCTGGGTTCTTTTTCCAAGGACGCTTGCTCTCTGTCAGAGGTGGAATCGGCCCGCCTAACTGGTAAACATTTCTGTCTGTTTGTTTGCTGGGGACTTTGATTTGCTCTGTGATATTTGTGTTGGGTTGGAATTTTGGAATTCTGGGGTAGATTTGAAAGGTATTTGTAGCTTTTCTAGCTCTGATTGGGACATTTAGGGGTGGGGCTCACAGTTCCTCAGGGCAGAGATTTTATGGGCCCTTCCCCCTGCCTGTGCTGAATTAAATCATACAGGCCAGTGTCATTTGGCTTGCTGGTTAAAGGAAGGCAACTGGCCCTGGAATCTGTAAAAATGGCTGGGAATAAAGCTGGTTAAATGTATTGAAAGAGTTCGATGCCTGATGCTGCTAGCAGAGGAGGGGCTGATATCCCTTTCTAGTGAACTCCCTTGAAAGAGGCCTGGTTGCTGCTCTGCCACAAAGGGAACTGGTAGAAAGGCAAGAAAGCAGAGCACTGTAACTAATAAACAGGGTTAACAAAAGGGCACTCTCCCTGGACCTGGAAGCCATCGGGACTTTGAAGTTCTCCAAGAGAGGAGGAATCTGACTCAGAGACTGGCTGAAGCCTCGTTGGGTTAAGAGAACCGGAGGCTGAATATTGAACTTGGAGACTGCAGTTTGCTGGGCAGAGATCCAAGCCCAGTTGTATAAGGGTTGAGCTACCTGTGTGCAGCAAAACAACTTTTTCCCATGCCAGAATGCATTTTGGGGAAATTGGACAGACTGTGTTTGTTGCTAGAAAGAACTGGCCACAGTGCACAGCCCTGACAGTGACCTGCGGAAAACTGTATAATAGACTCAGATGATGCCTGCATCTTCATGGACATGGCTCCAAAGAGACAAGGACAATTTTGCCTTATATAGGAGGGTCAGGAGTGGACTTTAGTCACCTCCTTAAGATGTTTGTATAGCCCTGCCGTATCTCATGTTTAGTAGCGGAGGATTTGGCTGCCTGAAGTGGCCATGATGCCAATATTATGTTTCATTGTATTAATATGTTATATTGACCTTTGATTCTCTTGCAGGTTTAAATATATGTTGGCTGTCCTGGAGGGGGACTGTGTGGGGTGAGCCCCAGGAGTGGAGGGTGTCTGGCTGCCAAGAGGGCAGGTGCCCAACTGGGCAGGGAAGAGTGCCCATCAGGTTTTGGTCTCTGTTGAGAGACAGTTGACGGTTGGCAGCCTGTATACTGTCTTGCGGGCCTGCGTGACCATGCCCATGTTGGGGGTGGTGCAAGCCTCAATTCTGGAAAACTGGAAAAGGCCTGTTTGAAATAGAAGGTCTAAGGCATGATTATGCATTTTTATTTATTTATTTATTTATTTTAATATATATTTTTATTGATTTCTTACAGAGAGGAAGGGAGAGGGATAGAGAGTTAGAAACATCGATGAGAGAGAAACATCGATCAGCTGCCTCCTGCACACTCCCCACTGGGTATGTGCCTGCAACCAAGGTACATGCCCTTGACTGGAATCGAACCCGGGACCCTTCAGTCTGCAGGCCGATGCCCTAGCCATTGAGCCAAACCTGTTAGGGCGATTATGCATTTTTAGAGGGCATAGAAAGAAGGTTTAAAGGCTGATTTGAAAGTATAAAATTTAGAAAGGTTGTGTCTTAGAGCAGATCGGTATGTTTTTCTCCTTATGTAATTCCTCCGAAATTTGGCAATGCCAAATAAGTCATGGCAATACATTTCTTTGCATAAATTCAATAAGACTGGTTCCTAATAGTGGTTTTATTAATGGAAAACTTTGACTGGAGTATCATGTTTTAAAGAAACCTGTCTGAGCTCTGAAGACTTGAAGCCAATAAGAGTGCCACAGGAAAAGCCTGGTACCCTGCTTGGGAGCCCTGAAGATGGCTGGCGCTGGAGCGTCAGGCCCATGCCCTACCATCACTGGCGGTTGGTCAGAGTAGAAGGGGAGCAGTAAGGATGCCTCTGCGTCCCTGCGGAACCCCCACACACTCTGGGCTGCAATGAGTAGGAGGGCTACTGAGATGGGCCTTAAAGCCTAGAGCGTGGGCTCAGGTGGAGTTGCTACAGGTGAGGGATTCACCTAGCTCAGTGGATACTGCGGGCAGGCCTGATGGCGGCTGGATGGCTTGGCTTCCTGGCCCTACGGGGCACATTAAGATTCAATTATGAGAGTCCAGCAAAGGTAGTCAGTTACCATTCTTGTTGTGTTTATGCAAACATCAGGCCAAATTGAATACAGTAGATAAATTAATCTTGATTTGGCTTTTTGATAGCCATAGAGGAATTTTAAGAAGAAAAATCCTGTTTCAATAGAAGTTGTTAAAGCTAAAATGGTTTCTTTCCCTTCCACTGGACCATTTGTTATAGTTTGTCTCTGCCAGGTCACAAGCCCAGCTCCTTCTGTGCCCAGGACAGCAGGGAGCCTGAGTGGAAGGTGACCTCTAACCAGACACACCCGCTGCAGATCACCCTCAAGAAAACAGCGGACCTCGTGGGACCCCTTGTAATCCTCCTAATGCTGTTGACTTTCGGCCCTTGCATTATTAACAGACTAGTCCAATTTGTCAAGAAGCGTATAGGGATAGTTCAGTTGATAGTTCTGTGCGCCCAGTACAGGCCTCTAGCAACGATGAAATAGAAATGCAGTGCGTCTCATGATTGAGCCGGAAGTTCCAAGACAAAGGGGGGGAATGAAAGGGCGAGGGCTACGCCCTCCATCTTGCCCCGAATCCTCCATTTTTGGGCAGCAGCCATGTGCTCAGCAAGGAGCTTCTTCCCTGAAGCCCAAACCTCTGCTAGCCATGCCTAGGATTTCTTTAAACTAACCAATGATAATCAAGGGAAGTGTGTGCCATAGATACGACCACATCCTGTGTAACAAGACACCGACTTGTGCCTGGCCAATCGGCAGGGCCCACAGTCCTCTCTCCTCCCCTTACTCCAACCCCCCTATAAAACCCCTCTACCCACAAAACTCTCTCTCTCTCTCTCTCTCTCTCTCTCCCTCGCATCCTGCCGCTGCGTTGGTAAGGAGGGTAGAGGAGCCAAGCCCGGGCTTGAATAAAGACTCTTTGCTTTTGCATCGGACACGGCTGGCTCCCTGATGGTCTTTTGGGGATCCTGAAATCTGGGCATAACAAGCCCTTTGACTGCTGTGTGCCCATGAGGAAGTCGCTCTCCCTCTCTGTGCTGCTTTAGCCTCACCTGTACAATGGGCCAAGCTGCTGCTCCTACTGTCCCACTTGCCCTGAGGGCTTTCTGCTTCCTAGTCAGCACCCAGCCTCACCACCCTCCCCTCCCACAGCTTTCCTGGGACATTGCAGGACCCTCTCCACCTCTTTCATGGACCCTGTGATGGAAAAAGCGAGGGGCAGCGCGGTAACCTTAGCAGTTTGGGGAGTACCTCCTTCAGCAGCACTGTGGTTCGATCCATTCCCCTGGTTGTGGGGCGCCTGTTGCCTCCGAGCAGCTGGGGACTTGCATGTGTGCAGGAGAATGGAAGAGACACGCCCATCCAATGCAGGGCTGCTGTCAGAGGAAAAAATCCCACTAAAAAGCCTACAGCACCCAGTATTCCCAGGCGGTCTCCCATCCAAGTACTAACCAGGCCCGATCCTGCTTAGCTTCCGAGATCAGACAAGATTGGGCGCATTCAGGGTGGTATGGCCGTAGACGCTGGAGCCGGCCTCCGGGAGCCTCAAGAGTGCGCTGCGCCAGGCCTCCAGGCCTGCTGAGCCCTGGGCCCCCTGGCTGACCTGGTGCTCAGCTCCCCCCACCGCCCGCCCGCCCGCCAGCCCGCCCTCTAGCCGGGACTAGATCAGTCCCTGCTGAGCCACCAGCTGCCTCTCCTCCACCTTCTGCGCTTTCAGGAGATGCGAGAGGCAGGAGAGCGGCTCCTGGTGGGGTGCGATGTCCCAGGGAGCCCGGAAGGGTCCCCAACTGGGCTCCGCTAGGGATTCCACTTCACATCCCCATGGCAGCATTTTGTTGTGGAGAATCCAATGGCTAAACACTTAGCTGGGACCCAAAATGTGCGTGTGCGAAGGCAGGGTCCAGGGGGAGGGGAGGTGGAGGCCGCCCACCGTGTAGGCCCACAGCCAGCCCCAGGTCTGATGCGCCATGTCCCGGGAGACCATAGGAGGGGATATGGCCTGGGTGGTCACCCCTTCGTTTCCTTTATTTCACCCTCTTACAGGTGGAGACCTATCGAGGTGGCCCAGGGCGGTGTGACTCTACCAGTATCACAGCCCAGGCCTGTTGGGAGTGGCAGTCCAGGCCACATCCCACCCCGTCTAGTGATCTGGCCCTCTCTGAGTTTTTGCATCCGGCACAGGTCACAACACCCACAGGTGTGGCAGGTTTGATGTCATATACACCGGTCCAGGTCTCTAGAAAAGTGTTTCCTGCATCATCCCTCGTGTGTCGGTAGGGTCCCTGGGAAGGCCCAGGAGGACACATGGCTTTGCCAGGACACTAAACCGATCAGACACTGCCCCAGGCAGTGTTAGGGGCAGTCAGGCAGGCAGGCAGGCAGGCAAGGGGTCCCAGATTGGAGAGGGTGCAGGTTGGGCTGAGGGACACCCCCTCCCATGCACGAATTTCATGCACCGGCCTCTAGTCTTACTAATAGGTCTCACTGGCCTCTCCTGAATGCTAGGCCCCTGGTGGCAAGAACGGGGAGCTGGGGGGTTGGGGAAGCTGAGTTGGAGAACTTGGAGTATTTCTGGGGGTGTCAGTCAAAAGCCCAGAGCGGTTTCCGGGCAAGTGTGCTTAAAGGAACACATACAGGTAATGGAACCTTGCAAACTTGATGTCACTTCCTCAGTGACAGGACAATACAGAAGCTAGAACTCTGGTCACCAGGCACCACATTCCTGAGACAGGCCCCTATCACCTCACTTGACTGGAGACCTGGGAGAGAGCAGGATGTTCTCCACTGGTCTCCAGATGTCCTTGGGCTGTGTCTTTGGAAAAGCTTACAACAAAAGCTGTTTCACTCACGCAGACAGTGGCTCTAGTCTCCCTTCTGATGCCTGCTGTAGTTGAACAGTAGCCTCAGGTAACTTAGGACAGCCTAGTGTTGGCTAATCCCAGGGAGGCCTCAACTGGGAGCACTTGTGGGCATCATATCAGTAGACCACAGCGCCTTTCATCCTACATGTCCTCTACTGGGGATTGAGCCCACAACCCGGGCATGTGCCCTGACCAGGAATCGAAATGTGACCTTCTGGTTCATAGGTTGATGGTCAACCAATGAGCCACGCCAACCAGGCAGTAGTTTTCTATGTATGACACGTTTTATCTTATAAAAACTTATAATAGCTGTAATGCTATAAATTTTTTTATTTTCTTTAACTTATAATTAGTTTAAAAGCTTCAACAGTAGTATGATGCACTGAGAGGAGCAGAATATCACTCCTGGGCATGTGGGGAGCCAATATAGGGTTAAGCCTCAGACTGACCTGTTGGCAAAGTCACAAACAAGTCCCAGCTTAGAGAGCATAGTCCTTTTAGCATAATTAGGCTTGACCTTATAAGGCTCCCTAGATCTTATCTGGGAAGCTAATGGGCTGAGATAGATGCAGCAAGTGCTGCCAAAACAAGTGAAACTCACAAGAACAAAAACAAGTGAAACTCACAAGAACAGTGTAACTATGGAAACCACTACCTTGTTTACCTCTGACTATAAAATAAAGGCTCAGCTTGCCTCTGCATCTTTCTCTGTGGCCTCAGCCAGGCACAGGGAGATCCATGGAGACTAAAAAGAGCTATGCTGATCATCTGAACACTGACTCCGTGTAAATCATTCTTCGCTGACTTTGTCCACACCTTTGGGAACCCCTGGCCCGCTGGGGCTGGACCCTGGCATGGGCACAACAGCTGGAATTGTGTGACCCGAATGTTACCACAGGGAACATCAGAGAAACCAAAATCAGGCATGTCTCACAAAGTATTTTGCCTGTACTCTTCAAAAAATGTACAGGCAATAAAGTACAAAGAAAGACCAAATTTCAGATAAAGGGAGATTAAAGAAACATGATAACCAAGAGAAACATTTATTCTATACTGAATTTTGGACCAGATTTTTATTTTTAATGGAATAACTGAAGAAACATGAATTAGGTAAAAAAGTAGATAACAGTATGTTAATTTCCTGAATCCGATAATTATACTATCATTGTATAAGGGAATGTATTATTTTTAGTATTATTATATGTTTTTATTGACTAGAGAGTGAGAGGCAGCCTCCTGCACTCCCGTCACTGGGGATCAAGCCTACTACACGGGCATGTGCCCTGACCTGGAATAGAACCGGCTCAAACACTGAGCCACGCCAGCTGGGCTGAATGTCTTATTTTAAAGAAATTCACACTAAAATGTTTAGCGGTAGTCAAGCATCATGACTGCAATTACCTTATTTAGAAAGAGAAAGCTGATGTGACAAGATGTTAATATGTGGGGACTGTGCATGAAGAAACTATGAGCACTGTCTGTACCACCTACTATTATTTTTATAACTTCTCTGTAAGTCTGCACCTGATTTTAAAAAGACTTCTAGCCCTGGCCCAGTAGCTCAGTGGGTCAGAGTGCCATCCTGATGAGCCAAAGTTGTGAATTTGACCCCAGGTCAGGGCATGAACAAGAATCAGCTAATGAATGCATGAATAAGTGGAATGACAAATTAATGTTTCTCTCTCTCTCTCTCTCTCTCTCTCTCTCTCAAATCAATAAAAAATGATTTAAAAAAAAACAAGCAAATAATCTTGGTAGAAATATATAAAGGTTAGCAATAAGCCACCTATAATTTATTAAACATCTTATCTAATAAAGAGGGAATATGCTAATTGTCTGCCTTGCCCCCCAGCCTCGCCTCATCCAGCTTCAGTCCCCCAGCCCCCCCAGCCCCGCCTCATCCAGCCTCAGTCCCTCAGTCCCCCCAGCCCCGCCTCACCCAGTCCCCGCAGCATCCAGCCTCATCCAGCCTCAGTCCCCCAGTCCCCTCAGCCCCGCAGGGGAAAGCAGTTGGGGGTGATCGGGCCAGCAGGGGAGGGTAATGGGAGGTGATCAGGCCGGCAGGGGAGAGCAGTTGGGAATGATCATGCTGGCAGGGGAGCAGTTAGGCATTAATCAGGCCAGCAGGGGAGTGGTTAGGGGGCTATCAGGCTGGCATGCAGAGTGGTTAGGGGCAGTCAGGCAGGCAGGCAGGCAAGTGGTTAAGAGCCAGCAGTCCCAGATTGTGAGAGGGATGTCTGACTGCCGGCAGTCGGACATCCCTGCAGGATCAGGCCTAAACCGGCAGTCAGACATTCCCTGAGGGGTCCCAGATTGGAGAGGGTGCAGGTTGGGCTGAGGGACACCCCCTCCCATGCACGAATTTCATGCACCGGCCTCTAGTCTTACTAATAAAAGCCTAGGTGGTCCTCACGCCGTCACCCCGTGATGCCCTCATGCCGTCATAAGATGGCTGAGCGCACAGTGGGTGTGCACAGGTGGGTGGGGCTGAGCTTGACGCTGCATGCGTGTCTCAGAGCCTGCCTGGGAGTCCTGCCTCCTCCCAGCTCCGCACATAGCCAGGTGTGGGGGTCCCACGGCTCTGCGCAGCGTGGAGGAGGCCTGCCTCTTAGGAGCAATCCATCGAGGAGCCCTGGATGGGTGGGCAAGGCCTACCTCTTTGGGGCAATTGCTTGTGGGGCTCCTGCACCATGACAGGGCACAGGTCAGGCTGGGGAACACCCCTCCCCCCCAGTGAACGGATTTCATGCATCGGGCCACTAGTTGTATAGAAAATCTGAATATTTAATATTCACAAACATCCAGAATGTATTACTATACTACCTAAAATGTCAAGAAAACCATGATATAAAGATAATCTTAATTTTTGTATCTCCAAATTTTACCATTAAGCAAACGTGTGCTTGGAAAATGATACGATTTGTTTTTATATTTCACTCCCACCTCACGTCTAGACCACAGTTCCTCTCTGTGAAACAAGGCCATTGAACTAGAAGGTTTGAAGCGCGGCCTCAGTGCCAGCCCAGGCCACTGCCATCGGCTGTGCAGCGCAAAGGGGAAGCAACGTCGTCCTTAGGCACAAGTTCTCTTACTTGGCAAAGTAAACCCGTAAGAGACTGTGCTGGGCACTCTACCCCTGGAGCCCCCACAGCGACTCTATAAGGCAGAGAGGACTGTCTACCACTTTGCACAAGAGAACAAGGGCAGGAGTCCGGGGTACGCAGCTGCACAGTGGCAGGGCCAGGCTCATGTCCGTGCGCGGCCTCCGGCCTCAGCCCCCTCCCTGGCCATGCCCAGCGGGCCCCTCTTCTCGGTGCTTCTCCAGTTTTCCATTCACTTGTCCTAGACATTGCTGCTTCTTTCACCTTAAATGTGTTCTCTGAAGCTTGCTGAAATGTATCCGTATCCACACACACACGCACACACACACACCCTTTCCAATTCTATCTCCTGACATAAAAAGGGCGTGTGTTAACCTTGCTCTGTGTTGTTGTTGTTGTTGTGAGGGTTGTTTTTTCATCTCCACAGGAACATCAGGTTCCTCTCAGACGTGGTTGACCAGAGGAGAATGAATCACAGTATAGACAGAAAATTCTTTTCTATCTAGAATTTCTCCAGAGAAGCATCCCGTTGCCTAGCACCTCCTCAGTTCACAAATTTAAGATCAAATTACATGAACATTAGCAAGTCTTATACAAAGCACTCTTCAAAGACTTTTTTTCCTACTATTTCCCCCCTTCCCTGTAATGTTACTGATTCCACACAAGACAACCTGATTGGATACTACTCATTTTCTCTGGAATATTCACAATTATTTGCACTTCTTACATAACAGGGTTAGTAATGCTATAAAAATTTCAGCACAACTTTCTGTATGTCCAGAAATAACTTATTATAGTCAAACCTCTTGCTGCTGTGTGAGCACAGCCTTTCTAAGCAGCCAGGCTGACGGTGGTGGCACAGGGACTTGGAGATCTTTCATCAATGGCCCAGCCTGTTCTGTTGACGTCCAAGTGCAAGTGTAAAGTTTTAAAACTCCTCTTTTTCTACTTATTTAAAAACAGAAGTTTTTACGGGTAGTGTGTTGTGTATTTAGTTTAATATGATTTCAAATCCATCTGCTTATGATTTGAAGTTGTTTTAGTGCCCTTGTTTATGACACAGACCAGAAAGGTTGTTTTTAGAAGTAAAGTTGTGTCAGGATGTCATCACCTCCCCTGTGGGCCCAGCTGGGGGTGTATCCGCAGGACTAGGGGGAGCAGCAACCATGGCCTGGGACCTGTAGGCTGACTCCTGAGTCTATGAAAAGTGCTGGAGAGTTTGTGCTGGGCAAGGCACACTCTGCTAACCTAAACAGCCCTCGGAACATTGGGAGACATTTCTCCCGCGTGGCCAAGGTGACCCTGGGTTGGGCAGTGGCCCTAAGCCCTGCCCAGCCTTGGAGTGACGGCCTTGGAGCAGCCAGCCAGCCCATCCCAGCACCGGTTCCCCGCAGCGCAACTCAGCAAGCAGGGGCTGAGGTGGGAGCCGCAGCTGGAAGTCAGGGCGTGACTCCCCGTCCCCAGCTCCCATGCAGAGGCCCACCCATCTCGGTTGCATTGGGACTTTATCCTTTTGTCTCCTCTGCCTGGAACAGCAGTGTGTTACCCTGTCATTTGTGTGGACTGTGCTGTTTCTGTATTGGCTTCTTAAAAGATATTGTCATATGTGCTGCTGGCTTGCGAAATCATTCCAGTCCCTATGGCAGACCTGGATAAACCAACTGCTGGCAAAGACGGAATCAGCCTCTGAGCATAATCTGCTGCCTCTCTCCCACAAAAACAAAGGAGTAGAGGAATAAGAGGGAAAACCATGAATACCAAATCCAAGGAGACCTTTGAGTCACTGGTGGGTGTTTTTTAATTACTGCTTATGTCTAACAACCTGTATTTGTTTGCCAACTCCACGAAGAGCACTAAGGAGGTTAATGCTAATGAAATTTACTACTAAGTGTTCAACTTAAACAACCAGGTGGCTTTATAGATGTCACCTATCCTATATAATAAAACACTCATATGCTAAGGGTCCAGTCAACTGGTTGGCCGTTCAACCAATCAAAGCATAATATGCTAATGATGTGCTAATATGCTCAAAAGCTCGCTATGATGTGCACTGACCACTAGGGGGCAGTCGACCAGTTGCTATGATGTGCACTGACCACTAGGGAGCAGACACTCCGACCTGTAGGTTAGCTTGCTGTTGGAGTCCAGCCTATCGGGACTGAGCAGGACTGGCCAGACATGCCCTGGAGCCCTCCCGTGATCCCTCCCTGGCTGGCCAACTTCCTGTGTCCTTCCCCAGCCCCGGTCATGCACCTGTGAGGTCCCTCCACCTGGCCTGCACCCTCTCGCAATCCGGGACCCCTTGGGGGATGTCAGAAAGCCAGTTTTGGCCCAATCCCGCAGGCCAGGCTGAGGGACCCCACTGGTGCACGAATTTGTGCACCAGGCCTCTAGTCTATACTAATAAAGAGCTAATATGCTAATAGTCGATACGGCGTAACGGTGACAACCAGGTCATTAGCATATTAGCTGGGACGTTGCTCCGGAGACGGGGCGGAAGTGGGGAGGCGCCCGGAGGAGGCGGGACCATCCCGTGCTGGAAATGGCAGGGGTGAGAACCCATAGCACCCCCCTCACCAGTCCTTCGCCACCCACTGTTCGCACTCTGAGTGCTGCACAGCCCACCTGCCAGGGGAAGGAGCACAGCACAGCACGGGGGAGGCTTCCATGCTCTCCTCCGGCGCCATGATGGGGTGGAGCTGCCACATTGCTCCAGAGATGGGGTGGAAGCAGGGGGGCACCCAGAGAAGGCGGGACCAGCCCGAGGCGACTCCAGGGACTGAGGGTGGGGCTTGAAGTGGCCAGAGAAGGCCAGAGGGTTTGGGGGCTGGGCCAGGCACGCTGGAGCTCTGTGTGGACAGGTTCAGGTGTCAAGGCAGGGCTGCAGGTGGGTGGGCTGGGCCGCGCCATGTGATTTAGAATCATGCACTGGGCTCCTAGTCTACATAATAAAAGCCTAATATGCTAAGTGCTCAGTGACCAATTGTTCAACCAATCAAAACATAATATGCTAATGATATGCTAAGACCGCTCAACCACTTGCTATGATGTGCACTGACCACCAGGGGGCAGACAGTTGACTGGTCAACCAGTCACTATGATGTGCACTGACCATCAGGGGGCAGACACTCCAACCAGTAGGTTATCTTGCTGCTGGGGTCCGGCCGATTGGGACTGAGTGAGATGAGCCAGACATGCCCTGGAGCCCTCCTGTGATCCCTCCCCAGCTGGCCAACCTCCTGCACCCTGATCGACTCCCAAAGGGCCTGGATGAGAAGGGGCCAGACACGCCCTGGAGCCCTCCTGTGCGCCCTCCCCAGCCCCGATCATACACCGGTGGGGTCCCTCAGCCTGGCCTGTGCCCTCTTGCGATATGAGACCCCTTGGGGGATGTTGGAGAATCAGTTTCGTCCAGATCCCGCAGGCCACTCCCCTCAGGAGGGCGCCAGATGCAGGGCTCACGGCTGGCGAGTGCTGCTGCGGCAGTGCAAGCCTTTCCCAATTGGGACTGATTGGGCATGAGCCCGCAGCAGGTGCCGTGGAGCCGGGATGAGCGGGCGTGGCAGGTAGGAGCTGCAGGCGGCATTGGACTGTGGGTTTCAGCCCAATCCACACAGACCCCCGCAAGGAACCCTGCCCATGCACAAATTCATGCACTGGGCCTCTAGTCTATACAATAAAGTTTTTCCAATGATGTCCTTTATAGAAAAAAAAATTTACAATGGAAAAATCACTTTGTAACTTAAGGCTTTACTTTATTAGGAGAGATTGACATTTTAAAAATAAAGCCTAACCATAAAAGCAGAAATATACTTAATCTAACTGGCATATACTTTACAAATTTATTACTTGTAACTGTGAAAATTTTAGTTAAAATTTAGTTGCTCTTCCCAAAGTTTAGTAAAAGAAATTTGCCCTTCAAAGTTTTTGGACATTTCACCAAATTAATATCAAGCAAATGGAATAAAATACCAAGCAACTTATAAACAACTTGAGGCCCAGTGCACGAATTCATGCACAGCTGGGGAGGGGATGTGGGAGGTTGGCTGGCAGGCCTGCCCCCGATTGGGGTGGGGGGGCAGTCAGGGGCGGGACTGGCCAGGAGGAGGGGCTGCAGACAGATGGCCAGCCACTCCCACCCCCAGGTTGAACTCCTGGTAGACGGGACAATTTGCATATTAGCCTTTTATTATATAGGACTAGAGGTCCGGTGCACAAAAATTTGTGCACTTGGGGGGGTCCCTCAGCCTGGCCTGTGCCCTCTCGCAGTCTGGGACCCCTCGGGGGATGACCACTTGCCAGTGGAAAGCAGGTCTAAGCTTCAGTCGGACATCCTTAGCTCTGCTGAGGAGGCGGGAGGGGCTCCCACCACTACTGCTGTACTGGCAGCCATCAGCCTGGCTCGTGGCTGAGCAGAGCTCTCCCTGTGGGAGCACACTGACCACCAGGGGGCAGCTCCTGCATTGAGCGTCTGCCCCCTGATGGTCAGTGTGTATCATAGTGACCAGTCATTCCCAGTTGTTCTGCTGTTAGGGTCAATTTGCATATTACCCTTTTATTATATAGGATAGAGGCCCAATGCATGGTTGGGGGCCGGCTGGTTTGCCTTGAAGGGTGTCCTGGATCAGGGTGGGGGTCCCGCTGGGGTGCCTGGCCAGCCTGGGTGAGGGGCTGAGGGCTGTTTGCAGGCCGGCCAAACCCCCCAGCAGGGACCCTCACCCATGAGGGTGTGGCCAGCCTGGGTGAGGGGCTGATGGCTGTTTGCAGGCTGGCCACACCCCCTTCAGGGTCGGGGGGGGGGATCCTGCTGGGGTGCCTGGTCATCCTGGGTGAGGGGCTGATGGCTGTTTGCAGGCTGGCCAAGTCCCCCAAAGGGGACCCTCACCCCATGAGGGTGTGGCCATTCTGGGTGAGGGGCTGATGGCTGTTTGCAGGCTGGCCACAGCCCCAAGCCACCCAAGCTCCCAGTGGAGGCCGGCTGGAAGCAGGTATCTGGGATTTATTTGTCTTCTATAATTGAAACTTTGTTGCCTTGAGTGGAGGCCACAGCTGGCCAGGGCAGGCGGGAAGCTTGGCTTCCTCCATCGCCAGGGCAACCAAGCCTCCTGCTTGCTCCAGCTCCGTGGTTGCCAGCCGCCATCTTGGTTGGGTTAATTTGCATATACTCGTTCTGATTGGCTGGTGGGCATGGCTTGGGGAGTAGTGGAGATGTGGTCAATTTGCATGTTTCTCTTTTATTAGATTAGATTTGGCACAAATGTCAATACAAATTCCGAATAAGAAAAGTCATACTGACATCCTACAAACATAAAATATGTTTAAGTAATTCTCCATGTAAGTACAAAGCCCACATTTTAGTGAAAATGAAAATGGATTTCCCTGTGATGTGATAGACACTGAAGATGATTACAAATAACTGTCTATGGTCAGTCTCGTTTTAGAAAGTAAAGAGCCAAATGGCATTGTATTTAAACTCCCCCTGACATTTTCCCAATGAAGTGAGCTGCAAACACCGGGAGGATCCTTGTATGCTCCAGAGGAGTAGACAGCTGAGAGAAGACAGCAAGGATGCGGAGATGCGCCATCTCTGTGTCCAGCCTGCACCTACGCTTAAGTCACGCTGTGCAAGTACTTCCTCGAGGGAGAAGATGTCAGGTAACAATAGATGCTTTTACTGGCGGAAACTCCACTTACTGTAGCCTCATTGCAGACCGTGCACTTCACCACGTGCTGGTGGAGCTTGCCGTCCAGGCTGATCAGCGACTGGCACACGCGACAGTTTATCACTGGGATGCCCCTGGGGTCCAGGCTGGCAAAGGTGGTGAATGGAGGGTGCAGCTCCGATAAAAAGATACCAGTCGCTGAGTCAGTCACACAAGTTGGGTTTGAGCATAGGAAACTGTCAAAAAGGTGTCAGGGCCAGCCTGACAAGGTTGAGCCGGGCTGGGGCAGGGAGGTGGGAATTGAGAAAAGAAAGAAAGACAGGAAAGCGGGGTCTGGAGGACTCCAGCTCTCGAAGAACTGAAGTGAAGTTTATTAGCCACACAATCTTATTTATACACAACACACTGAATAGGAGGTCTGTCAAGAGGAATGTATTCTTTGTTCCTCTTAATCTCTAAGGGAGAGACACAGCAGAAGGACAAGTTCTCAGTACAGCATATCTCAGTAAATAGTTACAGACTTCTTGGTAAGCCATGAAAGGCTGTTCTCATTCTACTGATAATCGCCATCCAAACAAGTCTGGGAAAACTGTGTGGGTGAGGGTCCCAGCCTTGCTAGCCCCTTCAGGTGCAAGGACCTTGCCAGCTCACATCTGGCCCCCAACAGAAAGGTCCCTTTTTCTTTTAGTAACATGCATAAAACTAGTCAATCTATCATCATTTCAGAGCAGAAACACACATGGGACTGATAAAATCCAACTCATCTTGCCAGCTCTACCCCCAGTGACCTAGTTCCTGTTTACAAAACTACACCTCAAATATCAACTGCCTTCCTATGTGCAAACCCATAGGGCTTGTCTTAGAAAGTGATGATGTATGCCCAAAGTAAAAACCTTACATTAACCTTACATCAATATTTCTTGATCTGACTACCAAGAAATAGAAACAGCCAATGAAAACAAAGTTTTTACAAAGCTTATAAACACACTTACATGTCGTGTAGCTATATTCTGAGTTTATACAGAACCAATATAATAACTGCTGGCTATGACAAGCAAAATGGAGTTCTTGTGTCAATCAAAGAAAGACAAAAATGAACCTAGGAAAAATAAACGTATCAACATGGAACAAAGCTAATTAGGGTGTTAATTTCAGATGCAAAACAAAAACTTAGATTTTTGTCTCAAATTTTTATTTAACATTAAAAATCTAGGATTTCACTGAGGTATGGGTAAAAAGTATGGCTGGGATCTGGTTTAAATACTCCAAGAAAAAAAAGAAGAATTAGATGAAATAAGAGTAGCGAACTTTTAATAATTGATAAATATAATGAAATAGAAGGTCATTTTGTTTTTACTGCCTTTGTGTGTGTGTGAAAATTCTCAGAATACAGAGATCCACACACTGTTTTTAATAGTCCTAAGGCTGACTGAGTGGCTATAGGACGGAGGCCCAGTTTCAGGATCACGTTTACCTACCAGAAGTGCAATCTTGTCTAAATGTCTGACAAGAGCGATCTGGCCTGCTCCTCCGCGACCCCTCCTCGTCCTCCCCTCCCCATCCCCCCGGCCCCGCCAGGCTTCTCAACTGCAAGCAGAGGAGAACCTCCCACTGGGCAGCACTGTTTTAGGGCCCAGAAAGGCCTTCACATGATTGAAGTCCCACAGAAAAGAACTGATGTCTGCAAAGGCTCCCGAGAGACTGTGAAATATGATCACAATAGCTAATCGTGAAAAGAGCTATTTCTGAAATAGAGATTTTCTATCCATTGGATTGGATTCTGAGCTCTGTGACATTTTAACATGGGTTAGAGCAGAGTACATTATGGTATGTTTAAGATTCACATATTACCACCTGGCATCATTGCAGTTTATCATGTAGATTTTTTCAGTCTTGCAAAGGATTAGCAACAAGTGTTATTCATTCAAATGACCCATTAGAAGCTGAACATCTGTGGCAGCCACAGCTCTGAATTGGCCACTGTGGAGCGACAATGCCCAGCACAATCTGAAAGAAGCTACAGATGTCTTACATTTCACAAATAGTTTTACATCCTGGGAAGAATTTGAGGGTGATGCAGAGTGACTGCATGGTATTAAACCAAGAAGACACCAGCAGGTTAAAGGAATAGTCACACAGAGTTAGCCTTGCAAGTGGCAGAGAAGTTGATCAGGTCTCAAAAAAGATGTTGTCCTGGCAAAAGGACACACACCTCAAGGGACAATTGAGACGCACAGCCTGGTGAGTGACACTAAATGCCGTTGTCAGTAATGATAAGTGAATGCAAGCTTCCTCTCTTGCCTTTCCCTATGATTCAGACCCCTATCTTGCATAGTAGGATAGAAAGCAAATTTAAAGACAGGACAATATCACAAAGAAAACAAGTGCAGTGGAGTTGAGGGAAGGAGGCCATAATCACAATCACACAAAAGGACACAGAACTCAGAAGTGTATTCTACAGTTAGTACACCTACAAGATCTAGGCTCAAATAGAAAGTCTCAGGGTGACCTTATGAAATATTTGCATCAGAGCCTGCAAAATCCTGTGAATTCTTCCTCTAAAACTTGCCCTACATAATTTCTCTTTTTTATTTTTATTTAATTTTTCATGATGTCTAATCTTTAAAAAAAGCCTTCAATGACAAAACTCTGCCCAAATCTACTATCTCAGAAACTTGGGAAGCAGAGGGAGAGAGAGCAATACCCAGTGAAGATTATAAATCTAAAATGGTGAGATTGTAAGTCTTATGAGGCTTGCTTGGGCTGACTTACAAGCTCCGCCATGGTGTCTGTCTCTGAGAGACGCTCACTAAATACTTGTTGTCTGGAAGGAGGAATGAAAGAGTAAGTGAGGGAGTCACTGATGTTTATCAGACACGTGCATTTCTCCCGGGAAAGCACACTCAGTCTGTGGCTGCCCACTCCTCACAGAAGAGCGGGTCCTGCAGGGGAGTCAGCGTGACTGGAAGGGCTCCTTCCCGCCAGCACGAGAGAGGCGGTCTCTGGGCCTCGGAATGGGATCCAGTCAGGAGAGCAATAGAGTGACAGAAGTCCCTGCCTGATTGCACCAATAAACACTGTTCTCCTCCCAATCACTTCAATGTTCTGTCCATTACTTCAGCCCTAAGCTGATGTGGACATATTTCATGCACATTTTTTTAAAATTGATTTTTTTACAGAGAGGTAGGGAGAAGCATAGAGAGTTAGAAACATCGATGAGAGAGAACGTCGATCAGCTGCCTCCTCCACACCTCCTACTGGGGATGTGCCTGCAACCAAGGTACATGCCCTTGATCTGAATTGAACCTGGGACCTTTCAGTCTGTAGGCTGATGCTCTATCCACTGAGCCAAACTGCCCAGGGCTATATTTCATGCACTTTTATCCAAGGAAACCTTTACTATCTATCTATATATAAAAGCCTAAGTGACCGTTACAACCGGACAACAGGCTGGTAGCCATGATGCACACTGACCACCAGCAGGCAGATGCTCAACACAGGAGCAGAAACCACAGGCATGGAAACATGGAACAGACTGATGAATCTCAGAGGGAAGGGAGGAGGGGGGAAGGGCGGGAAGAGATTTACCAAAGATCTTATATGCATACTAGAGGCCTGGTACCCATGCACCAGTGGGGTCTCTCAGCCTGGCCTGCGAGTATTGGGCTGAAACTGGCTCTCTGACATCCTCCAAGAGGTCCTGGATTGTAAGAGGGCGCAGGCCAGGCCAATGAACCCCACCAGTGCACAAATTCATGCACCGGGCCTCTAGTAACTCTATATTCTCTTATAAAGGCCCTGTAATTCCAGAAGTGTATTCTACAGTTAGTACACCTACAACAGGGGTCCTCAAACTACGGCCCACGGGCCACATGCAAATACAAATATTGTATTTGTTCCTGTTTTGTTTACTTCAAAATAAAATATGTGCAGTGTGCATAGGAATTTGTTCATAGTTTTTTTTAAAACTATAGTCCAGCCCTCCAACGGTCTGAGGGACAGTGAACTGGCCCCCTGTTTAAAAAGTTTGAGGACCCCTGACCTACAATAATTAGCAACTCAAATTGTTCATTTGATCTCCTTTCACATTCAAACGGTCAGCAGATCACCATCGTACCTAATTTAAATCTCTGCCCTGTATAAAAAGTGTACTGTAATCTTAGAACCAGGGACAAGTAGGTATTAAGACTCACAAAAATTATGCATTTTGAAAGTCTTATTACTTAAACAATAGTCATTTTCCTTATGGGTTTGCCTATATGAAGAGCATTTTTCCTACATGTGAGCAGTCCTCCATCCTAAAGAATTCTCTCAAATTTTTAGAATTGTATAATGTTAGAAATTCAAGCTTCATAGGAATTATATAGTCTAATTTCTTCATATTGGGGAAGAGAAAACTGAGGCCCACACACGGTATATGTAATGTTCCTTCAAAACACTCCAAGGACCATTATAATTCTGTAAACCCACAAGTGGTCAAGTTACATTTTCCCATCACAAACATCAAACTCGCTTATCTATTTGATGGCAAAGAGCCCATCTATCCTACAGACCCGTCCTGTGTGTTGATCCGCACTTCACACTGTCGGGCTGTGTCCCCAGCATTGGAAAGGCTTATGTTGTCTGTGGGACACTCTGAATGGCATCATCTCAGTCTCCCTTTCCAAGTGTCTCAATGGAAGTGTTCTCCAGTTAATTCACTTATTCACTATGACACGCTTTTTAGAAAAATTGTACTGAATTTATTTGGTTTCATATGTACATTTCTATAACACATCATCTGTGCCTGGGTCCAAAGTCAAGTCTCCTTCCCTTCCACCTTCCACTCCCTCCCCCACCACTTTCCCTCTTGTAATCGCCATACTGTTCTCTGTGTTGATGTGTTTTTTTCTTTTTGGTGAATCCCTTCACCTTTTTCATCCAGCCCCACACAACACCCCTCCCGTCTGACAGCTGTCTGTCTGTTTCGTATCTGTGAGTCTGTATATATTTTGTTCATTTGATTATACATATAAGTGAAATCATATGGTATTTGTCTCTCCCTGATTGGCTTATTTCACTTAGCACAATACTCTCCAGGTCCATCCATCCGTGCTTTCTCAAAAGGTAAGATTTCCTCCTTTTTTATGGCCAGGAAGTATCCATTGTATAAATACTCTATGTATCTAGCCTGTGTTAAAACTGAAAAATGACGTCAGATAAAATGAGAGGAGTTTGGGGCTGCGATGGTTACAGGACGGTCCAGGGGAGGATGCAGGAACAGCCTGTGGGGAGAGCCCTGCTCTCTCTCCTCCCTGGGCTGTTTGTGGGGAGGGCGGCTAGGAGAGAGTGACAGAAAGGGGAGCCCACCTTTTGTTCTCTCCTCCCTGCATCAAAGAAACAAAACTATTCCAGGGACTTTTGGGTTCCTCCAGAGCCAGGACACGCTCCGAAGGACCGTCCGGCTGAAGCCAGCTTGGAGGGAAATGTGCTAGCTGTTGCCATTTTTCATTTGACATCTAAGGGAAAAGAGGTCGGTGCCCAGACTAAACAGTTTTAAAATTCCCGCGGCACAACGGTTGGAAATCACTGACTTCGAGTAATATTTTTACCTTTTAGTTACCTAAGCAATAACTTTCTACCTAATTAACAATGATTTCTATTATATTTTACAGTGTGGTTTCTACCTTCAGGTCTTTACTTATGTAAACTCACACCAGGAAGGGACCCTGGGGGGGGGGGGGGCGGGGGGCTGGAGGGCTCGGTGTGGTGACAGGTGGCAAAGTGATGCTTCCTCCGCGTGGGAACCGGCTGCCGGCCCCACAGCAGGAGCAGCCACTCCGCGGACTGCGGCCTGGGCGGCTCTCACCACCCACTGGGGCCTTTACAGAAAGAAAATGAGAAGGTCTCCGCTCAGGTCCTAGTCAGACCACCAGGGAACGGCTATCACAGCCTAAAACCACCAGCTACTTCTCACCCTCACGGGGCTTATCTTGCTGGAAACACACACAAACCTCATTGTGCAGATGGCGAAATTATAATGTACCGACCAGAGCAGAGAGCGCTGACCTCGTCTCTCTGAGCCTCGCTTCTGAGCAGAGAGTCCGTCCTCTGGCGTCTGAGGAGACACCTTCCCTCCGGGCACCCGCCTGCCTCCCGGGCACTGAGCTGCCCAGGGCGCCTTCTCCCGAGACCCGTCCTTCAACCCCGGGCCCTCCGCATCCATAACGGGGACCTGATTTCAAACTGCCCGGCAGGTCCGGACAGTGACTCGGGATGAAGCAAAGTTTGGATAAAATCCACGGTCAGATCCCTGCGGCCCGGGAGAGGGTAGGGGAGGACCGCGCGCTGGGCTGAGCCCAACGCCCAGGCCCGGGCGGGCAGACGGGCCGCACGCGGTGTGTCCTGGAGCGGGAAGTGGCTGAGCGGTGTCCGCGGAGGCGGCGGCTCGGCCTCACGTTTATTGCGCTGAGGTTATTGCGCTGAGATGCCCGAGCGCCCCGAGCAGGAGGCAGAAGCAGCAGCCAAAGGCTCAGAGGCGGCACCGCTGCGTGTGAGCCCCGCGCCCGGCTCGCGCCGCCTCTGCCTCCGCCTCCGCCTCCGAGAGCGGGCGCCAGCGGCGGCTTCCAGCAGCGGAGACGCCGAGCCGGGCGGCGGGGGGCGTGGGGGGGGGGGGGGTGGCGTGGATTGTGGGAGACGGTCCACAGTACAACACTCGGACCCACCAGGACCGTGGCAGCAGCTACTGAGTGAGTCTAGGCTTGAAAGGGCGTCGCTTGTTACAGGCATTTGAAAAAGACCAGGTCTTGTAACCAGCAACTGACTCGAGTAGCCAGTTTCTAACAGCAGCTCAGCCCCAGGGCGTTTCCGGCGGGGCTGGTGGCTGTGCCCTTGGCGAGGAGCCAGCACCACCGCCCGGTACCTGTGGTCGCTGCCACGCCTCCCCCAGAGACGGTCCGTGCAGAGCAACGCGATGCCGCCACCTCAGGTAAGGCAGGTCGAAGTCCAGCCATAGATCTAAAGCCGCGCGCAGAAAAGCAGGCTGTAGACAATTGAAATTATTTCTGTTTTGGTAAGAAGCATCTTCAGCCCTAGCTGGTTTGGCTCAGTGGATAAAGCCTCGCCTGAGGACTGAAGGGTCCCGGGTTCGATTCCAGTCAAAGGCACATGCCCAGGTTGTGGGTTTGGTTCCCAATAGGGGACATGCAGGAGGCAGCCGATCAATGATTCTCATCATTGATGTTTCTATCACTCTCCCTCTTCCTTCCTCCTGAAATCAATCTCAACTGCCCTCAACTGCCAGCCTGATCGCCCCCAACTGCCCTCACCCTGCCGGCCTGATCACCCCTGCCTCAGCCCCTGCCACCTGTGGCTTTGTCTAGAAAGAAGGCAGGAGGACCGGGTCTAATTAGCATATTACCCTTTTATTAGTATAGATTATATTTTTACAACTAAGGTTTCTTTATTGTCTATGTAAAATTATCAGCATACATTTTTTTCTTGTTTTACTTCTTTTTATGGCTTCTCTGTTTCAGACCTCATTTGAGGGTATTACAGCCGATGGCAATTACTCTTCTTATACTATAAAAGGTAGTGTGTCGCCCTAACTGGTTTGGCTCAGTGGCTAGAGCATCAGCCTGTGGACTGAAAGGTCCCAGGTTCAATTCCAGCCAAGGGCATGTAACTTGGTTGCAGGCACATCCCCAGTAGGAGGTGTGCAGGAGGCAGCTGATCGATGTTTCTCTCTCATTGATGTTTCTGACTCTCTATCCCTCTCCCTTCCTCTCTGTGAAAAATCAATAAAATATATTTAAAAAAAGTAGTGTGTCTACTGAGATTATATTTGTAGCAATGTTGAGTTTTACAAAAATTTCAAAAGGTCTATTAGATAAGTATCACTTTGTTCTAGTCCTATCTAATAATGGACAAACATGGTAATTAACCGTACCTTTGTTACGCCTCCCATTAGCTAATCAGCACGATATGCAAATTAACTGCTAACAAAGATGGCGGCTAATTTGCATACCGCAGGAAGGGTGGGACAGTGTGAGCCGCCAGTGCGCCGCCATCCAGGGCAGGCTGGCCCCAGAAGCCGGCCTGCCTTGCCGCTCGGGATCCTATCTGGGTCCTGGGAGGCAAGGCAGACCGGCCCCAGAAGCTGCTTGATATGGTAGTAACTCTATCAGTAAGCACTCTGAAAGTCAGTGGCATAGATGCACCAATTAAAAGATTATGAGAGTGAATAAAAAACAAAACCCACTTTAAATATAAAGACACATATAGATTAAAAGTAAATGAATTCAGCTGCAGCCTGTTTTGCTCAGTGGATAGAGCGTTAGCCAGTGGACTAAAGGGTCCCAGGTTTGATTCCAGTCAAGGGCATGTACCTCAGTTGCTGGCTTGATCCCCAGTCCCTATCAAAGCATGTGCAGGAGTCAACTAATCAATGTGTCTCTCCCTTTCCCTTCACTCTCTCTAAAATTCAATGGAAAAATATCCTTGGGTGAAGATTAACAAAAGCAAAGTAAATGGACTAAGTAACATTAAAGGGATTATAAGAAAAATATATTCTAAATTTTGTTAGTTGTATAATGGCTATGTTTAAATTATTAACACCTAAGAAATTGGGTGAAGGGTACATATAATATGCTATAGTATTTTATAGTTTTTTTACATGTATGAGATTTCAAATTAAAATATTAAAAAATTAAAAATTAATAAAATATTAATTGAAATGTATCTGCATTACATGAAAAATCTCCTAATTGCTTCTAGCATAGTTTATTAAATTGTGCTAAAATTTACAAGGGTTCAATTAAAAAATATCTGAATTCTAAATGATATAATAGAAAATATATAATAGTGCAGTTATAAGCACTTATCTGAAAATAAAAATTTTAAGAAGTGAATTTAAAGAAAGGATTAGCCAAAGAAAATATATGCACAACCCATGGACACAGACAACAGTATGGTGATGGCCAGAGAGAAGTGGGGGGCAAGAGATGGGTAGGGGGGGAAAAAGGGTGGAAATAGGGACATCCTATATAATAATAATAAAAGGCTAATATGCACATTGACTGAACAGCAGAATGACTGGTTGCTATGATGTGCACTGGCCACCAGGGGGCAGATGCTCAATGCAGGAGCTGTCCTCTGGTGGTCAGTGCACTTCCATATGGGGAATGCCATTCAGCCAGAAGCTGGCTCATGGCTGGCCAGCGCAGTGGTGGTGGCAGGAGAATGTCCAACTAGTGGTTTAGACCTGATCCCTTGGGGGCCTAAGCCTTTAGTTGGACATCCCCCGAGGGCTCCCTGTCTGCCAGAAGGATGTCTGACTGCAAGCTTAGGCCTGATCCCCTGGGGAGTGGGCCTAAGTCGACAGGTGGACATCCCCCAAGGGGTCCTGGACTGTGAATGGGCGCAGGCGGGGCTGAGGGACTCCCCTCCCCCTCTGAGTGCACAAATTTTTGTGCACCAGGCCTCTAGTTTAAAGATAATATCATAATTTATGGTTACTCAACATATAGTAAATAATACTCATCAATCCAAAGCATTCATGATTATGATATTTTGCCATCTCTCTTCAGATGAGCTAATATGCACAATATAATCAGGTAATGTGTCAGCCAGTAAAATATTTTTTATTGCTTCCTTAACTACTGAAGCTATATAACAACCCATACAAAAGCCGTGGCTTAAAACAGCAGGACTGGGGGACAGGCTGCGGTGGTGCTGGTTCTTGGCAGGTGGAGAAGGGGGCTGCCCCAGACATGGGCACCTGCTCCTGGTGAGCTGCCAGCCTCCCTTCTGGTTGCCCATGTCCCTGACCTTTAGCTCCTATAAGAACTTGGTTTTGGAGATTCCTGCGGTCATTTTGGGAGTGAAGTCCGCCTTGCCTTTGTTTCCTGCCCCTGAGTCTGGAGATAAAGGTGCGAAAACTCCAGGAACTGTGACAGTAGCACTAATGCAGGCTTGCTCTGCCCTCTGTGCCTCTGACTTCACAGAAATGGCCAACCACACATCACATTTCACACACTGACCTCTTTAAGGACACGCCATGTACATAAAGGAAACTTGGAGAAATCTCACTACCGAACTTCTGTGTTGCAGAAGACACTTTGGTATAAAAGCCTCTCAGAAAATATGTTTTCTAAAGGAATGGAAATGGAGTGAGAGTGTAAGTGCAGTGTGTTTGTGGGTAGAGCCTGTTTTCTCTGTTCCTCAAGGGCCGGTGAGCAGGCTGTACCGCCCGATTGCAGCCGCACCTCCATCGCTGCCACAGGCTTGTGTTAGGTGAACCCCAGAGGCTGGTCAGTTTATACCTGCCCCCCACCCCCTGGGAGAACAGAGGGCTCCCTGGTGCTCTGTGTCCTGTAGGCCTGAGGGGGTGAGAGCAGAGGAAGGGGGAGAGGACACAGCTTTGGTCTGTTTGTAGTGTCTTCATTTTACATTCTGTTTTATTAACGTGTATTTTTACCGGAAATCACCCAAGTCCTCCAGGTTTCCAGGTTGATGCAATAGGTTTCTCTTATTTTACTTTTAATTTCTCCTCTTTCTAGTTTTCTACATAATCGTTACAGTTAACGAACAAATATTGATATATTATTGTCAACTTAAGTTTACATTTTATTTAGGCTCCCACAGTCCAGGCTCAGTCTCAGTCCTGACACCTCTTTTAATTACTCTCCAGTCTTCCAGCTGGTTGGGTGCTATGCTAGGACACGGGAGGGGGGAGAAATGCGCTGCCAGGGTCCGTGCTGTGCAGACCGCAGGGACTGCATGGGGAGGCATGTGGGCAGCTCTTACACACGCCAAGTGACAGGATTCGGTCCTAACTTAGAAAGGTCGGCTGGTCACAGCGTGGAGGTGGGACTGGACGAGAGGGGACAGGAAGCTGAGCAGTGGGCTGGCTGGTGAGCGTGGTGCTGGCCGAGCTGAGGCAGGGTCGGGGTTGGCAGAGAAGCAGGGTGTGAGGACCAGAGAGGCGCGGACAACACTGTCCTGAGGATGGAGCCAGCAGGGGTGTGGGAGCTGGAACCAGGGGGACTGGCCATTCGGACCCCAATAGGAGAGCGCATTCTGCTGAAAGGAGACTATTTGCTAATCTCTGGATCTATTGGCCTTGAAGGAAGGACAGGACTAAGAAGGGAGAGGGGAGAATGCTGATCACAAGCGGGGCAGCAGCCAAAGGCACCACCTCACTGACTCCTCCCAGCCACCCAGAGGGAGCGTCATCCTCATCTGACGGGAGACCGAGTCTCCATTCTCTGCCTGAAGCCGCACAGCCGGGAGGTGGTGGGGCCGGAAGCCGGCTCTGCGCTGTGGGCTCAGGCCCTGCCCCGCAAGGGCCTGGGCTCCACTCGGAGCTGCCAGGAAGCTCTTGTCAGGCGAGGCCTCAGGAAGGGGCGTGGGCAGAAGCAGACCTGCTGTGGCCAGGAGCACAGCTTTCCAACCCTGGAGGAGCCTGGCCCACGTGGCCCAAGGGGCTGGCATCGTCCTGCGCATCAGGAGGCCCTAGTCCCACTCCTGGTCAGGGCACGTGTGGGTTTCAGGCGTGGTCCTCGGTATGGGCGTGCGGGAGGCAGTGCATTGGTGTTTCTCTCTCTTTCTCCCTTCCTCTCTCTCTAAAATCAATTAAAAAACAACAACAACAACGCTGGAGGCAGGAGTAGGAGTGGTAATGGTGAGAGGGCTGGAGTTTGCAGGGGTGAGTACCAGAGAGGAGGGTTTTAAGCAGAAAAAGAGTCTCCGAAATGTCATGAAGATTCTTCTTGATTCTCTGGTTGAACACCAAGCTGCACGTACCTGGATGGGATCCCAGGAGGCCTGGACAGACACGACTGAGGACCGAGCCTCTCCTGTGAGGCTGCAGCTCCCACGGGCCCGGGAAGCCCTCCTGGCTGGCTGCCAGGGTGCAGAGACTCACGAAGATGAGTCACCCTGGGAGAACTCCGAGCCTGTCATGGCTGCTCTCGACGCACCTGGACTTATTTTAAAAGCAAGCCTCGGACGGACCAAGTCTGTCTGCAATTTAATAAGTGGTTGCCAAACAAAGCACTAGATCTACTGAACCCTATCAGCATATGGCTACCTCAGGATGAGCA
This sequence comes from Myotis yumanensis, assembly GCF_028538775.1. Lineage (NCBI taxonomy): Eukaryota > Metazoa > Chordata > Mammalia > Chiroptera > Vespertilionidae > Myotis > Myotis yumanensis. Next base: position 43,579,271 of record NW_027223768.1, read on the forward strand.
GCGGGGCGCCCAGCACCCAAGCGAAATACAAGAGGCTGAGAAGCAAACGTGTGACTGATCATCAAGAGAAAACAGTAGAAGCCAACACAGAAATGACAGGGTTGAGAATAAACCACCCCAGCATTTTAAAAGTGTATTCAGGTGTTTATAACAAACATAAAAAGAAATAAAAATGAAAGAAGTGGGAAACCAAGATGGCAGCATAAGTAAACACCGGAAATTGCTGCCTCACACAACTACTTCAAAAATACAACTAAAAGACAAAACGGACATCATCCAGAACCACAGGAAGGCTGGCTGAGTGGAAATTCTACAACTAGAAGGAAAGAGAAAAGCACACTGAGACTCAGAGGAGGTGTGGAAGTGAAGTGCAGAGGTACAGAGGTGCATGCAGAAAGGGCTGGCAACTGAGGACGCGGTTGTCTTTTTCAATCGGGAGGGAGTCTCAAGCTCCCGACTGCTCTGAACTCCAGTTCTGGGCGAGTCTCTGGGGACCCAGACTCATACGGGGAGAAACTGGACTGTCTGGCATTGGTCGGAACTCGAGGGCGGCTTTCTCTCAGAGGTGCTGGCGGCGATTACCGGGACACTGAGACCCGGGGCCTCTTAGAGTAGGACTGAGGATCAGCCATAGCTGTTTGCTCTGCCCTGTTGATTCCTTGAGACCCCACCCCACCCAAGCCGTGTGCAGAGGCTTTTGCATATGAATGGCCGGGCCCTTTGCAATCTGAAAATTACCTAACAAACTGCAGCTGGGCCAGACAGACCCAGAACTTCCAAAAGAAGGCCCAAAGCCCCACAGCAGCTTGCATTGCTTCACAGCTCGGCCTCATTTGGGCACCTCCAAACCCCAAACAAGGAAGGGGAATCTGCAGATCTCTTCGTAGCTCCTGCTTGGTAGCTTCAGGCAGAGGCTAAATTAGCACCTCCTTAGATCCAAGAGCCAGTGTACTCAGTGATCAGAGTGGGACCATCCAGATTACAACTCCTCAGATCCATAGGGATACACTCAGGGGGCAGACTCAGTGAGCACCAAAGCCCCACTGAAGCAAATCTTGCCCCAGAAGAGTGTCTCCAGCACAGAAGTTCTCCCACTGATTCCCACAGCCAATTGGCCTGGAGGTCAATTCCTCCCAGTGATACCTACAACAATCAAGGCTTAACTACAACAAGACTGTGCACAAAGCCCACAAAGGGGTGCACCAAGAGTGTCCACCTCAAGTAATTGGGGAGGCTGAGCCACTGGGCCCTATAGGACACCTAGCACAGAAAGCCACTCTATCAACACAGGGAAGCATAAAAAATGCAAAGACAAAGAAACAGGTCACAAATGACAGAAATGGAGGAAAGCAAACTACTGGATATAGAGTTCAAAACCACACTTATAAGGTTTTTCAAGAATTTTCTAGAAACCACTGATAAATTTAGTAAGACCCTCAAAAAGTCTGGTGAGACCGCTGATAAATTTAGTGAGACCCTCAAGAAATCTAGTGAGACCTTCAAGGATATGAAAAAGGACCAACTAGAAATTAAGCATACACTGACTGAAATAAAGGATATTATGCAGAGTTCCAACAGCAGAGTAGAGGATTGCAAGAATCAAGTCAAAGATTTTAAATACGAAGAAGCAAAAAACACCTTACCGGAAAAACAAAAAGAAAAAAGAATCCAAAAATATGAAGATAGTGTAAGGAACCTCTGGGACAACTTCAAGCCTACCAACATCCGAATTATGGGGGTGCCAGAAGAAGAGAGAGAGCAAGATACTGAAAGTCTATTTGAAGAAATCATGACAGAAAACTTCCCCTCCCTGGTGAAAGAAATAGATTTACAAGTCCAGGAAGTGCAGAGAACCCCAAACAAAAGGAATCCAAAGAGGACCACACCAAGACACATCATAATTAAAATGCCAAGAGCAAAAGGCAAAGAGAGAATCTTAAAAGCAACAAGAAAAAGAAAGTCAGTTACCTACAAGGGAGTACCCATACGACTGTCAGCTGATTTCTCAACAGAAACCATGCAGGCCAGAAGGGAGTGGCAAGAAATATTCAAAGTGATGAATAGCTAGAACCTACAAGCAAGATTACTTTACCCAGCAAAGCTATCATTCAGAATTGAAGGTCAGATAAAGAGCTTCACAGATAAGGAAAAGCTAAAGGAGTTCATCACCACCAAACCAGTATTATATGAAATGCTGAAAGGTATCCTTTAAGAAGAGGAAGAAAAAGGTAAAGGCACAAATTATGAACAACAAATACGCATCTATCAACAAGTGAATCTAAAAATCAAGTGAGTAATCTGATGAACAGAATGAACTGGTGAATATAATAGAATCAGGGGCATAGAAAGGGAGTGGACTGACTATTCTCCCTGGGGGGGAAAGGGTTGGGGAGGTGCGGGAAGAGACTGGACAAAAATCGTGCACCTATGGATGAGGGGGTGGGCGGTAATGGCAGAGGGTGGAGTGGGAACTGGGTGGAGGGGAGCTATGGGGGGAAAAAAGAGGAACAACTGTAATTATCTGAACAATAAAGATTTAATTAAAAAAAGAAAGAAATGGAAGAATATGTATGTAAAAAATCTAAAATCCAAAACCTTATGCCTGTTGATGGGCTCAGCAGTAAGTTGCGTGTTGTGGAAACAAGAGACTTGTGGACTGGGAGACATGGAAATAGCAACTGTCTACACACAGCACAGATGAGACGCAAACAGGCTGCTCCCCTCCCCCCCCCCCCCCCCCCTCCCAAAAGCGATCTATGAGACAGCGTCTCCCCAAAGGCGGAAGCATTTACCGCCCAAGCCCAGGAGGAGCAGAGGGGAAGGGGCAGAAGGAGACCATGTTCCCAGGGGGCTGCCCTGCTGATGCTCATTCAGGCTGGAGGGAAAGGGAACTAAAAGTCCAGAGCGGCTTCCGGCCGGGCACACCCGCCAGAGGCAGCCGCTGTGCCCACAGGCCGCGCCCAGACCAGGCGGAACGGTCACAGGCACAGCTGTCGCCACTGGCCGCCCGGATAGCGACAGGCGCCCACTCCTGGGCTGCACCGCAAGGGGCCTCCCGCATCCGGAGGCGCTGGGAGCAGCTGAGCATCTACCAGCCAGTGGAGCTGAGGAGCCCGCGGCGCCCCTGGCAGGCGGGCACCATGGGCACCAGCCTATCTGGGGGCTGCTGCGGGGGTGGGAGCCCCCCTCCCCCTCCCCCTTGCTCCCCCCAGGCGCCAAATCCATTCAGGGCATAGACACCCCTGTGATTAGAAGGGGTTTTATTTCATTGAGACCAAAGCATCGTTCCTTATAATTATGGACTTTGGTTCCTGATTTGCCTTAACACATACACATGCGCGCGCGCGTACACACACACACACACACACACACACACACACACACACACACAGTGAATGGGACACGCCCCTCCTCAGGCTCGGCCCCTCCTGCCAGCAGCGGGAGGCGAGAGAGGGACCGCCAGGAAACGGCTGGCTGCCATTCGGACTCCACGCAGCTCCCGACCCCTCCCTGCAAGCTGGGTTTCTGTTTCCTATGACACCTGCGTTGGGAAAGCCTGGGGAGCGGCCCTCTCCCTCCACGCCCCCCCATTCCCAGGCTGGGAGGCTGGCGGGACTGGCAGCTAGTGCCGCGCTGCCCTACTGCCCCCTCTCCTGGTGAGAGGGGGTCCCACTGCCCCCTCCCCTGGTGAGCGGGGCCCTACTGTCCCCTCCCCTTGGCGCTGAGGTCCCACTGCCCCCTCTCACCGCCTGTCTCCCGTTTACTTCTCTGTCTGGATCCGAGAACAAGCCCCGAGGTCTGGCCTGGCACTTGGGTAACAACACAGGATCCCAGCGCCCACTCCGCGCCCGCAGGCCCAGCATTAGCCCCCAGGGACCTGGAACCCGCTGCGCTTCTGTCCTGACAAAGGCCTCAGGGGAAGCCGCTCGGGGAGACCAGTGCAGGGAGTGGGGAGGGTGGCCTCAGCGCTGGCAGGGGCGCCGGGAGCCCCAAACAGCACGAGGGCTGGCCCTCAGGTCAGAGCAGAGTTCCTGAGCCGCCCCTGCTTCCCGGGTCGCCCCGCTGAGTCCGGGCATCGGAAAGCGGCGCCGCCAGGCGGAAGGTGGACACTTAGACCCGCCGCCTCTCTGTGCCGGGGAAAGTCTCTAAGCTCCGGGGTGAGTGTCCTGCCTGTGACACGGGGCTGAGGAGCCCGGCCTCCCTGTCCGGACGGTTCTGAGCCAGTTGGGATGACGCACTGACCTGCAGGGGGATGAGGGCTCTGGTTGTGGACACCAGGGAGCAACCTGTCCGGCTTCCATGTCACTCCTCGGCCTGCAGTGTGCTTTGCATGTGTAAGAACGTGTTACAATCTCTTGTTTGTACATTTTAAGGCACCTCAATGCTTCCTGAAATAGGGTGGGTGTGGAGTAAACTTAACATAAACATTTTTTGTTGTTAATCCTCACCAGAGGATATTTTTTTCTCATTGCTTTTCAGAGAGAGAGAGAGAGAGAGAGAGAGAGAGAGATGTGAGACAGAAACATGGACTGGTTGCCTCCCCCATTCACCCCTTCTGGGGTCAGGGAGTGAACCCGCAACCCAGGTACATGCCCTTGACTGGGAATTGAACCTGTGACTCTTTGGTGCTCAGGCCAACACTCTAACCACGTAACCACACCAGCCAGGGCAAAAGATAGACAAAAAATTTAAAAAGCTATAACCTACTGTTTCCAAACCCTCTCTCACAATATTCTTGAGCTAATGGCCTACCCAAATCGTATAACAGCCTCATTACAAACATAATTTTCAGAAAGGCCTTTTCTTAGATACCACAAAACATCAGAAAGGAGGATGGCAATATACAGATGGAGAATACATGGAAGCAGAGTGATTTCTCTGGTATGCTAGAGAATTAGACAATTCTCTAGTGCTACGTCATTTCACAGTAAAAGGAACTGGCCTCTTTGGAGAAAGAACTGATAAAGCGCTGGGTGAGAGAAGGTACAGGTAAGTTAATGTGCCAGAAAGTAAGGAAGTGCATAGAGACTGGTGGAGGCATTGAGGGAAACTACTGTCCAACCTCGAGGAATTTAAACATCAAAACAACCTGCTTACAATGGATTATAGCACATTGAACAACAAAAAGAGAACCAACCCACACAAAAAAAGAGAGGAGAGGGAAAAGGAAAAGTTTCTTTTTCAGAAGACTGTTGGGTGAAAAAATGTGTAATTAATGATAATATTATAAAAATCACCTTTTTCAATCACTGATATCATAATTTATTCAGGCAAGAATTATCATTGGGTCTATAGCATTGAGTGCAAGTTAATTGGGGAACAGAATATTAACAAATTCAAAGTATTTTTTAATAATGTATAAATCTAGTGGGAGCCATCTTATCATGTTATCAAACTCTGCATCCCACTTTTTAAAAAATCTTCATTGTTCAAAGTATTACATAGGTCCTCCTTTCCCCCCATTAACCTCTTCCAGCCGCTCCCCTCCCCTTCCCCCACCCCAAGCCCTCACCACCTCATTGTCTGTGTCCAAGGGTGATGCATATATGCATACAAGTTCATTGGTAGATCTCTTCCCACCCTGCCTTCCCTCTGAGGTTCAACAGTCTGTTCATGCTTCTATGTCTCTGGGTATATTTTTGTTCATGAGTTTATTTGGTTCATTAGATTCCACATATGAGTGAGATCATGTGATATATATCTTTCTCTGACTGGCTTATTTCTCTCAGCATTATACTCTACAGGTCGTTCCATGCTATTGCAAATGGATGTACCAAAGTTTTTTTTATCCATTAATCTGCTGATGGGCACTTGGGCTGTTTCCAGAACTTAACTATTGTAAATGACGCTGTATGAATGTAGGCGTGCATATATTTTTTTTCTGATGAGTATTTCAGGTTTCTTAGAATATATTCCTAGAAGAGGGATCACTGGATCAAATGGGAGTTCCATTTTTTTTTTTTTTTTTTTTTTTTTAGGAAACTCCATACTGTTTCCCATAGTACTGCGCCTGTTTGCATTCCCACCAGCAGTGCACTAGGGTGGATTCTCTTTTCTCCGCATCCTCACCAGCACTTGTCATTTGTTGATTTGTTGATGGTAGCCATTCTGACAGGTGTGAGGTGAAACCTCATTGTTGTTTTGATCTGTATCTCTCAGATGATTAGTGACTTTGAGCATGTTTTCATATGTCTCTTGGCCATCTGTATGTCCCCGTTGGAGCACTGTCTATTTAGGTCCTTTGCCCATTTTTTAATTGGATTGTTTGTCTTCCTTTTGTTAAGTTGTATGAGTTCCCTATAATTTTGGAGATTAACCCTTATTGGATATGTCATTAGCAAATATGTTCTCCCATGTAGTGGACTCTTTTGTTATTTTGCGGATGGTTTCTATTGCTGTTCAGAAGCTTCCTTTTTTGATGTAGTCCCATTGGTTTATTTTCTCCTTAGTTTCCATTGTCCTAGAAGATGTATTGGTAAACATATTGCTATAAGAGATGTCTGACATTTTGGTGCCTATGGCTTCTTCTAGGACTTTTATGGTTTCATGTCTTACATTTAAATCTTTTATTCATTTTGAGTTTATTCTTGTGTATGGTGTAAGTGGATGGTCTAGTTTTATTTTTTTGCATGTACCAGTCCAATTTTCCCAGCACCATTTATTGAAGAGACTGTCTCTGCTCCAATGTATGCTCTTGCCTCCTTTGTCAAATATTAATTAAGCATAGTGGCTTGGGTTGATTTCTGGGATTACAGTGGCTTTGTAATGTAACTTGATATCTGGTATTGTGATTCCTCCAACTTTGTTCTTCTTTCTCAAGATTGCTGCAGCTATTCAGGGTCTTTTTTTTTTTTTTTTTTTTTTTGGTTCCTTGTAAATATTTGGAGTGTTTATTCTAGAATTTTGAAACATGTTGACACTTTAATGAATATTGCATTGAATCTATAGATTGTTTTAGATAATATGGACATTTTAATGATTTTGATCCTACCAATCCATGAACATGGTATATTCTTCCACTTGCTTATATCTTCCTCTATCACTTTTTTAATGTCCTGTAGTTTTCAGAGTACAGTTTTTTTTTACCTCCTTGATTACGTTTATTCTTCAGTATCTTAATTTTGCTATGGTAAATGGAATTGTTGTTTTAGTTTATCTTTCTGAGCATTCACTATTGGTGTATAAAAATGCGATGGATTTCTGGGTGTTAATTTTGTACACTGCTATGTTTCCAAATTCATTTATTAAATCTAGTAGTTTTTTGATGGAGTATTTTGGTTTTTATATGTACAGTATCATGTCATCTGCAAATAATGAGCGTTTTACTTCATACTTTCTAACCTAGATGCCTTTTATTTCTTCTTCTTGTCTGATACCTATGGCCAGGACTTTCAGTACTATGTTCAATAAGAGTGGTGAAAGAGGGGATCCCTGTCTTGTTTCTGTTCTTAGGAGAAGTTGTTTTAGTTTTTGATGATTGAGTATGATGTTGACTGTAGGTTTTTCATATATGGTCTTTATTATGTTGAGGTATGATCCCTTTATTTCCACTTTGCTGAGAGTTTTTATCAAGAAAGGGTGTTGGATTTTGTCAAATGTTTTTTATGCATCAATTGATATGATCATGTGATTTTTTCTTGCAATCTGTTTTTGTGATGTATCACATTTATTGATTTGGGAATATTGTACTAGCCTTGCATCCTGGGAATATATCTCACTTGGGCATGGTGTATGATCTTTTTAATATATTGCTGGACCCGACTTGCTAAAATTCTGAAGAGGATTTTAGTGTCTATGTTCATCAGGGATATTGGCCTGTTGTTCTCTTTCTTTGTCATGTCTTCATCTGATTTTGGAATTATGGTAATGCTGGCCTCATAGAAAGATTTTGGAAGTGTTCCTTCCTCTTGAATTTTTTGGAATAGTTTGAGGAGAATAGGTTTTAGTTCTTCTTTGAATATTTGGTAAAACTCCCCTGTGAAGCCATCCAGTCTAGGGCCTTTGTTTGCCTGGAGTTTTTATTATTATTATTACTGCTTCTATTTCATCAGTAGTTATCGGCCTATTCAGGTTTTCTGATTCTTCCTGATTGAGTTTTGGAAGGTTGCATTTTCCTAGAAATATATCTATTTTGTCCAAGTTGTCTCATTTGTTATAATAAAGTCATTGATGGTATTTTTTTTTTTTTACTATGCTTTGTATTTCTGTGGGGTCAGTTGTTACTTCACCTCTTTCATTTCTGATTTTGTTTATTTGGGTCCTCTCTCTTTGTTTTTTTAAAAAATATTTTTTTATTGATTAAGATATTACATATGTGTCCTTATTCCCACGTTATCCCCTACCCCCCCTCCCCTCATACCCTCACCCTCCCCTGTTGTCCATGTCCATTGGTTAGGCCTATATGCTTGCATATAAGTCCTTTGGTTGATCTTTCCCCCTTACCCCCACCCTCCCCCACCTTCCCTCCAAGGCCCGACAGTCCAATCAATGCCTCTCCGTCTCAGGATCAGTCCTTGTTCATCAGTTTATGTTGTTCATTATATTCCACAAATGAGTGAGATCATGTGATATTTTTCCCTTAAAGAATATCCTTCAGCATTTCATATAATACTGGTTTGGTGGTGATGAACTCCTTTAGCTTTTCCTTATCTGTGAAGCTCTTTATCTGACCTTCAATTCTACATGAAAGCTTTGTTGAGTAGAGTAATCTTGCTTGTAGGTTCTTGCTATTCATCACTTTGAATATTTCTTGCCACTCCCTTCTGGCCTGCATGGTTTCTGTTGAGAAATCAGCTGATAGTCGTATGGGTACTCCCTTGTAGGTAACTGACTTTCTTTCTCTTGCTGCTTTTAAGATTCTCTCTTTGTCTTTAGCCCTTGTCATTTTAATTATGCTGTCTTGGTGTGGTCCTCTTTGGATTCCTTTTGTTTGGGGTTCTCTGCGCTTCCTGGACTTGTAAGTCTATTTCTTTCATCAGGTAGGGGAAGTTTTCTGTCATGATTTCTTCAAATAGACTTTCAGTATCTTGCTCTCTCTCTTCTTCTGGCACCCCCATAATTCGGATGTTGGTAGGCTTGAAGCTGTCCCAGAGGCTCCTTACACTATCTTCATATTTTTGGATTCTTTTTTCATTTTGCTTTTCCAGTTGGGTGTTTTTTGCTTCTTTGTATTTCAGATCTTTGACTTGATTCTTGGGATCCTCTCGTCTGCTGTTGGATCTCTGTATATTATTCTTTATTTCAGTCAGTGTATGTTTAATTTCTGACTGGTCCTTTTCCATTTTTTTGGCATTCCCATTAAGATCCTTGAAGGTCTCACTAAGTTCCTCGGAGGTTCATAGTAGATTCTTGTGTAATCTTATAACTGTGGTTCTGAACTCTATGTCCTCCATTAGTTTGCTTTCCTCCATTTCTTTCATTTGTGACATGTTTCTTTGTCTTCGCATTTTTGGCTGACTGAGAGGACCCACTGTGTCTATAAGAAGAACTGCTGTGCTGGAGACACCCTTATCGGGTAGGACTTGCTTCAGTGGGGCTTTGGTGTTCACTGAGTCTGCTTCTTGAGTGTGTCCCTTATAGATGTGAGGAGTTGAAATCTAGTATCTGACCCAGAGTACCCTGGCTCCTGGATCTCCAAGTCAACCACTGTGTGGGTCCACCCAGCAGGGGCTACAGCAATATCAACAGATTTCTCCTCTTTGTTTGGAGTTTGGAAGTTTTGGAGCTCTCTGATCCAGCTGCAGTTTGTTAGGCTGCAAAAGCGCAGGTGCCTCCTTTGTGCCGCTGAACACAGCTTGGGAGGGGATGTAAATTGAGTGGGGTGGGGTCTCAGAGAGTCCCTAGGGTGGAGCAAACAGCAATGTCGTCATGACTCCACGACTCTGACTCTGCGACTCCCCGAGTGCAGCGCGCCTCCACAGCAACAATGATCCCTGCAAGCAGCTCTGTGAGAAAGTCACCCTTGCTTTCCGATCCGCTGCAAGATAGTCCCGTTTCTCCCCGTAGGAGCCTGGGACCCCAGTGTCTCGCCGTAAATGAGTTTAGTGCTTTCGAGAGCTTGTATCCCCTTCCGATTGAAAAAAAAAACCGCGCACCAAGGTGCAGCAGCCTCGCGCGCTCCTCCGTACCTTGGTTCTCGGCGCCTCTAGCTCCTACTCGGTTTCAATGCACTTTTTTCTTTCCTTCTAGTTGTAGGACTTCCACTTGGTCAGCTTTCCCGTGGTTCTGGATGATAGCTGTTTTGTCTTATAGTTGTGGTTTTAATGTTGTTGTGGGGGGCAGCACGTACAGGTTTGTACCTTATGCCGCCATCTTGGTTCTTCCTCTCTTTGCTTCTTGATGAGTTTGGCTAGAGGTTCATCAATACTTTTTATTCTTTCAAGAACCAGCTCTTGGTTTCATTGATTTTTGTATTTTTTTAAGTTGCTATGTTATTTATTTTCACTCTGATCTTTATTAATTTCTACCTTCTACTTATTCTGGCCTTTTCATGTTGTTCTCTTCCTAATTATTTAAGTTGTAGGGTTAGAGAGCTTATTAAAAGTTTTTCTTATTTTTTTGAGGTAGGCTTGTAATGCTATGAACTTCCCTCAGGACTGCATTCACTGTTTCCTATAGATTTTCAGTTGTTGTGTATTCATTTTCATTTGTTTCCAGGATGTTTTTTTTTGTCTTGTTTTATCTCTTTGGTAACCCATTCATTGTTTAATAGCATGCTATTTAGTCTCCATGTGTTTGAATGTTTTTATTGTAGCTGATTTCTAATTTCATTCTATTGTAGTCTGAGAAGATGCTTGATATGATTTCAATCTTCTTGACTTTGTACAGACTTAGCTTCTGTCCTAGTTTTTGGTCTATCTTTGAAAATGTCACATGTGAATTTGAGAAGAATGTACATTCCATAGCTTTAGGGTGAAATTTTCTGAAGATGTCAACTAGTTCCAATGGAATTAGGGTAATGCTGGCCTTAGAGTGTCATTTAGGATTGCTATTTCCTTGTTAATTTTTTTGTCTAGAAGATGTATCAAGTGATGTCAGTGGGGTATTAAAGTCCCCTATTATGATTATATTGCTGTTGATCTCTCCCTTGATAGTCTCTAGAACAGCGGTTCTCAACCTATGGGTCGTGACTCCTTTGGGGGTTGAATGACCTTTTCACAGGGGTCGCCTAAGACCATCCGAAAACACACATATAATTACATATTGTTTTTGTGATTAATCACTATGCTTTAATTATGTTCAATTTGTAACAATGAAATTGGGGGGCACCACAACATGAGGAACTGTATTAAAGAGTCGCGGCATTAGGAAGGTTGAGAACCACTGCTCTAGAATTTTAAAAATATATTTGGATGCTCCTGTATTGGGTGCATATATGTTTACCAGTTATAGCCTCTTGTTGTATTGATCCCTTTAGTTTTATGAAGTGTCTTTTCATACTTCTTGCTATGGCCTTCACTTTGAGGCCTATTTTGTCAGATGTAAGTATTGCTACCCCAACATTTTTTTTTATTTCCATGTGCCTGAAAATTTTTTCCATCCCTTCACTTTCAGTTTGTGTGAGTCCCTTGTTCTGAGGTGGGTCTCTTGTAGACAGCATATATTTATGGGTCATGTTTTCTTATCCACTCAACTACCCTATCTTTTGATTGGACCATTTAATTCATTTACATTTAAGGTTCTTATTGATAGGTACTGGTTTGTTGCCATTTTTATTCTTTATGCCTGTGTTCCTTCTTTCCTTTCTGTTTCTTCTTTTTACTACAGTCCCATTAGCATTTCTTGCACTGCAGGCTTGGTCGTAATAAAATCACTTACCCCCTCCTTTTTTTTTTGTCTGTGAAGTTCCCGATTTCCCCTTCAATTTTGAATGACAGCTTTGCTGGATAGAGTATTCTTGGATTCATTCCCTTGTTTTGCATCACTTAGTATACTTCATTCCATTCCTTTGTGGCCTGATGTGTTTCTGTTGAGAAATCAGTTGATAGTCTAAAGGGAGCTATGTGGGTTCTCCTCATGTAGTTGGTTTTTGAATGTTATTGTTCCATTTATGGATGGAGTCTCCTCTCAAGGTGACTGATTATGTGGCTTGTTCCCTGATACATTGTGATAGCCGTTTTGGAGGTGCTGTCTGAACAGTACTAAATACAACATGAGAAGACATGACACAGAAGGAACAGAACATGAATATACACAAGAAACCCCAACAAAAGTGACCACCAGAGAAAAGAGAGCTAGGGAACAGAAAAGAGAGCAAGACTGGTAGAAGAAGAAAAAAAGAAAAATATGTTAAGAAAAATCAACAAAACAAAAAAATGAACCAAAAAGCACAAACAAAAAATACCCAGAAAAAGGGGGGGAGGTTGAATCTTTAGATGCAGAGCTTAAGTAAAGACAATAATGTTAAAGAATTAGAGGAATAAGGAAAGAACCATGCTTTAAAATAAAGGAGGAAGAAAAGAAATTAGAAGACAAGAAAGAAAAATAATTGAAAGAAGAATAGAGGAGAGAGCAGATAGTCCTAAATTTAGGAAGTGAAACAAGTCAAGAAATTAGGAGTAGAAAAGAGAAAGAGAAGAGAGAAAAGAATTTAAAAAATTGAGTAGTGGAAAAAAAAGAAAAGAGAAAGGGAAATTAATCAGGAGCACAGAAGACAAAATTAATATATGAACATGGGAGTCAAGATGGTGGCCAGCAGGCAGCAGTAAGGAAGAGAGTGTGAGTGAGGGAGCAGAAGTGGAGTGTGTGATGTGTGGGAGTGAGGGACAATTAGATCCTTCAGGAGTCATGGGGGGTGGCAAACTGGGCTTTGCTAGATGAGGAGCCCCTGTTACCAATGCAACCAGTCCCAGGGTGGCTGGCTCAGGCACAGAAACCAACCCATTTTGAAGAGGAAAGCTGCTGTGACCATGAGCCCAGCTTCACCACCACCCAGACTGGCCTCAGACACCATACCAGACCCTAAAGTCACTCTGGCCAAAGATGTACTACCTTATCTGCAGACCCACAGACTCTGGGACTCCAGCCAGCTAAACCGCAGTCTCCTGTAAGCCCCGGAGTGGCTTCCCTCCAAGCCTGCCTCTTCAGCTGCAGGCCTTGTGTAACCTGGTGCCTGGGCCTTCCGGTGAGACTCAGAGTGTGCAACCCTCCTACCAAGCCCACTGCTTTAGCCACAGGCCTTGTGTGACTTGGCTCCTGGACTCTTTGGTGAGAGCAAAAATGAAGAGACAAAGAAACAACCCCCAAAAGAAAGAAATGGAGGAAAAGGAATAAAATGGAAATGAGGCATACGATATGTCAGAAAAAGATTTCAAAATAGGGGTCATATAGTTGCTAAACCAGTTGGATGAGAAATCAACAACTTATGTAAGAATCAAGAGAAAATCGAGAATGATATAGCTACAAGAAAAAACATATAATGGAAGTTTTCAACATCTTGCTTAAACTACAAATTCATGCTGTAAGAGCTGGGATTTATGTATGAGAGTGGTCTAAACACTCAGAATTCTCCTTTAAACACTTGGCATAAACATTGATAGAGCAGGAAAATGTTTAGGAATGTGTTTGAAACACTTGGAATACATTTTTATAGAGCTGTGATATCTCTAGGGAATTGTGGAAATACTGAGAATTCATGTTTAAAAAGCTGTGAAATGAGTAGGATAGTATTTCAAACACAGTTCACGCTGATAGTACTGGGATATATGTGAGAAAGTGGTTTAAACACTCAGAATTCTCTTTTTAAACACTTGGAATTCACATTGGAAGCACTGAGAAATATTTAAAAATATGTTCCAAACACTTGGGAAATATGATGATAGAGCATTAATATATGTAGGCCAGTATTAAAACACTGAGAATTTGCGTTCAAAAAGCTGTGAAATCAGTAGGATGGTGTTTACAATACTTATAATTCAGGCTAAATGAGTTTGTGTTTATGGAAGAAAGTGATTTAAACACTTAAGAATTCATGTTTATAGAGCTCAGAAAACTGTACAAAAGTGTTTAAAACACTTGGAATTCAAAATGATATACTAGGGCAATGTTTAGAAATGTATTTGAAACTCTTGGAATACATATAAATAGAGCCTTAATATCTGTAGGGAAGTGTTGTAACAGTGAGAATTTGCATACAAAGAGCTGGGAAATGACTATGATTGTGTTTAAAACATTTATAATTCAGGCTCAATGAGTTGGCATTAATGGAAGAAAGTAGTTTACACACTTAAGAATTCATGTTTATATAGCTCAGAAAAGTGTACGAAAGTTTGGAGAACACTTAGAATTTACAATGTAGACTAGGTAAATGTTTTGGAACCTGTTTAAACACTTGGAATACATGATCGTAGAACCTTATTTTCTGCATGGCAGTGTTGAAACACTGAGAAGTCATATTAAAAAAGCTATGAAATGACTAGGACAGTGTGTATAACATTTATAAGTCAGGCTAAATGACTTGGCATTTATGGAAGAAAGTGGTTTAAAACCTTAAATATTCATGTATATAGAGCTCAGAAAACTGTACAGAAGTGTTTAAGACACTTAGAATTCACAATGATAGACCTGGGAAATGTTTAGGGAAGTGTTTGATACACTTGTAATATATGTAAATAGAGCTTTAATATCTGAAGGGCAGTGTTGTAACAGTGAGAATTCTTGTTCAAATTGCTATGAAATGACTATGATTGTGTTTAAAACATTTAGAATTCAGGCTCAATGAGTGGGCATTTATGGAAGAAAGTGTTTTAAACACTCAAGAATTCATGTATACAGAGCCCAGAAAACTGTACGAAAGTGTTTAAAACACTCAGAATTCACAATGATAGACCAAGTAAATGTTTAGAAATCTGTATTAAACACTTGGAATACATGTTCCTAGAACCTTAATATCTGTAGGACAGTGTGGAAACACTGAGAATTTGTGTTCAAAGAGCTGTAAAATCAGTAGGATAGTGTTTAAAATACTAAAAACTCATGTTTGAAGAGCTTGTATATATGTAAAAACGAGGTTTAAACACTTAGAATTCACATTAAAGGAGCTTGAAAAATTGGGCAAAAGTGTGTAAAAACAGTTAGAATTCACAATGATGGACTAGGGTAATGCTTACTAATGTGACTGAAACACTTGGAATACACGTTCGTAGAACCTTACTATCTGTAGAGCCATTTTGAAACACTGACATTTTTAGTTCAAAGAGCTGTGAAATGACTAGGGTAGTGTTTACAACATTTATAATTCAGGCTCATTGAGGTGGCGTCTATGGAAGAAAGCAGTTTAAACACTTAAGAATTCATGTTTATAGAGCTGAGAAAACTACAAAAGTACTTAAAACACTTAGAACTCACAATGCTAGACCAGGAAAATGTTTAGGAATGTGTATAAAAAACTTGGAGTACATGTAAGTAGAGCCTTAATATCTGTAGGGCATTGTTAAAACACAAAATTTTTGTACAAAGCTGTGAAATGATGAGTATACTGTTTACATTTTTAATTCAGGCTCAATGAGTTGGAGTTTTTGGAAAAAAATGGTATAAACCCTTAAGAATTCATGTGGATAGAGGTCAAAACTGTTTGAAAGTGGTTAAAATTCTTGGAATTCACTATGATAGATCCTGGAAATGGTTAAGAATGTGTATGAAACACTGGGAATACATGTTAATGGAGCCTTAATATCTGTAGGGCAGTGTTAAAACACTGAGAATTCCTGTAGAAAGCTGTGAAATGACGAGTATACTGTCTATATACAGAAATCCAGCTGAATTAGTTGGCGTTTTTGGAAGAAACTGATATAAACCCTTAAGAATTCATGTTAATAGAGCTGAGAATTTGTGTATACAGCTGTGAAATCACGAGAATATAGTTTATATTTACAATTGAGGCTCAATGAGTTGGCGTTTTTGGAAGAAAGTCATTTAAACCCTTAAGAATTCATGTGTATAGAGCTAAGAAAACTGTCCGAAAGTGGTTAAAACTCTTAGATTTCACAATGATAGACCTGGCAAATGTTAAGGATTGTGTATGAAACACCAGGAATATATGAAAATAGAGTCTTAATTTCTGTTGGGCAGTGTTAAAACACAGATTTTTTTTCCTACAAAGCTATGAAATGACAAGTACACAGTTTACATTTATAATGCAGGCTCAATGAGTTGGCACTTTTGGAAGAAAGTGGTTTAAACCCTTAAGAATTCATGTTTATAGATCTCAACACAGTATCTGTATGTGGATAAAAGTCTTAGAATTTACAATGATAGACCTGGGAAATGTTTAGGAATGTGTATGAAACCCTAGGATTACATGTATATAGAGCCTTAATATCTATAGGGCAGTGTTACAACACTGAGAATTCTTGTACCAAGCTGTGAAATGATGAGTATACTGTTTATATTTATATTTATATTTATATTTATATTTATATTTATATTTATATTTATATTTCAGGCTCAATGAGTTGGCGTTTTTGGAAAAAAGTGGTTTAAACCCTTAAGAATTCATGTGTACAAAGCTCAGAATACTGAGCGAAAGTGGTTAAAACTCTTAGAATTCACAATGATAGACACGGGAAATGTTAAGGAATGTGTATGAAAAGCTTAGAGTACATGTAAGTAGAGCCTTAATATCTGCAGGGCATTGTTAAAACACAAAATTTTTGTACAAAGCTGTGAAATGATGAGTATACTGTTTACATTTTTAATTCAGGCTCAACGAGTTGGAGTTTTTGGAAAAAAGTGGTATAAACCCTTAAGAATTCATGTGGATAGAGGTCAAAACTGTCTGAAAGTGGTTAAAACTCAGAATTCACAATGATAGATCCAGGAAATGTTTAAGAATGTGTATGAAACACTGGGAATACATGTTAATGGAGCCTTAATATCTGTAGGGCAGTGTTAAAACACTGAGAATTCATGTACAAAGCTGTGAAATGATGAGTATACTGTTAACATTTATTTTTCAGGCTCAAATAGTTGGCGTTTTTGGATGAAAGTGGTTTAAACCCTTAGGAATTCATTCAGAAAAATGAGCGAAAGTGGTTTAAACTCTTAGAATTAACAAATATGGACCAAAGACATGTTCAGGATTATGTATGAGACACTGGGAATACATGTAAGTAGAGCCTTAATATCTGTAGGGCAGTGTAAAAAACACAGAATTTGTGTACAAAGCTGTGAAATGGCGAGTATACTTTTTACATTTATAATTAAGATTCAATGAGTTGGCGTTTTGGGAAGAAAGTGGTTTAAACCCTTAAGAATTTATGTTTACAGAACTCACACAGTATCTGAATGAGGTTAAAACTCGCAGAATTCACAATTATAGACCTGGGAAAATTTTAGGAATGTGTATGAAGCCCTAGGAATACATGTAAATAGAGACTTAATACCTGTAGGGCAGGGTGGAAACACTGAGAATTCATGTGCCAAGCTGTGAAATGATGAATATACAGTTTGTATTTATATTTGAGGCTCAAAGAGTTTGCGTTTTTGGAAGAATGTGGTTTAAACCTTAAAGAACTCACGTGTATAGAGCTGAGAACAGTATCTGAATGTGGGTAAAACTCTTAGAATTCTCAATAATAGACCCAGGAAACATTTGGGAATGTCTATGAAACACTTGGAATACAAGCAAATAGAGGCATAATGTCTGTAGGGCAGTGTTAAAACACTTAGAATTCCTGTAGAAAGCTGTGAAATGATGAGTATACTGTTTATTTACAGAAATCTGGCTCAATGAGTTGGCGTTTTTGGAAGAATTTTATATAAACCCTTAAGAATTCATGTTAATAGACTTAGAATTTGTTTATACAGCTGTGAAATCATGAGAATACAGTTTATACTTACAATTGAGGATCAATGAGTTGGCGTTTTGGAATAAATTGATTTGAACCCTTAAGAATTCCTGTGTATACACCTTAGAAAATGGTCTGAATGTGGTTAAAACTCTTAGAATACACAAGGATAGACGAGGAAATGATTAGGAATGTCTGCGAAACACTTGGAATACATGTAAATAGAGTCTTAGTAAACGTAGGGCAGTGGTAAAACACAGAATTCAGGTAGAAAGCTGAGAAATGAGGAGAACACTGTATATATTAACAATTCGGGCTCAATGAGTTGGCGTTTTGAGAAGAAAGTGGCTGAAAAAATAAGGATTCATGTTTTAGAGTTCAGAATTTTTGAATAAAGCTATGAAATGATGAGAATACTGTTTTCATTTACAATTGATGCTCAATTTGTTGGCATTTTTTGGACTAAAATGGTTTAAACCCCTAAGAATTCATGTGTAAGGAGAACCAAGATGGCGGCATAGGTTAACGCTGGAGTTTGCTGCCTCGAACAACCACTTCAAAAATACAACTAAAAGACAGAACGGACATCATCCAGAACCACAGGAAGGCTGGGTGAGTGGAAGTTCTACAACTAGGAGGAAAGAGGAAACCATACGAGACTCAGAGGAGGTGCAGTGCTGAAGTGAAATACTAAGGTGCGGAGTGCATGTGGAGTGGGCCGGCGGCGGAGGGCACGGTTGTTGTTTTCAATCAGGAGGGAGTTTCAGACTCTGAGCTCCAGATCCGGGCGAGTCTCTAGGGATCCAGACTCAAACGGGAGAAGCGGGAAGGCAGCTTTCTCTCTGAGGATTGCAGTGGTTGCAGAGCCACTGGGGACGGAACTGAGAGCAGCCATAACTGCTCCCTCTGCCCGCCCTGTAGATCCCCTGGGACCCACCCCACCCAAGCCCTGCACAGAGACATTTGCCGGATAGCCTCAGGCAAAGGCTAGATTAGCACCACCCTAGAGATCCAGCACAGAAGCTCTCCCACTGCAGACACAGCTGACTCTCATAGCCAGTTAGCCTGGAGGTCAATTCACCACCAGTATTGCCAACAACATTCAAGGCTTAACTACAACAAGACTGCGCACAAAGACCACAAGGTGGTGCACCAAGAAAGCATAAAAAATGCGGAGACAAAGAAACATGACAGAAATGGAGGATATAGAGCTAAAAAACGCACTTTTAAGGTCTTTCAATAATTTGCTAGAAACTGTCGATAAACTTGATGAGTGCCTCAAGAAAACTAATGAGACCCTCGATGTGATAAAGAACCAACTAGAAATTAAGCATACACTGACTGAAATAAAGAATATTATACAGACACCCAACAGCAGACCAGAGGAGCGCAAGAATCAAGTCAAAGATTTGAAATGCGAAGAAGCAAGAAACACCCAACTGGAAAAGCAAAATGAAAAAAGAATCAGAAAATACGAAGATAGTGTAAGGAGCCTCTGGGACAGCTTCAAGCATACAAACATCAGAATTATAGGGGTGCCAGAAGATGAGAGAGAGCAAGATACTGAAAGTCTATTTGAAGAAATCATGACAGAAAACTTCCCCCACCTGGTGAAAGAAATAGACTTACAGGTCCAGGAAGCACAGAGAACCCCAAACAAAAGGAATCCAAAGAGGACCACACCAAGACACATCATAATTAAAATGCCAAGAGCAAAAGACAAAGAGAGAATCTTAAAAGCAGCAAGAGAAAGAAACTCAGTTACCTACAAGGGAATACCCATACGACTATCAGCTGATTTCTCAACAGAAACTTTGCAGGCCAGAAGGGAATGGCCAGAAATATTCAAAGTGATGAATAGCAAGAACCTACAAGCAAGATTACTTTATCCAGCAAAGCTATCATTCAGAATTGAAGGTCAGATAAAGAGCTTCACAGATAAGGAAAAGCTAAAGGAGTTCATCACCACTAAACCATTATTATATGAAATGCTGAACGGTATCCTTTAAGAAGAGGAAGAAGAAGACAAAGGTAAAGATACAAATTATGAACAACAAACATGCATCTATCAACAAGTGAATCTAAGAATCAAGTGAATAAATAATCTGATGTACAGAATGAACTGGTGAATATAATAGAATCAAGGACATAGAAAGGGAATGGACTGACTATTCTTGGGGGGGAAAGGGGAGTGGGAGATGCGGGAAGAGACTGGACAAAAATCGTGCACCTATGGATGAGGACAGTGGGTGGGGAGTGAGGGCGGAGGGTGGGGCGGGAACTCAGAGGAGGGGAGTTATGGGGGGGGGGAAAAGAGGAACAAATGTAATAATCTGAACAATAAAGATTTAATTAAAAAAAAAGAATTCATGTGTATACAGTTAAGAAAACTGTCTGAATGTGGTAAAACTCTTTAAAAAAAGCAATGATAGTCCCGGAAATGATGAGGAATTTCTAGGAAATACTTGAAATACATGTAAATAGAGCCTTAATATCTCAAAGAAAGTGTTTAAACACTGAGAATTTAGGTAGAAAGCATTGAAATGAGGAGAATGCTGTTTATATTTACCATTCCGGCTCTACTAGTTGGCTTTTTTCAGAAGAATGTGATTTAAACCGTTAAAAATTTATGTTTTTAGAGCTCAAAATTTCATAATAACCTGTGAAATGATGAGAATACTGTTTATATTAACAATGCCAGATCAATGCGTTGGCGTTTTTGGAATAAAGCAGTTTAAACCCTTAAGACTTCATGTTTATAGAGCTAAGAATTTGTGTATAATGCTGGAAAATGACGAGAATATTGTTGATGTTTACAATTGAGATTCAATGAGTTGGCGTTTTTGGAATAAAGTGGCTAAAAACCTTAAGAATTCATGTGTATACAGCAAAGAAAACTGTCAGAATGTGGTAAAACTCTTTAAAAAAGCAACGATATTCCTGGTTACTATGGAGGAATATCTATGAAATACTTGAAATACATGTAACTAGAGCCTTAATATCTCTATGGCAGTGTTTAAACACTGAGAATTCAGGTAGAAGACTGTTAAATGATGAGAATACTGTTTATATTAACAGTTCCAGCTCAAAGAGATGGCATTTTCACAAGAATGTGATTTAAACAGTTAAAAATTCATGTTTATAGGGCTCAGAATGTGTGTATAAAGCTGTGAAATGATGAGAATACTGCTTATGTTTAAAATTGAGGCTTAATGAGTTGGAGTTTTTGGAATAAAGTGTTTTAAACCTTAAGAATTCATGCGTATAAGGCTAAGAAAACTGTCTGAATGTGGATAGAACTCTTCGAATACACAATGATAGACCAGGGAAATGATTAGGAATGTGTAAGAAATACTTGATGTACATGGAAATAGAGCCTTAATATCTCTATGGCCGTGTTTAAACACCAAGATTACAGGTAGGAAGCTGTGAAATGACAAGAATACTGATTATGTTTACAATTTCAACTACATTACTTGGCGTTTTCAGAAGAAAGTGGTTTCAACCATTAAGAATTCCTGTTTATAGAGCTCAGAATTTGTGCATAAAGCCTTTAAATGAGGAGAATACTGTTTATATTTACAATTGAGGCTTAATTGGTGGGTGTTTTCGGTATAAAGTGGTTTAAATCTTGAAGATTCAAGTAAATACAGCTAAGAAAACTCTCTGACTGTGGTAAAACTCTTAAAATACACAATGATAGTCCCGGGAAAGGATTAGGAACGTGTAAGAAATACTTGAAATACAAGTAAATAGAGACTTAATATCTCTATGGCAGTGTTGAAACACTGAGATTACAGGTAGAAAGCTGTGAAATGACGAGAATACTGATTATATGTACAATTTCGGCTACATTAGTTGGCATTTTCAGAAGAAAGTGGTTTCAACCATTAAGAATTCCTGTTTATACAGCCCAGAATTTTTGTATAAAGCCTTTAAATAATGAGAATACTGTTTATATTTACAATTGAGGCTTAATGAGTTGGATTTTTTTGAAATAAAGTGGCTTAAACCTTAAGAATTCATTTTTATAAGGCTAAGAAAACTGTCTGATTGTGGTTAAACTCTTAAACTACACAATGATAGTCCCGGGAAAGGATTAGGAATGTGTGAGACATACTTGAAATACATGTAAATAGACCCATAATATCTCTATGGCCCTGTTCAAACACTGATTACAGGTAGAAAGCTGTGAAACGAAGAGAATACTGATTATATTTACAATTCTGCTTAAAATAGTGGGCGTTTTGAGAATAAAGTGGTTTAAACCATTAAGAATTCCTGTTTATAGGGCTCAGAATTTGTGTATAAAGCTATGAAATGATGGGAATACTTTTTATGTTTACAATTGAGGCTTAATGAGTTGGGGTTTTGGGAATAAAGTGGTTTAAACCTTAAGAATTCATGCGTGAGGGAGAAAACAAGATGGCGGCATAGGTTAACGCTGGAGTTTGCTGCCTCGAACAACCACTTCAAAAATACAACTAAAAGATGGAACGGACATCATCCAGAACCACAGGAAAGCTGGCTGAATGGAAGTTCTACAACTAGGAGTAACCGAGAATCAGAGGAGGCGCAGTGCTGAAGTAAAATACTAAGGTGCGAAGTGCGCGTGGCGCGGGCTGGTGGCTGAGGGCGTGGTTGTCTGTTTCAATCCAGAGGGAGCCTCAGACTCAGAGCTCCAGATCCGGGGACCCAGACTCAAACAGGAGAAGCAGGACTGTCTGGCTTCGGTCCCTCCGAGGTTTGCAGCTGTTGCTGGGACAGAGAGGCAGAGCCCCTGGGGACGGACTGAGAGCAGCCATAGCTGCTCCCTCCTCTGCCCTGTTGATCCCGTGGGACCCGCCCCACCCAAGCCCTGCACAGAGGCATTTGCTGGATCGCCTCAGGCAAAGGCTAGATTAGCACCTCCCTAGAGGACACAAGTTCTTCCACTGCAGACACAGCTGATTATCACAGCCAGTCGGCCTGGAGGTCAAATCCTTCTAGTATTAACTACAACAATCAAGGCTTAACTACAACAAGACTGCACACAAAGACCACTAGGGGGTGTACCAAGAAAGCGTAAAAAATGCGGAGACAAAGAAACAGGACAAAACTATCAAGGGAGGATATTGAGTTTAGAACCACACTTTTGAGGTCTCTCAAGAGGCTTCTAGAGTCTGCCGATAAACTTGATGAGATGTACAGGAAATCTAATGAAATCCTCGATGGTGTGATAAAGGACCATCTAGAAAGTAAGCATACACTGACTGAAATAAAGAATATTATACAGACTCCCAACAGCAGACCAGAGGAGCGCAAGAATCAAGTCAAAGATTTGAAATTCGAAGAAGCAAGAAACACCCAACCAGAAAAGCAAAATGAAAAAAGAACCCAAAAATACAAAGATAGTGTAAGGAGCCTCTGGGACAGCTTCAAACGTACCAACATCAGAATTATAGGGGTACCAGAAGATGAGAGAGAACAAGATATTGAAAATCTATTTGAAGAAATAATGACAGAAAACTTCCCCCACCTGGTGAAAGAAATAGACTTACAGGTCCAGGAAGCACAGAGAACCCCAAACAAAAGGAATCCAAAGAGGACCACACCAAGACACATCATAATTAAAATGCCAAGAGCAAAAGACAAAGAGAGAATCTTAAAAGCAGCAAGAGAAAGAAACTCAGTTACCTACAAGGGAATACCCATACGACTGTCAGCTGATTTCTCAACGGAAGCTTTGCTGGCCAGAAGGGAGTGGCAAGAAATATTCAAAGTGATGAATAGCAAGAACCTACAAGCAAGATTACTTTATCCAGCAAAGCTATCATTCAGAATTGAAGGTCAGATAAAGAGCTTCACAGATAAGGAAAAGCTAAAGGAGTTCATCACCACCAAACCAGTATTATATGAAATGCTGAAAGGTATCCTTTAAGAAGAGGAAGAAGAAGACAAAGGTAAAGATACAAATTATGAACAACAAATACGCATCTATCAACAAGTGAATCTAAGAATCAAGTGAATAAATTACCTGATGCACAGAATGAACTGGTGATTATAATAGAATCAAGGACATAGAAAGGGAATGGACTGACTATTCTTGGGGGGAAAAGGGGTGTGGGAGATGCGGGAAAAGACTGGACAAAAATCGTGCACCCATGGATATGGATGAGGACAGTGGGTGGGGAGTGAGGGTGGAGGGTGGGGTGGGAGCTGGAAGGAGGGGAGTTATGGGGGAAAAAAAAGAGGAACAAATGTAATAATCTGAACAATAAAGATTTAATAATAATAAAAAAGAATTCATGTGTATAAGGCTACGAAAACTGTCTGAATAAATGCGGTTGGAACTCTTAGAACACACAATAACTGTTCCTGGAAATGATTAGGCGTGTGTATGAAATACTTGAAATACATGTAACTAGAGCCTTAATATCTTTATGGCTACGTTTAAACACCAAGATGACAGGTGGAAAGCTGTGAAATGACAAGAAAACTAATTATATTTACAATTCTGGAAACATTAGCATTTTCAGAAGAAAGTGGCTTAAACCATTAAGAATTCCTATTTATAGGGCTAAGATTTTGTGTATAAAGCTATGGAATGATGAGAATACTGTTTATGTTTACTATTGAGGTTTAATTGGTTGGCTTTTCCGAATAAAGTAGTTTAAACCATCAGAATTCATGTATATAAGGCTACGAAAACTGTCTGAATGTAGTTAGAACTCTTAGAATTCACAATGATAGACTAGGTAAATGAGTAGGAATGTGTATAAAATACTTGAATTACATGTAAATAGAGCTTTAATATCTCTAAGGCCGTGTTTAAACACAGATATTATAGCCAGAAAACTGTGAAATGATGAGAATACTGATTATATTTACAATTCCGGCTACATTAGTTAGCATTTTCAGAAGAAAATGCTTTCAACCATTAAGAAATCCTGATTATGAAAAACAATTTGTGTATAAAGCCTTTAAATAAGGAGAATACTGTTTATATTTACAATTGAGGCTTAAATGGTTGGCATTTTTGGAATAAAGTGGTTTAAACATTAAGAATTCATTTACATCAGGCTAAGAAAACTCTCTAAATGTGGTTAGAACTCTTAGAATACACAATAATAGTCCCAGGAAATGATTAGGAACATGAATGTAATACTTAAAATACATGTAAATAGAGACTTAATATCTCTAAGGCTGTGTTTAATCACAGAGATTACAGGTAGAAAGCTGAGATATGAGGAGAATAATGAATATATTTAAAATTCTGGTAACATTAGTTAGCGTTTTCAGAAGAAATTGGTTTCTACCATTAAGAATTCTTGTTTATAGAGCTCAGAATTTGTGTATAAAGCATTTAAATAATGAGAATACTATTTATATTTACTATTGAGACTTAATTGGTTGGGGTTGTTGGAATAAAACAGTTTTAATTCTGAAGATTCATGTATATACAGCTTAGAAAACTGTCTAATTGAGGAAAAACTCTAAAATACACAAAGATAGAGACGGGAAATGATGAGGAATGTGTAAGAAATACTTGAAATACAAGTGAAGAGAGCCATAATATCTCTATGGCCATCTTCAATCACCGATATTACAGGTAGAAAGCTGTGAAATGACAAAAATACCAAAAACATTTACAAGTCCGTCTACATTAGTTGGCGTTTTCAGAAGAAAGTGCTTTTAACCAGTAAGAATTCCAGTTTATAGAGCTCAGAATTTGTGAATAAAGCCTTTATATCAGGACAATAATGTTTATATTTACAATTGAGGCTTAATTGGTTGGCGTTTTTTGAATAAAACTGTTTAAATCCTGAAGATTTATGTATATACAGCTAAGAAAACTGTCTAATTGTGGTAAAACTCTTAAAATACACAATGATAGTCCAGGGAAATGATTAGTAATGTGTAAGAAACGCTTGAAATGCAAGAAATTTGAGCCATAATATCTCTATGGCCACATTCAATCACTGAGATTACAGCTACAAAACTGTGAATTGATGAGATTACTAATTATATTTACAATTCCGGCTACATTTGTTGGCGTTTTCAGAAGAAAGTGATACCAAACATTAAGAATTCCTGTTTATTGAGCTTAGAATTTATGTATAAAGCCTTTAAATGACGAGAATAATGTTTATATTTACAATTGAGGCTTAATTGGTTGGCGTTTTTTGAGTGAAACAGTTAAGTCCTGAAGAATCATGTATATACAGCTAAGAAAACTGTCTAATTGTGGTAAAACTCTTAAAATACACAATGATAGTCCCATGAAATGATTAGGAACGTGTAAGAAACACTTGAAATACAAGTAAATAGAGCTGTAATATCTCTATGACCATGTCCAATCCCTGAGATTACAGGTAGAAAGCTGTGAAATGAAGAGAATTCTGATAATGTTTACAATTCCGGCTACATTAGTTGGCGTTTTCAGAAGAAATTGCTTTCAAATATTAAGAATTCCTGTTTATAGAGCTCAGAATATGGGTATAAAGCCTTTAAATGATGAGAATACTGTTAATATTTACAATTGAGGCTTAAATGTTTGACGTTTTTGGAATGAAATCCTTTAAATCCTAAAGATTCATGTATGTACAGCTAAGAAATCTGTCTCATCATGGTCAAAATCTTAAAATTCACAATAATAGTTCCGGGAAATGATTAGGAACGTGTAAGAAACCCTTGAAATACAAGTAAATAGAGCCATACTATCTTTATGGCCATATTCAATCACCATGATTAGATGGAGAAAGCCGTGAAATGACGAGAATACTGACAATATTTACAAATCCGGCTACATTAGTTGGCTTTTTCAGAAGAAAGTGCTTTCAAACATTAAGAACTCCTGTTTATATAGAGCTCAGAATTTGTGTATAAAGCCTTACATGAGGAGAATACTGTTTATATTTACAATTGAGTCTGAATTGGTTGGCTTTTTTGAATAAAACATTAGAATCCGGAAGATTCATGTATATACTGGTAAGAAAACTGTGTAATTGTGGTAAAGCTCTTAAAATACACAATGAAACTCCCGGGAAATGATAAGGACGTGTAAGAAACACTTGAAATTCAAGTTAATACAGAGGTAATAACTCCATGGCCGTTCTGAATCACCCTGATTACAGGTAGAAATCTGTGAAATGACGAGAATACTGATAATGTTTACAATTCCGGCAACTGAATTTGGCGTTATCAGAAGAACCTGCTTTCAAACATAAAGAATTTCTTTTTACAGAGCTCAGAATTTGTGTATAAAGCCTTTAAATGATGAGAATACTGTTTATATTTACAACTGAGGCTTAATTGGTTGGCATTTTTTCAATAAAAACAGTCAAGGCCTGAAGATCCATGTACATAGAGCTAGGAAAACTGTCTAATTGTGGTAAAAATCTTAAAATACACAATGATAGTTTTAGGAAATGATTAGGGACATGTAAGAACACTTGAAAACAAGTAAATGGAGCCGTAATATCTCTATGGCTGTGTCCAATATCTGAGATTACAGGTAATAGACTGTGAAATGAAGAGAATACTGATAATATTTATATTCCGGCTATATTAGTTGGCGTTTTCAGAATAAAGTGCTTTCAAACATTAAGAATTCCTGTTTATGGAGCTCAGAGTTGGTGTATAAAGACTTTCAATGGCGAGAATACTGTTTATATTTACTATTGAGGCTGAATTGGTTGGCATTTTTTGAATGAAACAGTTTAAATCCTGGAGATTCATGTATATACTTCGAAGAAAACTGACTAACTGTGGTACAACTCTTGAAATACACAATGATACTCCCTGGAAATGATTAGGAATGTGCAAAAAACACTTTTAATACAAGTAAATAGCGCCATACTATCCGGCTACTTTACTTGACGTTTTACTTTACTTTGTACACTCAGACTTAGTGTACAAAGCCCTTAAATTAGGAGAATACTGTTTATTTTTACAATTCAAGATGAATTGGTTGGCGTTTTTGAATGAATCAGTTTAAATCCTGAAGAATCTTGTATATACTTCTAAGAAAACTGTCTAATTGTGGTAAAACTCTTCAAATACACAACGATAGTACCAGAAAATGATTAGGAAAGTGTAAGAAACATTTGAAATTCAAGTAGAGACATAATAACTCTATGGCTGTGTTCAATTAACGAAATTGCAGGTAGAAAGCTGAGAAATGATGAGAATACTGATAATGTTTACAATTCTGGCTACTTAGAGATTTCAGAAAAAAGTGCTTTCAAACATTAAGAATTCCTGTTTATAGGAGACCAAGATGGCGGCATAGGTAAACACCGGAGATTGCTGCCGCAAACAACCACTTCAAAAATACAACTAAAAGACAGAAGGGACATCACCCAGAACCACAGGAAGGCTGGCTGAGGAGAGACTCTTCAACTAGAAGGAAAGACAACAGCATACCGAGGCTCAGAGGAGGCGCAGTGTGAAAAATACAAAGGTGCAGAGGTGCGCACGCAAAGCGGGCTGGGGGCTGAGGGTGCGGTTGTTGTTTTCAATCAGGAGGGAGTCTCAGACTCTGAGCTCTAGATCCGGGCGAGACTCTAGGGACTCAGACTCAAACGGGAGAAGCGGGATTGTCTGGCATCAGTTGGAACGTGAGGGCAGCTTTCTCTCCGAGGTTTGCAGCAGTTGCTGGGGTTCTGAGAAGCAGAGCCTCTGGGAACGGGACTGAGAGCAGCCATAACTGCTCCTTCCACCCGCCCTGTGGATCCCGCCCCGCCCAAGCCCTGCGCAGAGCCATTTGCCGGATAGCCTCAGGCAAAGGCTAGATTACCACCTCTCCAGAAAACAAAAGTTTACCCACAGCAGACACAGCTGATTCTCACAGCCAGTCTGCCTGGTGGTCAAATCCCTCTAGTATTAACTACAGCAGTCAAGGCTTAACTAGAACAAGACTGTTCACAAAGACCACAAGGGGGTGCACCAAGAAAGCATAAAAAATGCAGAGGGCTTTCAATAATGTGCTAGAAGTTGCCAATAAACTTGATGAGAGCCTCACGAAATCTAATGAGACCCTCGATGTTGTGATAAAGAACCAATTAGAAATTAAGCATACACTGACTGAAATAAAGAATATTATACAGACACCCAATAGCAGAACAGAGGAGTGCAAGAATCAAGTCAAAGATTTGAAATGTGAAGAAGCAAAAAACACCCAACCGGAAAAGCAAAATGAAAAAAGAATCCAAAAATTCGAAGATAGTGTAAGGAGCCTCTGGGACAGCTTCAAGCGTACCAACATCAGAATTATAGGGGTGCCAGAAGATGAGAGACAGCAAGATATTGAAAACCTATTTGAAGAAATAATGGCAGAAAACTTCCCCCACCTGGTGAAAGAAATGGACTTACAGGTCCAAGAAGCGCAGAGAACCCCCCAAAAAAAGGAATACAAAGAGGACCACACCAAGACACATCATAATTAAAATGCCAAGAGCAAAAGACAAAGAGAGAATCTTAAAAGCAGCAAGAGAAAGAAAGTCAATTACCTACAAGGGAATACCCATATGACTGTCAGCTGATTTCTCAACAGAAACTTTGCAGGCCAGAAGGGAATGGCCAGAAATATTCAAAGTGATGAATAGCAAGAACCTACAAGCAAGATTACTTTATCCAGCAAAGCTATCATTCAGAATTGAAGGTCAGATAAAGAGCTTCACAGATAAGGAAAAGCTAAAGGAGTTCATCACCACTAAACCATTATTATATGAAATGCTGAACGGTATCCTTTAAGAAGAGGAAGAAGAAGACAAAGGTAAAGATACAAATTATGAACAACAAACATGCATCTATCAACAAGTGAATCTAAGAATCAAGTGAATAAATAATCTGATGTACAGAATGAACTGGTGATTATAATAGAATCAAGGACATAGAAAGGGAATGGACTGACTATTCTTGGGGGGGAAAGGGGAGTGGGAGATGCGGGAAGAGACTGGACAAAAATCGTGCACCTATGGATGAGGACAGTGGGTGGGGAGTGAGGGCGGAGGGTGGGGCAGGAACTCAGAGGAGGGGAGTTATGGGGGGGGGGGGAAAGAGGAACAAATGTAATCTGAACAATAAAGATTTAATTTAAAATAAAGAATTCCTGTTTATAGTGCTCAGAATTTGTTTATAAAGGCTTTAAATGAGGAGAATTCTGTTTATATTTACAATTGATGCTGAACTGTTTGGTGTTTTTTGAATGAAAGAGTTAAAATCCTGAGGAATCTTGTATACACTTCTAGGAAAACTTCTAAGAAAACTGTCTAATTGTGGTAAAACTCTTAAAATCAACAATGATAGTCCCGGGAAATGATTAGGACCTTGCTAGAAACACTTGAAATACATGTAAATAAAGCAGTACTATCTTTATGGCCATGTTCAATCACCGAGAGTTGAGGTAGAAAGCAGTGAAATGACAAGAATACTTTAGTTAATGTTTTCAGAAGAAAGTGCTTTCAAACATTAAGATTTCCTATTTATAGAGTTCAGACTTTGTGTATAAAGCCTTTAAATGAGGAGAATAGTATTTATTTTTACAATTGAGGCTGTATTGGTTCTCGTTCTTTGAATGAAAACAGTTTAAATTCTGGAGAATCTTGTATATACTTCTAAGAAAACTGTCTAATTGTGGCAAACCTCTTAAAATACAAAATTATAGTCCTGGGAAATGATTAAGAACATGCAAGAAACACTTGAAATACAAGTAAATAGCCCCGTACTATCTTTATGGCCGTGTTCAATCACCGACATTAGAGGTAGAAAGCAGTGAAATGATGAGAATACTAATAATGTTTACAATTCCGGCTACATTAGCTGGCGTTTTCAAAAGAAAGTGCTTTCAAACAATAAGAACTCCTGTTCCAGAGCTCAGAATTTGTGTATAAAGAATTTAAATAATGAGAATACTATTTATATTTACAACTGAGTCTCAATTTTTGGCTTTTTTTTGAATAAAACAGTTGAATCCTGAAGATTCATGTATATACTGCTAAGAAAACTGTCTAATTGTGATAAAATATTAAAATACACAATAATACTCCCTGGAAATGATTAGGTACGTGTAAGAAACAGTGGTAATTCAAGTAAATATAGACGTAATATCTCTATGGCCTTGTTCAATCACCCGAATTACAGGTAGAAATCTGTGAAATGACGAGTATACTGACAATGTTTACAATTCCGGCAACGGAATTTGGCGTTTTCAGAAGAATATGCTTTCAAACATTAAGAATTTCTTTTTTCAGAGGTCAGAATTTTTGTATAAAGCCTTTAAATGATGAAAATACTGTTTATATTTACAATTGAGGCTGAATTGGTTGGCGTTTTTTTTGGATAAAACAGTTGAATTCTACAGATTCATGTATAAACTGCTAAGAAAACTGTCTAATTTTGGTAAAACTCTGACATACACAATGATATACCCGAGAAATGAATAGGAACGTGTAGGAAACACTTGAAATTCAAGTAAATAGAGAGGTCACATCTCTATGGCTGTGTTCAATCATCAAGATTAATGGTAGAAAGCTGTGAAATGACGAGAATACTGATAAGTTTACAATTCCGGCAACGGAATGTGACGTTTTCAGAAAAACGTACTTTCAAACATTAATAATTCCTCTTTACAGAGCTCAGAATTTGTGTATAAAGTCTTTAAATGATGAGAATACTGTTTATATTTACAATTGAGGCTTAATTGGTTGGCTTTTTTTAGAATAAAACAGTTGGTTCCTGAAGATTCATGTATATACTGCTAAGAAAATTGTGTAATTGTGGTAAAACTTTAAAATACAATGAAATTCCCGGGAAATGATAAGGAACGTGTAAGAAACATTTGAAATTGAAGTAAATACGGATGTAATATCTCTATGGCCGTGTTGAATCACCCGGATTACAGGTAGAAAGCTGTGAAATGATGAGAAAACTGATAATGTTTACAATTCTGGCAATGGAATTAGGCTTTTTCAGAAGAAAGTGCTTTCAAACCTTAAGAATTTGTTTATGGAGCTCAGATTATGTATAAAGCCTTTAAATGACGAGAATACTGTTTATATTTACAATATAGGATGAATTCGTTGGCTTTTCAGAACAAAACAGTTGAATCCTGAAGATTCATGTATTATCTGGTAAGAAAACTGTGTAATTGTGGTAAAACTCTTAAAATACACAACGAAATTCCTGGAAAATGATAAGGAACATGTAAGAAACACTTGAAATTCAAGTCAATACAGACGTAATATCTTTATGGCCGTGTTGAATCACCTGGATTACAGGTAGAAAACTGTGAAGTGATGAGAATACTGATAACGTTTACAAATCTGGCAACGGAATTTGGTGTTTTCAGTAAAATGTGCTTTCAAACATTAAGAATTACAGTTTACAGCGCTCAGAATTCGTGTATAAAGCCTTTACATGATGAGAATACTGTTTATATTTATAATTGAGGCTTAATTATTTGGCGATTTTGAATAAGACAGTTTAAATCCTGAAGATTCAAGTATATTCAGCTAAGAAAATGGTCTAATTGTGGCAAAACTCTTAAAATACACAAGGATTGTCTCGGAAAATGATTAGGAATGTGTAAGAAACACTTGAAATACAAGTATATAGAACCGATAAATCTCTATGGCCGTCTTTAATCACTGATATTACAGGTAGAAAGCTGTGAAATGACGAGATTACTGATAATATTTATATATCATGCTACATTAGTTGGTGTTTTCAGAACAAAATGCTTGAAACAATTAAGAATTCCTGTTTCTGCCGAAACTGGTTTGGCTCAGTGGATAGAGTGTTGGCCTGCAGACTGAAAGGTCCTGGGTTCGATTCCGGTCCAGGGCATGTACCTTGGTTGCGGGCACATTCCCAGTAGGAGATGTGCAGGAGGCAGCTGATTGATGTTTCTCTCTCATCGATGTTTCTCTCTATCTCTCTCCCTTCCTCTCTGTAAAAAAATCAATAAAATATATTTAAAAAAAAAAGAATTCCTGTTTCTAGAGCTCAGAAGGTGTGTACAGAGCCTTTAAATGAGAATACTGTTTATATTTAAAATTGAGGTTTAATTGGTAGGTGTTTTTTGAAAAAAAACAACAACAACAACAACAACACAGCTTAATTCCTGAAGATTAATGTATACACTGCTAAGAAAACTGTCTAATTGTGGTAAACTCTTAAAGTATGGAATGATCCTCCCGGGAAATGATTAGGAACCTGTAAGACACACTTGAAATTCTAGTAAATAGAGACGTAATATCTCTATGGTCGTGTTCAATGACCAGGATTACAGGTAGAAAGCTGTGAAATGTTGAGAATACTAATAATGTTTACAATTCTGGCTACATTAGTTTGCATTTTCAGAAGAACGTGCTTTCAAACATTAAGAATTCCTCTTTACACAGCTAAGAATTTGTGTAGAAAGCCTTTAAATGACGAGAATACCGTTTATATTTACAATTGAGGATGAATTGTGTGGCGATTTTTGAATAAAACAGTTTATATCCGGAATTAGGCTTTTTCAGAAGAGAATGCTTTCAAACATTAAGAATTTGTTTATGGAACTCAGAATTTCTGTATAAAGCCTTTAAATGATGAGAATACTGTTTATCTTTACAATTTAGGCTGAATTGGTTGGCCTTTTTTTTGAATAGAACAGTTGAATCCTAAAAATTCATGTATTTTCTGATAAGAAAACTGTGTAATTGGGGTAAAACTCTTAAAATACACCATGAAATTCCCGGGAAATGAGAAGGAATGTGTAAGAAACACTTGAAATCCAAGTAAATACAGACATAATATCTCTACGGCTGTGTTGAATCACCCAGATTAGAGGTAGAAAGCTGTGAAATGATGAGAATAATGATAATGTATACAATTACGGCCACGGAATTTGGTTTTTTTCAGAAAAACGTGCCTTGAAACATTAAGAATTCCAGTTTACAGAGCTCAGAATTTGTGTATAGAACCTTTAAATGACAGGAATACTGTTTATATTTATAATGGATGCTGAATTGATTGGCGTTTATGGATAAAACAGTTGAATCCTAGAGATTCATGTATATACTGCTAAGAAAACTGTCTAATTGTGGTAAAAAACTTAACATAAACAATTATAGTCCCGGAAAATTTTTAGGAAAGTGTAAGAAACAGTTGAAATTCAAATAAATAGAGACCTAATACCTCTATGGCTGTGTTCAATTACTGAAATTACAGGTAGAAAGCTTGGAAATGACAAGAATACTGATAATGTTTACAATTCTGGCTACTTTACTTGGCGTTTTCAGAAGAAAGTGCTTTCAAACATTAAGAATTTCTCTTTATAGAGCTCAGAGTATGTGTATAAACCTTTTAAATGAGGAGAATGTTGTTTATATTTACTACTGAGGCTGAATTGGTTGGTGTTTTTTGAATGAAACAGTTTAAATCCAGGAGATTCATGGATATACTTCTAAGAAAACTGTCTAATTGTGGTAAACTCCTTAAATACACAATGATAGTCCCGGAAAATGATTAAGAAAGTGTAAGAAAAACTTGAAATTCAAGCAATTAGAAACTTAATAACTCTCTGTCCGATTTCAATCACTGATATTACAGGTAGAAAGCTGTGAAATGACTAGAATACTGTTAATGTTTACAATTCCAACTTCATTAGATGGCATTTTCAGAAGAACCTGATTTCAACCATTAAGAATTTTTTTATAGAGCTCAGAATTTGTATATAAAGCTCCCAAATGACGAGAATACTGTTTATATTTAAAATTGAGGCTTAACAGGTTGGCGCTTTTTTAATAAAATAGTTTAAATCCTGCTGAAACCGGTTTGGCTCAGTGGATAGAGCGTCCGCCTGCAGACTGAAAGGTCCCAGGTTCGATTCCGGTCAAGGACATGTACCTGGGTTGCGGGCACATCCCCAGTGGGACATGTGAGAAGGCAGCTGATCGATGTTTCCCTCCCATCGATGTTTCTAACTATCTATCTCTCTCCCTTCCTCTCTGTAAAAAATCAATAAAATATATCAAAAAAAATAAATCCTGATGATTTAGTATATACAGCTATACAACTGTCTAATTGTGGTAAAGCTCTTAAAATATACAATCATAGTTCTGGGAAATGATTAGGAATGTGTAAGAAACATTTGAAATAGAAGTAAATAGACCCGATATATCTCTATGGAAATGTTCAATCACTGAGATTACAGGTAGACAGGGGAAAAATGGTGAGAATATTGATAATATTTAAAATTGGGGCTACATTAGTTGACTTTTTCAGAAGAATGTGGTTTCCACCATTAAGAATTCCTCTTTATAGAGCTCAGAATTTGTGTATAAAGCCTTTAATTGACAAGAATACTGTTTATATTTACAATTAAGGCTTAATTGATAGGCATTTTTTAATTAAGACAGTTTAAATCCTGAAGATTGAAGCATATTCCAGAGAGAAAACTGTATAATTGTGGTAAAACTCTGAAAATACACAATGGTAGTCGCGGAAAATGATTAGGAACGTGTAAGAAACACTTGAAATACAAGCAAATAGAGCCATAATATCTCTATGGAGCAGTTCAATCACCGAAATTACAGCCAAAAAACTGTGAAATGACGAGCACACTAATAATGTTTACAATTCCGAATAATTTATTTGGTGTTTTCAGAAGAAAGTGCTTTCAAACATTAAGAATACCTGTTTATAGAGCTCAGAATTTGTGTAAAAAGCCTTTAAATGAGGAGAATCCTGTTTATATTTACAATTGTGGCTATATTGGCTGGCATTGTATGAATGAAACAGTTTAAATCTTGAAGATTCATGTATATACTTCTAAGAAAACTGTCTAATTGTGGTAAAACTCTTAAAATACACAAGGATAGTCCATGGAAATGATTAGAAACGTGTAAGAAACACTTGAAAAACAAGTAAATACAGTGATACTATCTTTATGGCGGTGTTCAATCACTGAGATTAGAGGTAGAAAGCTGTGAAGTGACGAGAATACTGATAATGTTTACTATTCCGGCTAATTTACTTGGTGTTTTCATAAGAAAGTACTTTAAAACATTAAGTATTCCTGTTTATAGAGCTCAGAATTTGTGTATAAAGCTATTAGAGGAGGAGAATACAGTTTATATTTACAAATGAGGTTGAATTGGCTGGCATTGTATGAATGAAATGGTTTAAATCCTGAAGATTCATGAATATACTTTTAAGAAAACTAATTGTGGTAAAACTTTTAAAATACACAATTGTAGTTCAGCGAAACGATTAGAAGTGTGTAAGAAACATTTCAAATACAGGTAAATAGAGCCATATTTTCTTTATGGCCGTGTTCAATCACCGAGATTAGAGGTAGAAAGCTGTGAATTGACAAGAAGACTCATAATGTTTAAAATTCCGGCTACTTTACTTGGCGTTTTTCCGAAGCAAGTGCTTTCAAACATTAAATATTGCCGTTTTTAGAGCTCAGAATTTGTGTAAAAAGCCTTTAAATAAGGAGAATACTGTTTATATTTACAAGACAGGCTGAATTGGCTGGTGTTTTTTTGAATGAAACAGTTAAAATCCTGAAGATTCATGTATATAATTCTAAGAAAACTGTCTAATTGTGGTTAAACTTTTAAAATACACAATTACAGTCCAGTGAAATGATTAGGAAAGTGTAAGAAATATTTAAAATACAAGTAAATAGAGCCATATTATCTTTATGGCCGTGTTCAATCACCGAGATTAGAGGTTGAAAGCTGTGAAGTGACTAGAATATTCATAATGTTTACAATTCCGGCTACTTTATGTGGCGATTTTCCGAAGAAAGTACTTTCAAACATTAAGAATTGCCATTTAGCCGAGGCCGGTTTGGCTCAGTGGATAGAGCGTCGGCCTGGGGAATGGGGGGTCCCAGGTTCGATTCCGGTCGGGGGCATGTGCCTTGGTTGCGGGCACATCCCCGGTGGGAGATGTGCAGGAGGCAGCTGATCGATGTTTCTGGCTCTCTATCTCTCTCCCTTTCTCTCTGTAAGAAAATCAATAAAATATATTAAAAAAAAAAAGAATTGCCATTTATAGAGCCTCAAATTTGTGTATAAAGCCTTTAAATGTGTAAAATACTGTTTATATTTACAGTGAGGCTGAATGGGTGGCATTTTTTGAATGAAACAGTTAAAATCCTGAAGATTCATGTATATACTTCTAAGAAAACTGTCTAATTATGGTAAAACTTTTAAAATAAACAATTATAGTCCAGCGAAAAGATTAGGAATGTGTAAGAAACACTTTAAATACAGGTAAATAGACCCATTCTATCTTTATGGCTGTGTACTATCACTGAGATTAGTGGTAGAAAGCTGTGAAGTGACGAGAATACTCATAATGTTTACAATTCAGGCTACTATACTTGGCATTTTGTCAGAGAAAGTGCTTTCAAACATTAAGAATTGCCGTTTATAGAGCTAAGAATTTGTGTAAAAATCCTTTAAATGAGGAGAAAACTATTTATATTTACAAGTGAGGCTGAAGAGGCAGGAGTTTTTTGAGTGAAACAATTTAAACAGTGATGATTCATGTATATATTTCTGAGAAAACTGCCTCATTTTGGTAACAATCTTAAAATATACAATGACAGTACATGGAAATGATTAGGAACCTGTAGGAAACACTTGAAATATAAGTAAATAGACACATACTAAAGTTATGGCCGTGTTCAATCACCGAGATTAGAGGTATAAAGCTGTGTAATGACCAGAATAATAATAATGTTTACAATTCCGGCTCAATTTCTTGGCTTTTTTCCGAAGAGAGTTCTTTCAAACATTCAAATTAACTATTTAGAGAGCTCAGGTTTTGTGTAAAAAGCTTTTCTTTTTTTTTTTTTCTTTTTTTTTTTTTTTAATTTTTATTTTTCGCTTAAAGTATTACAAAGGGTATTACATAAGTATCCTTCCCCCCCCCCCCCGCTTGACAAACCCTTACCCTCCCTTACCCCCCAGTGTCTTATGTCCATTAGTTATGCTTATATGCATGCATACAAGTCCTTCGGTTGATCTCTTACTCCCCTCCCTCCTGTCCCCCAACTCTCTCTGGCCTTCCCACTGCAGTTTGACAATCAGTTTGAGGCAGCTCTGCCTCTGTATCTATTATTGTTCAAAAGTTTGTAATGGTCTTTATTATCCATGAATGAGTGAGATCATGTGGTATTTTTCCTTCATTGACTGGCTTGTTTCACTTAGCATAATGCTCTCCAGTTCCATCCATGATGTTGCAAATGGTAGGAGTTCCTTCTTTTTAACAGCAGCATAGTATTCCATCGTGTAGATGTACCACAGTTTTCTAATCCATTCATCTACTGATGGGCACTTAGGCTGTTTCCAGATCTTAGCTATGGTGAATTGTGCTGCTATGAACATCTGGGTGCATATATCCTTTCTGATTGGTGTTTCTGGTTTCTTGGGATATATTCCTAGGAGTGGGATCACAGGGTCAAATGGGAGTTCCATTTCCAATTTTTTGAGGAAACTCCATACTGCCTTGTAAAAAGCTTTTAAATAAAGAGAATACTGTTTCTATTTACAATTGAGGCTGAATTGGTGGGAATTTTTTGAATGAAACAGTTTAAACCCTGAAGATTCATGTATATATTCCTAAGAAAACTGGCTCATTTTGGTAAAAATTAAAATACACAATGACAATACATGGAAATGATTAGGAACCTGTAGGAAACACTTGAAATATAAGTAAATAGATCCATACTAACCTTATGGCCGTGTTCAATCACCGAGATTAGAGGTAAAAAGCTGTGTAATGACCAGAATACTGTTAATGTTTACAATTCTGGCGAATTTACTTGGCGTTTTTCTGAAGAAAGTACTTTCAAACATTAAATATTGCAGTATATAGAGCTCAGAATTTGTATATAAAGCCTTTAAATGAAGAGAATACTGTTCCTATTTTCAATTGAGGCTGAATAGGCAGGAGTTTTTGGAATGAAACAGTTTCAACCGTGATGATTCATGAATATATTCCTAAGAAAACTGCCTCATTTTGGTAACACTCTTAAAATACACAATGACAGTACATGGAAGTGATTAGGAACCTGTAGGAAACACTTGAAATATAAGTAAGTAGACCCATACTAACCTTATGGGCGTGATCAATCACCGAGATTAGAGGTATAAAGCTGTATAATGACCAGAATACTGATAATGTTTACAATTCCGTCTCAATTTCTTTTCTTTTTTCAGAAGAGATTTCTTTGAAACATTAAAAGTAACTATTTAGAGAGCTCAGGTTTTGTGTAAAAAGCTTTTAAATAACGAGAATACTGTTTCTATTACAATTGGGGCTGAATTGGCAGGAGTTTTTTGAATGAAAGAGTTTAAACCCTGCAGATTCATATATATATTTCTAAGAAACCGGTCTCATTTTCGTAAAACTCTTAAAATACACAATGCCAGTACATGGAAAAGATTAGGAACCTGTAGGAAACACTTGAAATATAAGTGAATAGACCCATACTAACCTTATGGCCGTGTTCAATCACCGAGATGAGAGGTAGAAAGCTGTGTAATTACCAGAATACTGTTAATGTTTACAATTCTGGCGAATTTACGTGGCGTTTTTCTGAAGAAAGTACTTTCAAACATTAAAAATTGCAGTATATAGAGCTCAGAATTTGTATATAAAGCCTTTAAATGAAGAGAATACTGTCCCTATTTACAATTGAGGCTGAATAGGCAGGAGTTTTTGGAATGAAACAGTTTAAACTGCGATGATTCATGTATATATTTCTAAGAAAACTGCCTCATTTCGGTAATACTCTTAAAATACACAATGACAGTACATGGAAATGATTAGGAACCTGTAGGAAACACTTGAAATATAAGTAAATAGACCCATTCTAACCTTATGGCCGTGTTCAATCACCGAGATTAGAGGTAAAAAGCTGTGTAATGACCAGAATACTGATAATGTTTACAATTCCGGCTCAGTTTCTTGGCTTTTTTCCGAAGAGAGTTCTTTCAAACATTCAAAGTAACTATGTAGAGAGCTCAGGTTTTGTGTAAAAAGCTTTTAAATAAAGAGAATACTGTTTCTATTTACAATTGAGGCTGAATTGGCGGGAATTTTTTGAATGAAACAGTTTCAACCCTGAAGAATCTGTAGGAAAATTGTCTATTTTTGGTAAAACGTTTAAATACACAGTAATAGTCCTACGAAATGATTAGGAAGGTTTAAAAACACTTGAAATACAAGTAAATAGTGCCATACTATCTTTATGGCCGAGGTCAAACACCGAGATTAGAGGTATAAAGCTGTGAAATGATGAGAATACTGGTAAAGTTTACATTTCCGGCGAATTTACTTGGCGTTTTTCTGAAGAAAGTTCTTTCAAAAATTAAGAGTTACTCTTTAGAGAGCTCAGGTTTTGTGTAAAAAGCTTTTAAATAAAGAGAATTCTGTTTCTATTTACAATTGAGACTCAATTGGCCGGACATTTTTGACTGAAACAGTTTAAACCTTGAAGATTCTGTAGGAAAACTGTCTATTTTTGGTAAAACTTTTAAATACACAGTGATTGTCCTGCGAAATGATTAGAAATGTGTAAGAAACACTTAAAATACTAGTAAATAGACCCATACTAACCTTATGGCCGTGTTCAATTACCGAGATTAGAGGTAGAAAGTTTTGAGTTGACCAGAATACTGATAATGTTTACAATGATGGCTCAATTTCTTGGCTTTTTTCCGAAGAAAGTTCTTTCAAACATTAACAGTTACTATTCAGAGAACTCAGGTTTTGTGTAAAAAGCTTTTAAATAAAGAGAATACTGTTTCTATTTACAATTGAGGCTGAATTGTCGGGACTTTTTTGACTGAATCAGTTTAAACCTTGAAGATTCTGTAGGAAAACTGTCTATTTTTGGTAAAACTTTTAAATACACAGTAATTATCCTTCGAAATGATTAGAAATGTGTAAGAAACACTTAAAATACTAGTAAATAGACCCATACTAACCTTATGGCCGTGTTCAATTACCGAGATTAGAGGTAGAAAGTTGTGAGTTGACCAGAATACTGATAATGTTTACAATTCCGGCTCAATTTCTTGGCTTTTTTCCGAAGAAAGTTCGTTCAAACATTAAGAGTTACTATTCAGAGAGCTCAGGTTTTATGTAAAAATCTTTTAAATAAAGAGAATACTGTCTCTATTTACAATTGACGCTGAATTGGCGGGACTTTTTTGACTGAATCAGTTTAAACCTTGAAGATTCTGTAGGAAAACTGTCTATTTTTGGTAAAACTTTTAAATACACAGTAATAGTCCTGCGAAATGATTAGAAATGTGTAAGAAACACTTGAAATACTAGTAAATAGAGCCATACTATCATTGTGGCCGTGTTCAATCACCGAGATTAGAGGTATAAAGCTGTGTAATGACCCGAATACTGTTAATGTTTACAATTCCGGGGAATTTACTTGCCGTTTTTCTGAAGAAAGTTCTTTCAAACATTAAAAATTGCAGTATATAGAGCTCAGAATTTGTATATAAAGCCTTTAAATGGAAAACGTCCTCCGCCATCCGACGACCTCGCAGACCGGTAGCCATGGCCGGCAAGGGCTGGCAAGACCTGAAGCAGCAAGTGGAGGGGACGGCGCAGGAGGCAGTAACTGCTACAGGAGCAGCAGCCCAGCAAGTGGTGGATCATGCAGCAGAGGCTGGACAGAAAGCCATGGACCAGGTGGCTAAAACTACCCAGGAGACCATGGACAAGACCGCTAACCAAGCCTCGGAGACCTTCTCAGGTTTTGGGAAGAAGTTAGGTCTCCTGAAGTGACAAAAGGGAGCCCCGAGTAACCCTCCTGCCTGAGCTCTGCTCAGCGGCGGCCCCTCGGCATGAGGCCTCATTAAAGCACATGCCCCGAAAAAAAAAATAATGCCTTTAAATGAAGAGAATACAGTTCCTATTTACAATTGAGGCTGAATAGACAGGAGGTTTGGAATGAAACAATTTAAACCGTGATGATTCATGTATATATTTCTAAGAAAACTGCCTCATTTTGGTAAAACTCTTAAAATACACAATGGCAGAACATGGAAATGATTAGGAACCTGTAGGAAACACTTGAAATATAAGTAAATAGACCCATACTAACCTTATGGCTGTGTTCAATTACCGAGATTAGAGGTAGAAAGCTGTGAATTGACGAGAATACTGATAATGTTTACAATTCCGGCAAAATTTCTTGGCTTTTTTCCGAAGAAAGTTCTTTCAAACA
The DNA here is from genome assembly GCF_028538775.1 of Myotis yumanensis. Classification (NCBI taxonomy): domain Eukaryota; kingdom Metazoa; phylum Chordata; class Mammalia; order Chiroptera; family Vespertilionidae; genus Myotis; species Myotis yumanensis. The sequence continues at coordinate 43,621,301 of NW_027223768.1, forward strand.
TTAAGAGTTACTATTTAGAGAGCTCAGGTTTTGTGTAAAAAGCTTTCAAATAAAGAGAATCCAGTTTCTATTTACAATTGAGGCTGAATTGGCGGGATTTTTTTCAAGGAAACAGTTTAAACCTTGAAGATTCTGTAGGAAAACTGTCTATTTTTGGTAAAACTTTTAAATACTCAGTAATAGTCCTGTGAAATGATTAGAAATGTGTAAGAAACACTTGAAATACTAGTAAATAGAGCCATACTATCATTGTTGTCGTGTTCAATCACCGAGATTAGAGGTATAATGCTGTGTAATGACCCGAATACTGTTAATGTTTACAATGCCGGCGAATTTACTTGGCGTTTTTCTGAAGAAAGTTCTTTCAAACATTAAAAATTGCAGTATATAGAGCTCAGAATTTGTATATAAAGCCTTCGAATGAAGAGAATACTGTTCCTATTTACAATTGAGGCTGAAAAAGCTGGCGTTTTTTGAATGAAACAGTTTAAACCGTGATGATTCATGAATATATTTCTAAGAAAACTGCCTCATTTTGGTAAAACTCTTAAAATACACAATGACAGTACATTCAAATGATTAGGAACCTGTAGGAAACACTTGAAATATAAGTAAATAGACCCATTCTAACCTTATGGCCATGTTCAATCACCGAGATTAGAGGTATAAAGCTGTGTAATGACCAGAATACTGATAGTGTTTACAGTTCCATCTCAATTTCTTTTCTTTTTTCCAAAGAGAGTTCTTTAAAACATTAAAAGTAAGTATTTAGAGAGCTCAGGTTTTGTGTAAAAAGCTTTTAAATAAAGAGAATACTGTTTCTATTTACAATTGAGGCTGAATTGGCGCGAGTTTTTTGAATGAAACCGTTTAAACTCTGAATATTCATGTATATATTTCTCAGAAAATGGTCTCATTTTGGTAAAACTCTTTGTTTTATTAAATATTTATTGTTCAGATTACATTTGTTCCTCTTTTTTTCCCCCCACAACTCCCCTACTCCCAGTTCCCACCCCACCCTCCGCCCTCACTCCCCACCCACTGTCCTCATCCATAGGTGAACGATTTTTGTCCAGTCTCTTCCCGCATCTCCCATTCCCCTTTCCCCCCAAGAATAGTCAGTCCATTCCCTTTCTATGTCCCTGATTCATTATAATCACCAGTTCATTCTGTACATCATATTATTTATCCACCTGATTCTTAGATTCACTTGTTGATAGATGCATGTTTGTTGTTCACTATTTGTATCTTTACCTTTTTCTTCTTCCTCTTCTTAAAGGATACCTTTCAGTATTTCGTATAATACTGGTTTAGTGGTGATGGACTCCTTTAGCTTTTCCTTATCTGTGAAGCTCTTTATCTGACCTTCAATTCTGAATGATAGCTTTGCTTGATAAAATAATCTTGCTTGTAGGTTCTTGCTATTCATCACTTTGAAAATTTCTTGCCATTCCCTTCTGGCCTGCAAAGTTTCTGTTGAGAAATCAGCTGACAGTCGTATGGGTATTCCCTTGTAGGTAATTGACTTTCTTTCTCTTGCTGCTTTTAAGATTCTCTCTTTGTCTTTTGCTCTTGGCATTTTAATTATGATGTGTCTTGGTGTGGTCCTCTTTGTATTCCTTTTGTTTGGGGTTCTCTGCGCTTCTTGGACCTGTAAGTCCATTTCTTTCACCAGGTGGGGGAAGTTTTCTGCCATTATTTCTTCAAATAGGTTTTCAATATCTTGCTGTCTCTCATCTTCTGGCACCCCTATAATTCTGATGTTGGTACGCTTGAAGCTGTCCCAGAGGCTCCTTACACTATCTTCACACTTTCGGATTCTTTTTTCATTTTGCTTTTCCGGTTGGGTGTTTTTTGCTTCTTCGTATTTCAAATCTTTGGTTTGATTCTTGTGCTCCTCTGGTCTGCTATTGGGTATAATATTCTTTATTTCAGTCCGTATATGCCTACTTTCTAGTTTCTTTATCATAGCATCGAGGGTCTCATTAGTTTTCGTGAGGCTCTGCTCAAGTTTATTGCAAGCCCTCAAAATTGCGATTTTTAGCTCCATATCCTCCATTTCTGTCATGCTTTTTTGTCTCCGCATCTTTTATGCTTTCTAGGTGCACCGCCTTGTGGTCTTTGTGTGCAGTCTTGTTCTAGTTAAGCCTTAAGTGTTGTAGTTAATACTAGAGGGATTTGACCACCAGGCTGACTGGCTGTGAGAATCAGCTGTGGGAAAACTTCTGTCCTCTGGGGAGGTGCTAATCTAGCCTTTGCCTGAGGTGATCCAGCAAATGGCTCTGCGCAGGGCTTGGGCAGGGCGGGTTGCACGGGATCAACAGGGCCGGGGGAGGGACCAGTTATGGCTGCTCTCAGTCCGTCCCCAGAGGCTCTGCTTCTCTGTCCCAGCAACCGCTGCAAACCTCAGAGGGACCGTAGCCAGACAGTCCCGCTTCTCCCGTTTGAGTCTGGGTCCCTAGACACTCGCCCGGATCTGTAGCCCAGAGTTTGAGACTCCCTCCTGATTGAAAACAACAACCGCGCCCTCAGCCACCAGCCCGCTTTGCGCGTGCACCACCGTACCTTTAAATTTTCCTCACTGCGCCTCCTCTGAGCCCCGGAATGCTGTTGTTTATCCTTCTAGTTGAAGAGTCTACCCTCAGCCAGCCTTCCTGTGGTTCTGGTTGATGTCCGTTCCGTCTTTAGTTGTATTTTTGAAGTGGTTGTTTGTGGCAGCAGTCTCCAATGTTTACCTATGCCGCCATGTTCGATACTCCTGCTAAAACTCTTAAAATACACAATGTTAGTACATGGAAATGATTAGGAACGTTTAAAAACACTTGAAATACAAGTAAATCGTGCCATACTATCTTTATGGCCGTGGTCAAACACCGAGATTAGAGGTATAATGCTGTGAAATGATGAGAATACTGGTAAAGTTTACAATTCTGGCTAATTTACTTGGCATTTTTCTGAAAAAAATGCATTCAAATAATAAGAACAGCCGTTTATAAAGCTCAGAATTTGTGTATAAAGCCTTAAAATGAAGAGAATACTGTTCATATTTACAATTGAGGCTGTAATGGCTGGCGTTTTTGGAATGAAACAGTTTAAACTGTGATGATTCATGTATATATTTCTAAGAAAACTGCCTCATTTTGGTAAAACTCTTAAAATACACAATGGCAGAACATGGAAATGATTAGAAACCTGTAGGAAACACTTGAAATATAAGTAAATAGACCCATACTAACCTTATGGCTGTGTTCAATGACCGAGATGAGAGGTAGAAAGCTGTGAATTGAGGAGAATACTGATAATGTTTACAATTCCGGCAAAATTTCTTGGCTTTTTTTCTGACGAAAGTTCTTTCAAACATTAAGAGTTACTATTTAGAGAGCTCAGGTTTTGTGTAAAAAGCTTTTAAATAAAGAGAATCCAGTTTCTATTTACAATTGAGGCTGAATTGTCGGGATTTTTTTCAATGAAACAGTTTAAACCTTGAAGATTCTGTAGGAAAACTGTCTATTTTTGGTAAAACTTTTAAATACACAGTCATTGTCCTGCAAAATGATTAGAAATGTGTAAGAAACACTTGAAATTCTAGTCAATAGAGCCATACTATCATTGTGGTTGTGTTCAATCACCGAGATTAGAGGTATAATGCTGTGTAATGACCCGAATACTGTTAATGTTTAGAATTCCGGCAAATGTACTTGGCGTTATTCTGAAGAAAGTTCTTTCAAACATTAAAAATTGCAATATATAGAGGTGAGAATTTGTATATAACGTCTTCGAATGAAGAGAATACTGTTCCTTTTTACAATTAAGGCTAAAAAGGCTGGCGTTTTTGGATTGAAAAAGTTTAAACCCTAATGATTCATGAATATATTTCTAAGAAAACTGCCTCATTTTGGTAAAACTCTTAAAATACACAATGACAGTACAAGGAAATGATTAGGAACCTGTAGGAAACACTTGAAATATAATTAAATTGACCCATACTAACCTTATGGTGTGTTCAATCACGAGATTAGAGGTATAAAGCTGTGTAATGAACAGAATACTGATAATGTTTACAGTTCAGTCTCAATTTCTTTTCTTTTTTCCCAAGAGAGTTCTTTCAAACATTAAAAGTAACTATTTAGAGACCTCACTTTTTGTGTAAAAAGCTTTTAAATAAAGAGAATACTCTTTATATTTACAATTGGGGCTGAATTGGCTTGAGTTTTTTGAATGAAACAGTTTAAACCCTGAAGATTCATATATATATTTCTAAAAAAACTGTCTCATTTTGGTAAAACTCTTAAAATACACAGTGTTAGTACATGGAAATGATTAGGAACGTTTAAAAACACTTGAAATGCAAGTAAATAGTGCCATACTATATTTATGGCTGTGGTCAAACACCGAGATTAGAGGTATAATGCGGTGAAATGACGAGAATACTGGTAAAGTTTACAATTCTGGCTAATTGGGCGTTTTTCTGAAGGAAAGGCTTTCAAATATGAAGAACAGCGTTTTGTAAAGCTCAGGATTTGTGTGTAAAGCCTTAAAATGAAAGGAATACTGTTCATATTTACAATTGAGGTTGAAAAGGCTGGCGTTTTCAGAATTAAACAGTTTAATCCCAGAAGATTCATGTATATAATTCTAAGAAAACTGCCTCATTTTGGTAAAACTCTTAAAATACACAATGACAGTACATGGAAATGATTAGAAACCTCTGAAAACCTTTGAAATACAAGTAAGTACAGCCATACTTTCGTTAAGGCCCTGTTCAAACACCGAGATTAGAGGTATAAAGCTGTGAAATGACAAGATTACTGATAATGTTACAATTCTGGCTAACTGACTTGATGTTTTTCTAATGGAAGTTCTTTCAAACATGAAGAATTGCATTTATAGAGCTCAGAATTTACGTATGAAGCCTTTAAATAAAGAGAATACTGTTCATATTTACTATTTTGGGTGAATTGGTTGGAGTTTTTTGAATGAAGCAGTTTCAATACTGAAGATTCATGTATATATTTCTAAGAAAACTGTCTCATGTTGCTAAAACTCTTAACATAAACAATGATTGTACATGGAAATGATTAGAAATGGGTGAAAAACCTTGAAATACAAGTAAACACAGCCATACTTTCGTTAAGGCCCTGTTCCAACACCGAAATTAGAGGCAAAAAGCTGTGATATGACAAAATTACTGATAATGTTACAATTCTGGCTAACTGACTTGATGTTTTCCTGAAGAAAGTTCTTTCAAACATGAAGAATTGCCATTTATAGAGCTCAGAATTTGTGTATAAAGCCTTTAAAAAAAGAGTACTGTTCATATTTACTCTTTTTTGGCTGAATTGGCTGGAGTGTTTTGAATGAAGCAGTTTAAATCCTGAAGATTCATGTATATATTTGTAAGAAAACTGTCTCATGGTGGTAAAACTCTTAAAATACACAATGACTGTACATGGAAATGATTAGAAACGTGTGAAAACCCTTGAAATACAAGTAAATACACCATACATTTGTTAAGGCCCTGTTCAAACACTGAGATTAGAGGTATAAAGCTGTGAAATGACAAGATTACAGATAATGTTACAATTCTGGCTAATTGACTTGATGTTTTTCTGAAGATAGTTCTTTCAAACCTGAAGAATTGCCTTTTATAAAGCTCAGAATTTGTGTATGAAGCCTTTAAATAAAGAGAATACTGTTCATATTTACTATTATGGCTGAATTGGCTGGAGTGTTTTGAATGAAGTTTAAATCCTGAAGATTCATGTATATATTTGTAAGAAAACTGTATCATGGTGATAAAACTCTTAAAACACACAATGATTGTACATGGAAATGATTAGAAAGGTGTGACCACCCTTGAAATACAAGTATATTCAGCCATACTTTCGTTAAGGCCCAGTTGAAACACCGAGAATAGAGGTATAAAGCTGTGAAATGACAAGAGTACTGATAATGTAAGAATTCTGGCTAACTGACTTGATGTTTTTCCGAAGAAAGTTCTTTCAAACATGAAGAATTGCCATTTATAGAGCTTAGATTTTGTGTATGAGGCCTTTAATAAAGAGAATACTGTTCATATTTACTATTTTGGCTCAATTGGCTGGAGTGTTTTGAATGAAGCAGTTTAAATCCTGAAGATTCATGTGTATATTTCTAAGAATACTGTCTCATGCTGGTAAAACTCTTAAAATACACAATGATTGTACATGGAAAGGATTAGAAACGTGTGAATACCCTTGATATACAAGTAAATACAGCCATACTTTCGTTAAGACCCTGTTCCAACACTGAGATTAGAGGCATAAAGCTGTGAAATGACAAGATTACTGATAATGTTACAATTCTGGATAACTGACTTGATGTTTTTCTTAAGAAAGTTCTTTCAAACATGAAGAATTGCCATTTATATAGCTCAGAATTTGTGTATGAAGCCTTTTAATAAAGAGAATACTGTTCATATTTACTATTTTGGCTGAATTGGCTGGAGTGTTTTGAATGAAGAAGTTTAAATCCTGAAGATTCATGTATATATTTGTAAGAAAACTGTCTCATGGTGGTAAAACTCTTAAAATACACAATGATTGTACATGGAAATGATTAGAAACGTTGTAACACCCTTGAAATACAAGTATATACAGCCATACTTTCGTTAAGGCCCTGTTCAAACACCGAGATCGAGGTATAAAGCTGTGAAATGACAATATTACTAATAAGGTGCAATTCTGGCTAACAGACTTGATGTTGTTCTGAAGAAAGTTCTTTCAAACATGAAGAATTGCCAATTATAGAGCTTAGATTTTGTGTATGAAGCCTTTAATAAAGAGAATACTTTTCATATCTACTATTTTGGGTGAATTTCCTGGAGTGTTTTGAATGAAGCAGCCTCAATACTGAATTTTCATGTATATATTTCTAAGAAAACTTTCTCATGTGGGTAAAACTCTTAGAATACACAATGATTGTACATGGAAATTATCAGAAACGTGTGAAAACCCATGAAATATAAGTAAATACAGCCATAGTTTCCTTAAGGCCCTGTTCAAATACTGAGATTAGAGCTATAAAGCTGTAAAATGACATGATTACTGATAATGTAACAATTCTGGCTAACTGACTTGATGTTTTTCTTAAGAAAGTTCTTTCAACCATGAAGAATTGCCATTTATAGAGCTCAGAATTTGTGTATGAGCCTTTAAATAAAGAGAATACTTTTCATATTTACTATTTTGGCTGAATTGGCTGGAGTGTATTGAATGAAGCAGTCTCAATACTGAATTTTCATGTATATATTTCTAAGAAAACTTTCTCATGTGGGTAAAACTCTTAGAATACACAATGATTATACATGGAAATTATCAGAAACGTGTGAAAACCCATGAAATATAAGTAAATACAGCCATACTTTAGTTAAGGCCCTGTTCAAATACCGAGAATAGAGGTATAAAGCTGTAAAATGACATGATTACTGATAATGTAACAATGCTGGCTAACTGACTTGATGTTTTTCTGAAGAAAGTTCTTTCAACCATGAAGAATTGCCATTTATAGAGCTCAGAATTTGTGTATGAGCCTTTAAATAAAGAGAATACTGTTCATATTAACTATTTTGGCTGAATTGGCTGGAGTGTTTTGAATGAAGAAGTTTAAATCCTGAAGATTCATGTATATATTTGTAAGAAAACTGTCTCATGGTGGTAAAACTCTTAAAATACACAATGATTGTACATGGAAATGATTAGAAACGTTGTAACACCCTTGAAATACAAGTATATACAGCCATACTTTCGTTAAGGCCCTGTTCAAACACCGAGATCGAGGTATAAAGCTGTGAAATGACAATATTACTAATAAGGTGCAATTCTGGCTAACAGACTTGATGTTGTTCTGAAGAAAGTTCTTTCAAACATGAAGAATTGCCATTTATAGAGCTTAGATTTTGTGTATGAGGCCTTTAATAAAGAGAATACTGTTCATATTTACTATTTTGGCTGAATTGGCTGGAGTGTTTTGAATGAAGCAGTTTAAATCCTGAAGATTCATGTATATATTTCTAAGAATACTGTCTCATGTTGGTAAAACTCTTAAAATACACAATGATTGTACATGGAAATGATTAGAAACGTGTGAAAACCGTTGAAATACAAGTGAATACAGCCATACTTTCGTTAAGGCCCTCTTCCAACACCGAAATTAGAGGCGTAAAGCTGTGATATGACAAGATTACTGATAATGTTACAATTCTGGCTTACTGACTTGATGTTTTTCTTAAGAAAGTTCTTTCAAACATGAAGAATTGCCATTTATAGAGCTCAGAATTTGTGTATGAGCCTTTAAATAAAGAGAATACTTTTCATATTTACTATTTTGGCTGAATTGGCTGGAGTGTATTGAATGAAGCAGTCTCAATACTGAATTTTCATGTATATATTTGTAAGAAAACTGTCTCATGTTGGTAAAACTCTTAAAATACACAATGATTGTACAAGGAAATTATCAGAAACGTGTGAAAATCCATAAAATATAAGTAAATACAGCCATACTTTCGTTAGGACCCTGTTAAAATACCGAGTTTAGAGGTATAAAGCTGTGAAATGAAAATATTACTAATAAGGTGCAATTCTGGCTAGCTGACTTGATGTTTTTCGGAAGAAAGTTCTTTCAACCATGAAGAATTGCCAATTATAGAGCTCAGAATTTGTGTATGAGCCTTTAAATAAAGAGAATACTGTTCATACTTACTATTTTGGCTGAATTGGCTGGAGTGTTTTGAATGAAGAAGTTTAAATCCTGAAGATTCATGTGTATATTTGTAAGAAAACTGTCTCATGGTGGTAAAACTCTTAAAATCCACAATGATTGTACATGGAAATGATTAGGAATGTGTGAAAACCCTTGAAATACAAGGAATTACAGCCATACTTTAGTTAAGGCCCTGTTCAAATACCGAGAATAGAGGTATAAAGCTGTAAAATAACATGATTACTGATAATGTAACAATTCTGGCTAACTGACTTGATGTTTTTCTGAAGAAAGTTCTTTCAATCATGAAGAATTGCCATTTATAGAGCTCAGAATTTGTGTATGAGCCTTTAAATAAAGAGAATACTGTTCATATTTACTATTTTGGCTGAATTGGCTGGAGTGTTTTGAATGAAGAAGTTTAAATCCTGAAGATTCATGTATATATTTGTAAGAAAACTGTCTCATGGTGGTAAAACTCTTAAAATACAGAATGATTGTACATGGAAATGATTAGAAACGTGTGAACACCCTTGAAATACAAGTATATACAGCCATACTTTCCTTAAGGCCCTGTTCAAACACCGAGATTAGAGGTATAAAGCTGTGAAATGACAATATTACTAATAAGGTGCAATTCTGGCTAACGGACTTGATGTTGTTCTGAAGAAAGTTCTTTCAAACATGAAGAATTGCCATTTATAGAGCTTAGATTTTGTGTATGAGGCCTTTAATAAAGAGAATACTGTTCATATTTACTATTTTGGCTGAATTGGCTGGAGTGTTTTGAATGAAGCAGTTTAAATCCTGAAGATTCATGTATATATTTCTAAGAATACTGTCTCATGTTGGTAAAACTCTTAAAATACACAATGATTGTACATGGAAATGATTAGAAACGTGTGAAAACCGTTGAAATACAAGTGAATACAGCCATACTTTCGTTAAGGCCCTCTTCCAACACCGAAATTAGAGGCGTAAAGCTGTGATATGACAAGATTACTGATAATGTTACAATTCTGGCTTACTGACTTGATGTTTTTCTGAAGAAAGTTCTTTCAAACATGAAGAATTGCCATTTATAGAGCTCAGAATTTGTGTATGAGCCTTTAAATAAAGAGAATACTTTTCATATTTACTATTTTGGCTGAATTGGCTGGAGTGTATTGAATGAAGCAGTCTCAATACTGAATTTTCATGTATATATTTGTAAGAAAACTGTCTCATGTTGGTAAAACTCTTAAAATACACAATGATTGTACAAGGAAATTATCAGAAACGTGTGAAAATCCATAAAATATAAGTAAATACAGCCATACTTTCGTTAGGACCCTGTTAAAATACCGAGTTTAGAGGTATAAAGCTGTGAAATGAAAATATTACTAATAAGGTGCAATTCTGGCTAGCTGACTTGATGTTTTTCGGAAGAAAGTTCTTTCAACCATGAAGAATTGCCAATTATAGAGCTCAGAATTTGTGTATGAGCCTTTAAATAAAGAGAATACTGTTTATACTTACTATTTTGGCTGAATTGGCTGGAGTGTTTTGAATGAAGAAGTTTAAATCCTGAAGATTCATGTGTATATTTGTAAGAAAACTGTCTCATGGTGGTAAAACTCTTAAAATCCACAATGATTGTACATGGAAATGATTAGGAATGTGTGAAAACCCTTGAAATACAAGGAATTACAGCCATACTTTAGTTAAGGCCCTGTTCAAATACCGAGAATAGAGGTATAAAGCTGTAAAATGACATGATTACTGATAATGTAACAATTCTGGCTAACTGACTTGATGTTTTTCTGAAGAAAGTTCTTTCAATCATGAAGAATTGCCATTTATAGAGCTCAGAATTTGTGTATGAGCCTTTAAATAAAGAGAATACTGTTCATATTTACTATTTTGGCTGAATTGGCTGGAGTGTTTTGAATGAAGAAGTTTAAATCCTGAAGATTCATGTATATATTTGTAAGAAAACTGTCTCATGGTGGTAAAACTCTTAAAATACAGAATGATTGTACATGGAAATGATTAGAAACGTGTGAACACCCTTGAAATACAAGTATATACAGCCATACTTTCCTTAAGGCCCTGTTCAAACACCGAGATTAGAGGTATAAAGCTGTGAAATGACAATATTACTAATAAGGTGCAATTCTGGCTAACGGACTTGATGTTTTCCTGAAGAAAGTTCTTTCAAACATGAAGAATTGCCGTTTATAGAGCTCACAATTTGTGTATGAAACCTTTAAATAAAGAGAATACTGTTCATATTTACTATTTTGGCTGAATTGCCTGGAGTGTTTTGAATGAAGCAGCCTCAATACTGAATTTTCATGTATATATTTCTAAGAAAACTGTCCCATTTGGGTAAAACTCTTAAAATTCACAATGTTTTACATGGAAATTATCAGAAACGTGTGAACACCCTTGAAATACAAGTAAAAACAGCCATACATTCGTTAAGGCCCTGTTCAAATACCGAGATTAGTGGTATAAAGCTGTAAAATGACATGATAACTGATAATGTAACAATTCAGGCTAACTGACTTGATGTTTTTCTGAAGAAAGTTCTTTCAACCATGAAGAATTGCCATTTATAGAGCTCAGAATTTGTGTATGAGCCTTTAAATAAAGAGAATACTGTTCATATTTACTATTTTGGCTGAATTGGCTTGAGTGTTTTGAATGACGAAGTTTAAATCCTGAAGATTCATGTATATATTTGAAAGAAAAGTGTCTCATGGTGGTAAAACTCTTAAAATACACAATGATTGTACATGAAAATGATTAGAAACATGTGAAAATCCTTGAAATACAAGTAAATATAGCCATACTTTCCTTAAGGCCCTGTTCAAACACCGAAATTAGAGGCATAAAGCTGTGATATGACAATATTACTAATAAGGTGCAGTTCTGGCTAACTGACTTGATGTTTTTCTGAAGAAAGTTCTTTCAAACATGAAGAATTGCCATTTATAGAGCTCATAATTTGTGTATGAAGCCTTTAAATAAAGAGAATACTGTTCATATTTACTATTTTGCCTGAATTGGCTGGAGTTTTTTGAATGAAGCAGTTTAAATCCTGAAGATTCATGTATATATTTCTAAGAAAACTGTCTCATGTTGGTAAAACTCGTAAAATACTGATGATTTTACATAGAAATGATTAGAAAACTATGAAACCCTTGAAATACAAGTAAATACAGCCATACTTTAGTTAAGGCCCTGTTCAAATACAGAGATTAGAGGTATAAAGCTGTGAAATGACAAGATTCCTGATAATGTTACAATTCTGGCTAACTGACTTGATGTTTTTCGGAAGACAGCTCTTTCAACAATGAAGAGTGGCCAATTATAGAGCTCAGAATTTGTGTATGAATCCTTAAATAAAGAGAATACTGTTCATATTTACTATTTTGGGTGATTTGGCTGGAGTTTTTTTGAATGAAGCACTTTCCGTACTGAAGATTCATGTATATATTTCTAAGAAAACTGCCTCATGTTGGTAAAACTCTTAAAATACTGATGATTTTACATGTAAATGATTAGAAAACAGTGAAAACCCTTGAAATATAAGTAAATACAGCCACACTTTCATTAAGGCCCTGTTCAAAAACCGAGATTAGAGGGATAAAGCCTGTGAAATGAAAAGATTACTGATAATGTTACAATTCTGGCTAACTTACTTGTTGATTCTATGATGAATGTTCTTTCAAACATGAAGAATTGCCATTTATAGAGCTCAGAATTTGTGTATTAAGCCTTTAAATAAAAAGAATACTGTTCATAGTTACTATTTTATCTGAATTGGCTGGAGTGTTTTGAATGAAGCAGTTTAAATCCTGAAGATTCATGTATATATTTCTAGGAAAACTGTCGCCTGTTGGTAAAACTGTTAAAATACACAATTATTGTACATGGAAATGATTAGAAACCTGTGAAAACCCTTGAAATACAAGTAAATACAGACATAATTTCGTTAAGGCCCTGTTTAAATACCGAAATTAGAGGTATAAAGCTGTAAAATGACATGATTACTGATAATGTAACAATTCTGGCTGACTGACTTGATGTTTTTCTGAAGAATGTTCTTTTAAACTTAAAAATTGCTGGATAAAAAGCTCAGAGTTTGTATATACAGCCTTTAAATGAAGAGAATACTGTACCTATTTACAACTGAGGCTGAATAAGCAGGAGTTTTTGAATGAAACAGTTTAAACCCTGATGATTTATGTACATATTTCTATGATAATTGCCCCATTTAGGTAAAACTCTAAAAATACACAAGGACAGTAAATGGAAATGATTTGGAACCTGTAGGAAACACTTGAAATATAAGGAATTAGACCCATACTATCCTTATGGCCGTGTACAATTACCGAGATTCGAGGTAGAAAGCTGTGAATTGACGAGATTATTGATAATGTTTACAATTCCGGCTCAATTTCTTAGTTTTTTTCCAAAGAGAGTTCTTTCACACATTAAGAGTTACTATTTAGAGAGCTCAGGTTTTGTGTAAAAAGCTTTTACATAAAGAGAAAACAGTTTCTATTTAGAATTATGTCTGAATTGGCGGGATTTTCTTGAGTGAAACAGTTTAAAGGCTGAAGATTCGTGTATATAACTGTAGGAAAACTGTCTATTTTTTTTTAAAACTTTTAAATACACAGTAATAGTCTTGGGAAATGATTAGATGTGTAGGAAACACTTGAAATACCAGTACATAGAGCCATACTATCGTTGTGGCCGTGTTCAATCAACTAGATTAGAGGTATAAAGCTGTGTTATGACCAGAATACTGTTAACCTTTACAAATCCGACGAATTTACTTGGCGTTTTTCAGAAGAGTGTTCTTTCAAACATTAAAAATTGCTGGATAAAGAGCTCAGAATTTGTATATAAGCCTTTAAATGAACAGAATACTGGTCCCCTTTACTATTGAGGCTGAATAGGCAGGAGATTTTTGAATGAAACAGTTTAAATCGTGATGATTCATGTATATATTTCTAAGAAAACTGACGCATTTTGGTAATACTCTTAAAATCCATAATGACAGTACATGGAAATGATTAGCAACCTGTAGGAAACAACTGAAATATAAGTAATTAGACCCATACTATCCTTATGGCCCTGTACAATTACCGAAATTCAAGGTAGAAAGCTGTGAATTGACGAGAATATTGATAATGTTTACAATTCCGGCTCAATTTCTCGGTTGTTTTCTGAAGAGAGTTCTTTCACACATTAAGAGTTACTATTTAGACAGCTCAGGTTTTGTGTGATGAGCTTTTAAATAAATACAAAACTGTTTCTATTTAGAATTATGTCTGAAATGGTGTTAGTTTTTGAAATGAAACAGTTTAAAGCCTGAAGATTCATGTATATAACTGTAGGAAAACTGTCTATTTTTTTAAAACTTTTAAATACACAGTAATTGTCCTGAGAAATGATTAGAAATGTGTAAGAAACACTTGAAATACCAGTACATAGAGCCATACTATCGTTGTGGCCGTGTTCAATCACCGAGATTAGAGGTATAAAGCTGTGTTATGACCAGAATACTGTAAACCTTTACAAATCCGACGAATTGGGGTTTATCTGAAGAATGTTCTTTCAAACATTAAAAATTGCTGGATAAAGGGCTCATAATTTGTATATAAAGCCTTCAAATGAAGAGAATACTGTTCCTATTTACAATTGAGGCTGAATAGGCAGGAGTTTTTTGAATGAAACAGTTTAAATCGTGATGATTCATGTATATATTTCTAAAAAAACTGACCCATTTTGGTAAAACTCTTAAAATCCATAATGATAGTACATGGAAATGATTAGCAACGTGAGGAAACACCTGAAATATAAGTAATTAGACCCATACTATCCTTATGGCCGTGTACAATTACCGAGATTCGAGTTAGAAAACTGTGAATTGAGGAGAATATTGATAATTTTTACAATCCTGGCCTAATTTCTCGGTTGTTTTCCCAAGAGAGTTCTTTCACACATTAAGAGTTACTATTTAGAGAGCTCAGGTTTTGTGTGATGAGCTTTTAAATAAGTAGAGAGCTGTTTCTATTTAGAATTATGTCTGAATTGTTGTTAGTTTTTTAAATGAAAGAGTTGAAAGCCTGAAGATTCATGTATATAACGGTAGGAAAACTGTCTATTTTTTTTAAAACTTTTAAATACACAGTAATTGTCCTGAGAAATGATTAGAAATGTGTAAGAAACACTTGAAATACCAGTACATAGAGCCACACTATCGTTGTGGCCGTGTTCAATCACCGAGATTAGAGGTGAAAAGCTCTGTTATGACCAGAATACTGTTAACGGTTACAAATCCGACGAATTTACTTGACGTTTTTCTGAAGAATGTTCTTTCAAACATTTAAAATTGCTGGATAAAAAGCTCAGAATTTGTATATAAAGCCTTTAAATGAAGAGAATACTGTTCCTATTTACAATTGAGGCTGAATAGGCAGGAGTTTTTTGAATGAAACAGTTTAAATCGTGATGATTCATGTATATATTTCTAAGAATACTGCTGCATTTTGGTAAAACGCTTAAAATACACAAGGACAGTGAATGGAAATGATTAGCAACATCTAGGAAACACCTGAAATATAAGTAATTAGACCCATACTATCCTTATGTCCCTGTACAATTACGGAAATTCAAGGTAGAATACTGTGAATTGACGAGAATATTGATAATGTTTACAATCCCGGCGCAATTTATTGGTTTTTTTGAAAGGGAGTTCATTCACACATTCAGAGTTACTATTTAGAGAGCTCAGGTTTTGTGTAAAAAGCTTTTACATAAAGAGAATACTGTTTCTATTTAGAATTGGTCTGAATTGGTGGGAGTTTCTTGAGTGAAAGAGTTTAAACCCTGAAGTTTCGTGTATAAAAATGTAGGAAAACTGTCTATTTCTGGCGAAACTTTTAAATTCACAGTAATAGTCCTGCGAAATGATTAGAAATGTGTAAGAAACATTTGAAATACCAGTACATAGAGCCACACTATCGTTGTGGCCGTGTTCAATCACCGAGATTAGAGGTGAAAAGCTCTGTTATGACCAGAATACTGTTAACGTTTACAAATCCGACGAATTTACTTGGCGTTTTTCTGAAGAATGTTCTTTCAAACATTTAAAATTGCTGGATAAAAAGCTCAGAATTTGTATATAAAGCCTTTAAATGAAGAGAATACTGTTCCTATTTACAATTGAGGCTGAATAGGCAGGAGTTTTTTGAATGAAACAGTTTAAATCGTGATAATTCATGTATATATTTCTAAGAAAACTGCCGCATTTTGGTAAAACTCTTAAAATACAATAGGACAGTAAATGGAAATGATTAGCAACTTCTAGGAAACACCTGAAATATAAGTAATTAGACCCATACTATCCTTATGGCCCTGTACAATGACCGAAATTCAAGGTAGAAAGCTGTGAATTGACGAGAATATTGATAATGTTTTCAATCCCGGCTCAATTTTTTGGTTTTTTCGAAAGAGAGTTCATTCACACATTAAGAGTTACTATTTAGAGAGCTCAGGTTTTGTGTACAAAGCTTTTAAATAAATAGAAAACTGTTTCTATTTAGAATTATGTCTGAATTGGTGTTAGTTTTTGAAATGAAACAGTTTAAAGCCTGAAGTTTCGTGTATATAACTGTAGGAAAACTGTCAATTTCTGGCAAAACTTTTAAATTCACAGTAATAGTCTTGGGAAATGATTAGAAATGTGTAAGAAACACTTGAAATAGCAGTTCATAGAGCCATACTATCGTTGTGGCCGTGTTCAATCACCGAGATTAGAGGTAAAAAGCTGTGTTATGACCAGAATACTGTAAACCTTTACACATCCGACGAATTGGGGTTTTTCTGAAGAATGTTCTTTCAAACATTAAAAATTGCTGCATAAAGAGCTCAGAATTTGTATATAAAGCCTTTAAATGAAGAGAATACTGTTCCTATTTACAACTGAGGCTGAATAGGCAGGAGTTTTTTGAATGAAACAGTTTAAATCGTGATGATTCATGTATATATTCTAAGAAAACTGACGCATTTTGGTAAAACTCTTAAAATCCATAATGACTGTACATGGAAATGATTAGCAACCTCTAGGAAACACCTGAAATATAAGTAATTAGACCCATACTATCCTTATGGCCCTGTACAATTTCCGAAATTCAAGGTAGAAAGCTGTGAATTGACGAGAATATTGATAATGTTTACAATCCCGGCTCAATTTCTTGGTTTTTTCGAAAGAGAGTTCATTCACACATTAAGAATTACTATTTTGACAGCTCAGGTTTTGTGTACAAAGCTTTTAAATAAATAGAAAACTGTTTCTATTTAGAATTATGTCTGAATTGGTGTTAGTTTTTGAATTGAAACAGTTTAAAGCCTGAAGATTCATGTATATAACTGTAGGAAAACTGTCTATTTTTTAAAAAACTTTTAAATGCACAGTAATTGTCCTGAGAAATGATTAGAAATGTGTAAGAAACACTTGAAATACCAGTACATAGAGCCACACTGTCGTTGTGGCCGTGTTCAATCACCGAGATTAGAGGTATAAAGCTGTGTTATGACCAGAATACTGTTAACGTTTACAAATCCGACGAATTTACTTGGCGTTTTTCTGAAGAATGTTCTTTCAAACATTTAAAATTGCTGGATAAAAAGCTCAGAATTTGTATATAAAGCCTTTAAATGAAGAGAATACTGTTCCTATTTACAATTGAGGCTGAATAGGCAGGAGTTTTTTGAATGAAACAGTTTAAATCGTGATGATTCATGTATATATTCTAAGAAAACTGACGCATTTTGGTAAAACTCTTAAAATCCATAATGACTGTACATGGAAATGATTAGCAACGTGTAGGAAACACCTGAAATATAAGTAATTAGACCCATACTATCCTTATGGCCCTGTACAATGACCAAAATTTAACGTAGAAAGCTGTGAATTGACGAGAATATTGATAATGTTTACAATCCCGTCTCAATTTCTCGGTTGTTTTCCGAAGTGAGTTCTTTCACACATTAAGAGTTACTATTTAGACAGCTCAGGTTTTGTGTGATGAGCTTTTAAATAAATAGAAAACTGTTTCTATTTAGAATTATGTCTGAATTGGTGTTAGTTTTTGAATTGAAACAGTTTAAAGCCTGAAGATTCATGTATATAACTGTAGGAAAACTGTCTATTTTTTAAAAAACTTTTAAATGCACAGTAATTGTCCTGAGAAATGATTAGAAATGTGTAAGAAACACTTGAAATACCAGTACATAGAGCCACACTATCGTTGTGGCCGTGTTCAATCACCGAGATTAGAGGTATAAAGCTGTGTTATGACGAGAATACTGTTAACATTTACAAATCCGACGAATTTACTTGGCGTTTTTCTGAAGAATGTTCTTTCAAACATTAAAAATTGCAGGATAAAAAGCTCAGAATTTGTATATAAAGCCTTCAAATGAAGAGAATACTGTTTCTATTTACAATTCAGGCTGAATAGGCAGGAGTATCTTGAATGAAACTGTTTAAAACGTGATGATTCATGTATATACTTCTAAGAAAACTGCCGCATTTTGGTAAAACTCTTAAAATACACAAGGACAGTAAATGGAAATGATTAGCAACCTCTAGGAAACACCTGAAATATAAGTAATTAGACCCATACTATCCTTATGGCCCTGTACAATTTCCGAAATTCAAGGTAGAAAGCTGTGAATTGACGAGAATATTGATAATGTTTACAATCCCGGCTCAATTTTTTGGTTTTTTCGAAAGAGAGTTCATTCACACATTCAGAGTTACTATTTAGAGAGCTCAGGTTTTGTGTAAAAGGCTTTTACATAAAGAGAATGCTGTTTCTACTTAGAATTGGGTCTGAATTTGCTGGAGTTTCCTGAGTGAAACAGTTTAAACCCTGAAGTTTCGTGTATATAACTGTAGGAAACTGTCAATTTCTGGCAAAACTTTTAAATTCATAGTAATAGTCTTGGGAAATGATTAGAAATGTGTAAGAAACACTTGATATACCAGTACATAGAGCCATACTATCATTGTGGCCGTGTTCAATCACCGAGATTAGAGGTAAAAAGCTGTGTTATGACCAGAAAACTGTAAACCTTTACGAATACGACGAATTGGGTTTTTCTGAAGAATGTTCTTTCAAACATTAAAAATTGCTGGATAAAGGGCTCAGAATTTGTATATAAAGCCTTTAAATGAACAGAATACTGGTCCCCTTTACAACTGAGGCTGAATAGGCAGGAGTTTTTTGAATGAAACAGTTTAAATCGTGATGATTCATGTATATATTCTAAGAAAACTGACGCATTTTGGTAAAACTCTTAAAATCCATAATGACTGTACATGGAAATGATTAGCAACCTCTAGGAAACACCTGAAATATAAGTAATTAGACCCATACTATCCTTATGGCCCTGTACAATGACCAAAATTTAAGGTAGAAAGCTGTGAATTGACGAGAATATTGATAATGTTTACAATCCCGGCTCAATTTCTCGGTTGTTTTCCGAAGTGAGTTCTTTCACACATTAAGAGTTACTATTTAGACCGCTCCGGTTTTGTGTGATGAGCTTTTAAATAAATAGAAAACTGTTTCTATTTAGAATTATGTCTGAATTGGTGTTAGTTTTTGAAATGAAACAGTTGAAAGCCTGAAGATTCATGTATATAACTGTAGGAAAACTGTCTATTTTTTTTAAAACTTTTAAATACACAGTAATTGTCCTGAGAAATGATTAGAAATGTGTAAGAAACACTTGAAATACCAGTACATAGAGCCATACTATCGTTGTGGCCGTGTTCAGTCACCGAGATTAGAGGTAAAAAGCTGTGTTATGACCAGAATACTGTTAACCTTTACCAATCGGACGAATTGGGGTTTTTCTGAAGAATGTTCTTTGAAACATTAAAAATTGCTGGATAAAGAGCTCAGAATTTGTACATAAAGCCTTTAAATGAACAGAATACTGGTCCCCTTTACAACTGAGGCTGAATAGGCAGGAGTTTTTTGAATGAAACAGTTTAAATCGTGATGATTCATGTATATATTCTAAGAAAACTGACGCATTTTGGTAAAACTCTTAAAATCCATAATGACTGTACATGGAAATGATTAGCAACCTCTAGGAAACACATGAAATATAAGTAATTAAACCCATACTATCCTTATGGCCCTGTACAATGACCGAAATTCAAGGTAGAAAGCTGTGAATTGACGAGAATATTGATAATGTTTACAATCCAGGCTCAATTTCTTGGTTTTTTCGAAAGAGAGTTCATTCACACATTAAGAGTTACTATTTAGAGAGCTCAGGTTTTGTGTAAAAAGCTTTTAAATAAATAGAAAACTGTTTCTATTTAGAATTATGTCTGAATTGGTGTTAGTTTTTTAAATGAAACAGTTTAAAGCCGGAAGATTCATGTATATAACTGTAGGAAAACTGTCTATTTTTTTTAAAAACTTTTAAATGCACAGTAATTGTCCTGAGAAATGATTAGAAATGTGTAAGAAACACTTGAAATACCAGTACATAGAGCCATACTATCGTTGTGGCCGTGTTCAGTCACCGAGATTAGAGGTATAAAGCTGTGTTATGACCAGAATACTGTTAACGTTTACAAATCCGACGAATTTACTTCGCGTTTTTCTGAAGAATGTTCTTCCAAACATTAAAAATTCTAGGATAAAAAGCTCAGAATTTGAATATAAAGCCTTCAAATGAAGAGAATACTGTTTCTATTTACAATTCAGGCTGACTTGGCAGGAGTTTTTTGAATGAAACTGTTTAAAACGTGATTATTCATGTATATACTTCTAAGATAACTGCCGCATTTTGGTAAAACTCTTAAAATACACAAGGACAGTAAATGGAAATGATTAGCAACGTCTAGGAAACACCTGAAATATAAGTAATTAGACCCATATTATCCTTATGGCCCTGTACAATTTCCGAAATTCAAGGTAGAAAGCTGTGAATTGACGAGAATATTGATAATGTTTACAATCCCGGCTAAATTTCCTGGTTTTTTCGAAAGAGAGTTCATTCAGACATTAAGAGTTACTATTTAGAGAGCTCAGGTTTTGTGTAAAAGGCTTTTACATAAAGAGAATACTGTTTCTATTTAGAATTGGTCTGAATTGGTGGGAGTTCCTGAGTGAAACAGTTTAAACCCTTAAGTTTCATGTATATAAATGTAGGAAAACTGTCTATTTCTGGCGATACTTTTAAATTCACAGTAATAGTCCTGCGAAAAGATTACAAATGTGTAAGAAACACTTGAAATACCAGTACATAGAGCGACACTATCGTTGTGGCTGTGTTCAATCACCGTGATTAGAGGTATAAAGCTGTGTTATGACCAGAATACTGTTAACCCTTACCAATCCGACGAATTGGGGTTTTTCTGTAGAATATTCTTTCAAACATTAAAAATTGCTGGATAAAGAGCTCAGAATTTGTATATAGAGCCTTTACATGAACAGAATACTGGTCCCCTTTACAACTGAGGCTGAATAGGCAGGAGTTTTTTGAATGAAACAGTTTAAATCGTGATGATTCATGTATATATTCTAAGAAAACTGACGCATTTTGGTAAAACTCTTAATATCCATAATGACTGTACATGGAAATGATTAGCAACCTCTAGGAAACACCTGAAATATAAGTAATTAGACCCATACTATCCTTATGGCCCTGTACAATTTCCGAAATTCAAGGTAGAAAGCTGTGAATTGCCGAGAATATTGATAATGTTTACAATCCCGGCCAATTTCTCGGTTGTTTTCCGAAGAGAGTTCTTTCAGACATTAAGAGGTACTATTTAGACAGCTCAGGTTTTGTGTGATGAGCTTTTAAATAAATACAAAACTGTTTCTATTTAGAATTATGTCTGAATTGGTGTTAGTTTTTTAAATGAAACAGTTTAAAGCCTGAAGATTCATGTATATAACTGTAGGAAAACTGTCTATTTTTTTAAAACTTTTAAATACACAGTAATTGTCCTGAGAAATGATTAGAAATGTGTAAGAAACACTTGAAATACCAGTACATAGAGCCATACTATCGTTGTGGCCATGTTCAATCACCAGATTAGAGGTATAAAGCTGTGTTATGACCAGAATACTGTTAACCTTTACAAATCCGACGAATTGGGGTTTTTCTGAAGAATGTTCTTTCAAACATTAAAAATTGCTGGATAAAGAGCTCAGAATTTGTATATAAAGCCTTTAAATGAACAGAATACTGGTCCCCTTTACAACTGAGGCTGAATAGGCAGGAGTTTTTTGAATGAAACAGTTTAAATCGTGATGATTCATGTATATATTCTAAGAAAACTGACGCATTTTGGTAAAACTCTTAATATCCATAATGACTGTACATGGAAATGACTAGCAACATCTAGGAAACACCTGAAATATAAGTAATTAGACCCATACTATCCTTATGGCCCTGTACAATTACCCAAATTCAAGGTAGAAAGCTGTGAATTGACGAGAATATTGATAATGTTTACAATCCCGCCTCAATTTCCTGGTTTTTCGAAAGAGTTCATTCACACATTAAGAATTACTATTTAGAGAGCTCAGGTTTTGTGTAAAAAGCTTTTACATAAAGAGAAAACTGTTTCTATTTAGAATTATGTCTGAATTGGTGTTAGTTTTTGAAATGAAACAGTTTAAACCCTGAAGTTTCGTGTATATAAATGTAGGAAAACTGTCTATTTTTTTTAAAACTTATAAATACACAGTAATTGTCCTGAGAAATATTAGAAATGTGTAAGAAACACTTGAAATACCAGTACATAGAGCCATACTATCGTTGTGGCCATGTTCAATCACCAGATTAGAGGTATAAAGCTGTGTTATGACCAGAATACTGTTAACCTTTACAAATCCGACGAATTGGGGTTTTTCTGAAGAATGTTCTTTCAAACATTAAAAATTGCTGGATAAAGAGCTCAGAATTTGTATATAAAGCCTTTAAATGAACAGAATACTGGTCCCCTTTACAACTGAGGCTGAATAGGCAGGAGTTTTTTGAATGAAACAGTTTAAATCGTGATGATTCATGTATATATTCTAAGAAAACTGACGCATTTTGGTAAAACTCTTAAAATCCATAATGACTGTACATGGAAATGACTAGGAACATCTAGGAAACACCTGAAATATAAGTAATTAGACCCATACTATCCTTATGGCCCTGTACAATTACGGAAATTCAAGGTAGAAAGCTGTGAATTGACGAGAATATTGATAATGTTTACAATCCCGGCTCAATTTCTTGGTTTTTTCGAAAGAGAGTTCATTCACACATTAAGAGTTACTATTTAGAGAGCTCAGGTTTTGTGTACAAAGCTTTTAAATAAATAGAAAAGTGTTTCTATTTCGAATTATGTCTGAATTGGTGTTAGTTTTTGAAATGAAACAGTTTAAAGCCTGAAGATTCAGGTATATAACTGTAGGAAAACTGTCTATTTTTTTAAAAACTTTTAAATACACAGTAATTGTCCTGAGAAATGATTAGAAATGTGTAAGAAACACTTGAAATACCAGTACATAGAGCCATACTATCGTTGTGGCCATGTTCAATCACCAGATTAGAGGTATAAAGCTGTGTTATGACCAGAATACTGTTAACCTTTACAAATCCGACGAATTGGGGTTTTTCTGAAGAATGTTCTTTCAAACATTAAAAATTGCTGGATAAAGAGCTCAGAATTTGTATATAAAGACTTTAAATGAACAGAATACTGGTCCCCTTTACAACTGAGGCTGAATAGGCAGGAGTTTTTTGAATGAAACAGTTTAAATCGTGATGATTCATGTATATATTCTAAGAAAACTGACGCATTTTGGTAAAACTCTTAATATCCATAATGACTGTACATGGAAATGACTAGCAACATCTAGGAAACACCTGAAATATAAGTAATTAGACCCATACTATCCTTATGGCCCTGTACAATTACCCAAATTCAAGGTAGAAAGCTGTGAATTGACGAGAATATTGATAATGTTTACAATCCCGGCTCAATTTCCTGGTTTTTCGAAAGAGTTCATTCACACATTAAGAATTACTATTTAGAGAGCTCAGGTTTTGTGTAAAAAGCTTTTACATAAAGAGAAAACTGTTTCTATTTAGAATTATGTCTGAATTGGTGTTAGTTTTTGAAATGAAACAGTTTAAACCCTGAAGTTTCGTGTATATAAATGTAGGAAAACTGTCTATTTTTTTTAAAACTTTTAAATACACAGTAATTGTCCTGAGAAATATTAGAAATGTGTAAGAAACACTTGAAATACCAGTACATAGAGCCATACTATCGTTGTGGCCATGTTCAATCACCAGATTAGAGGTATAAAGCTGTGTTATGACCAGAATACTGTTAACCTTTACAAATCCGACGAATTGGGGTTTTTCTGAAGAATGTTCTTTCAAACATTAAAAATTGCTGGATAAAGAGCTCAGAATTTGTATATAAAGCCTTTAAATGAACAGAATACTGGTCCCCTTTACAACTGAGGCTGAATAGGCAGGAGTTTTTTGAATGAAACAGTTTAAATCGTGATGATTCATGTATATATTCTAAGAAAACTGACGCATTTTGGTAAAACTCTTAAAATCCATAATGACTGTACATGGAAATGACTAGGAACATCTAGGAAACACCTGAAATATAAGTAATTAGACCCATACTATCCTTATGGCCCTGTACAATTACGGAAATTCAAGGTAGAAAGCTGTGAATTGACGAGAATATTGATAATGTTTACAATCCCGGCTCAATTTCTTGGTTTTTTCGAAAGAGAGTTCATTCACACATTAAGAGTTACTATTTAGAGAGCTCAGGTTTTGTGTACAAAGCTTTTAAATAAATAGAAAAGTGTTTCTATTTCGAATTATGTCTGAATTGGTGTTAGTTTTTGAAATGAAACAGTTTAAAGCCTGAAGATTCAGGTATATAACTGTAGGAAAACTGTCTATTTTTTTTAAAACTTTTAAATACACAGTAATTGTCCTGAGAAATGATTAGAAATGTGTAAGAAACACTTGAAATACCAGTACATAGAGCCATACTATCGTTGTGGCCGTGTTCAATCACCGAGATTATAGGTATAAAGCTGTGTTATGTCCAGAATTCTGTTAACGTTTACAAATCCGACGAATTTACTTGGCGTTTTTCTGAAGAATGTTATTTCAAACATTAAAAATTGCTGGATAAAAAGCTCAGAATTTGTATATAAAGTCTTTAAATGAAGAGAATACTGTTCCTATTTACAATTGAGGCTGAATAGGCAGGAGTTTTTGGAATGAAACAGTTTAAAACGTGATGATTCATGTATATATTTCTAAGAAAACTGCCGCATTTTGGAAAACTCTTAAAATACACAAGGACAGTAAATGGAAATGATTATCAACCTCTAGGAAACACCTGACATATAAGTAATTATACCCATACTATCCTTATGGCCCTGTACAATTACCGAAATTCAAGGTAGAAAGCTGTGAATTGACGAGAATATTGATAATGTTTACAATTCCGACTCAATTTCCTGGTTTTTTCGAAAGAGAGTTCATTCACACATTAAGAGTTACTATTTAGAGAGCTCAGGTTTTTATGTAAAAATCTTTTACGTAAAGAGAAAACTGTTTCGACTTAGAATTTGGTCTGAATTTGCGGGAGTTTCTTGAGTGAAATAGTTTAAACCCTGTAGTTTCGTGTATATAACTGTAGGAAAACTGTCTCTTTCTGGCAAAACTTTTAAATTCACAGTAATAGTCCTGAGAAATGATTAGAAATGTGTAAGAAACACTTGAAATACCAGTACATAGAGCCATACTATCGTTGTGGCCATGTTCATTCACCAGATTAGAGGTATAAAGCTGTGTTATGACCAGAATACTGTTAACCTTTACAAATCCGACGAATTAGGGTTTTTCTGAAGAATGTTCTTTCAAACATTAAAAATTGCTGGATAAAAAGCTCAGAATTTGTATATAAAGCCTTTAAATGAAGAGAATACTGGTCCCCTTTACAACTGAGGCTGAATAGGCAGGAGTTTTTTGAATGAAACAGTTTAAATCGTGATGATTCATGTATATATTGTAAGAAAACTGACCCATTTTGGTAAAACTCTTAAAATACACAAGGACAGTAAATGGAAATGATTATCAACCTGTAGGAAACACCTGAAATATAAGTTATTAGACCCATACTATCCTTATGGCGCTGTACAATTACCGAAATTCAAGGTAGAAAGTTGTGAATTGACGAGAATATTGATAATGTTTACAATCCCGGCTCAATTTCTTGGATTTTTTTGAAAGAGAGTTCATTCACACATTAAGAGTTACTATTTAGAGAGCTCAGGTTTTGTGTAAAAAGCTTTTACATAAAGAGAAAACTGTTTCTACTTAGAATTGGGTCTGAATTGGTATTAGTTTTTTAGATGAAACAGTTTAAAGCCTGAAGATTCCTGTATATAACTGTAGGAAAACTGTCTATTTCTGGTAAAACTTTTAAATACACAGTAATAGTCTTGGGAAATGATTAGAAATGTGTAGGAAACACTTGAAATACCAGTACATAGTGCCATACTATCATGGTTGCCGCATTCAATCACCGAGATTAGAGGTGAAAAGCTCTGTTATGACCAGAATACTGTTAACGTTTACAAATCCGACGAATTTACTTGGCGTTTTTCTGAAGAATGTTCTTTCAAACATTTAAAATTGCTGGATAAAAAGCCTAGAATTTGTATATAAAGCCTTTAAATGAACAGAATACTGTTCCTATTTACAATTGAGGCTGAATAGGCAGGAGTTTTTTGAATGAAACAGTTTAAATCGTGATGATTCATGTATATATTTCTAAGAAAACTGCCGCATTTTGGTAAAACTCTTAAAATACACAAGGACAGCAAATGGAAATGATTAGCAACATCTAGGAAACACCTGAAATATATGTAATTAGACCCATACTATCCTTATGTCCCTGTACAATTACGGAAATTCCAGGTAGAATGCTGTGAATTGACGAGAATATTGATAATGTTTACAATCCCGGCTCAATTTCTTGGTTTTTTCGAAAGAGAGTTCATTCACACATTAAGAGTTACTATTTAGAGAGCTCAGGTTTTGTGTAAAAATCTTTTACATAAAGAGAATACTGTTTCTATTTAGAATTGGTCTGAATTGGTGGGAGTTTCTTGAGTGAAACAGTTTAAACCCTGAAGTTTCGTGTATAAAAATGTAGGAAAACTGTCTATTTCTGGCGAACCTTTAAAATTCACAGTAATAATCCTGCGAAATGAGTAGAAATGTGTAAGAAACACTTGAAATACCAGTACATAGAGCCATACTATTGTTGTGGCCGTGTTCAATCACCGAGATTAGAGGTGAAAAGCTCTGTTATGACCAGAATACTGTTAACGTTTACAAATCCGAAGAATTTACTTGGCGTTTTTCTGAAGAATGTTCTTTCAAACATTTAAAATTGCTGGATAAAAAGCTCAGAATTTGTATATAAAGCCTTTAAATGAAGAGAATACTGTTCCTATTTACAATTGAGGCTGAATAGGCAGGAGTTTTTTGAATGAAACAGTTTAAATCGTGATGATTCATGTATATATTCTAAGAAAACTGACGCATTTTGGTAAAACTCTTAAAATCCATAATGACTGTACATGGAAATGATTATCAACCTGTAGGAAACACCTGAAATATAAGTAATTAGACCCATACTATCCTTATGGCCCTGTACAATTTCCAAAATTCAAGGTAGAAAGCTGTGAATTGACGAGAATATTGATAATGTTTACAATCCTGGCTCAATTTCTTGGTTTTTTCGAAAGAGAGTTCATTCACACATTAAGAGTTACTATTTAGAGAGCTCAGGTTTTGTGTACAAAGCTTTTAAATAAATAGAAAACTGTTTCTATTTAGAATTATGTTTGGATTGGTGTTAGTTTTTTTAAATGAAACAGTTTAAAGCCTGAAGATTCATGTATATAACTGTAGCAAAACTGTCTATTTTTTTTAAAACTTTTAAATACACAGTAATTGTCCTGAGAAATGATTAGAAATGTGTAAGAAACACTTGAAATACCAGTACATAGAGCCATACTATCGTTGTGGCCATGTTCCATCACCAGATTAGAGGTATAAAGCTGTGTTATGACCAGAATACTGTTAACCTTTACAAATCCGACGAATTGGGGTTTTTCTGAAGAATGTTCTTTCAAACATTAAAAATTGCTGGATAAAGAGCTCAGAATTTGTATATAAAGCCTTTAAATGAACAGAATACTGGTCCCGTTTACAACTGAGGCTGAATAGGCAGGAGTTTTTTGAATGAAACAGTTTAAATCGTGATGATTCATGTATATATTCTAAGAAAACTGCCGCATTTTGGAAAACTCTTAAAATACACAAGGACAGTAAATGGAAATGATTATCAACCTCTAGGAAACACCTGACATATAAGTAATTATACCCATACTATCCTTATGGCCCTGTACAATTACCGAAATTCAAGGTAGAAAGCTGTGAATTGACGAGAATATTGATAATGTTTACAATTCCGACTCAATTTCCTGGTTTTTTCGAAAGAGAGTTCATTCACACATTAAGAGTTACTATTTAGAGAGCTCAGGTTTTTATGTAAAAATCTTTTACGTAAAGAGAAAACTGTTTCGACTTAGAATTTGGTCTGAATTTGCGGGAGTTTCTTGAGTGAAACAGTTTAAACCCTGTAGTTTCGTGTATATAACTGTAGGAAAACTGTCTATTTCTGGCAAAACTTTTAAATTCACAGTAATAGTCCTGAGAAATGATTAGAAATGTGTAAGAAACACTTGAAATACCAGTACATAGAGCCATACTATCGTTGTGGCCATGTTCATTCACCAGATTAGAGGTATAAAGCTGTGTTATTACCAGAATACTGTTAACCTTTACAAATCCGACGAATTAGGGTTTTTCTGAAGAATGTTCTTTCAAACATTAAAAATTGCTGGATAAAAAGCTCAGAATTTGTATATAAAGCCTTTAAATGAAGAGAATACTGGTCCCCTTTACAACTGAGGCTGAATAGGCAGGAGTTTTTTGAATGAAACAGTTTAAATCGTGATGATTCATGTATATATTGTAAGAAAACTGACCCATTTTGGTAAAACTCTTAAAATACACAAGGACAGTAAATGGAAATGATTATCAACCTGTAGGAAACACCTGAAATATAAGTTATTAGACCCATACTATCCTTATGGCGCTGTACAATTACCGAAATTCAAGGTAGAAAGTTGTGAATTGACGAGAATATTGATAATGTTTACAATCCCGGCTCAATTTCTTGGATTTTTTTGAAAGAGAGTTCATTCACACATTAAGAGTTACTATTTAGAGAGCTCAGGTTTTGTGTAAAAAGCTTTTACATAAAGAGAAAACTGTTTCTACTTAGAATTGGGTCTGAATTGGTATTAGTTTTTTAGATGAAACAGTTTAAAGCCTGAAGATTCCTGTATATAACTGTAGGAAAACTGTCTATTTCTGGTAAAACTTTTAAATACACAGTAATAGTCTTGGGAAATGATTAGAAATGTGTAGGAAACACTTGAAATACCAGTACATAGTGCCATACTATCATGGTTGCCGCATTCAATCACCGAGATTAGAGGTGAAAAGCTCTGTTATGACCAGAATACTGTTAACGTTTACAAATCCGACGAATTTACTTGGCGTTTTTCTGAAGAATGTTCTTTCAAACATTTAAAATTGCTGGATAAAAAGCCTAGAATTTGTATATAAAGCCTTTAAATGAACAGAATACTGTTCCTATTTACAATTGAGGCTGAATAGGCAGGAGTTTTTTGAATGAAACAGTTTAAATCGTGATGATTCATGTATATATTTCTAAGAAAACTGCCGCATTTTGGTAAAACTCTTAAAATACACAAGGACAGCAAATGGAAATGATTAGCAACATCTAGGAAACACCTGAAATATATGTAATTAGACCCATACTATCCTTATGTCCCTGTACAATTACGGAAATTCCAGGTAGAATGCTGTGAATTGACGAGAATATTGATAATGTTTACAATCCCGGCTCAATTTCTTGGTTTTTTCGAAAGAGAGTTCATTCACACATTAAGAGTTACTATTTAGAGAGCTCAGGTTTTGTGTAAAAATCTTTTACATAAAGAGAATACTGTTTCTATTTAGAATTGGTCTGAATTGGTGGGAGTTTCTTGAGTGAAACAGTTTAAACCCTGAAGTTTCGTGTATAAAAATGTAGGAAAACTGTCTATTTCTGGCGAACCTTTAAAATTCACAGTAATAATCCTGCGAAATGAGTAGAAATGTGTAAGAAACACTTGAAATACCAGTACATAGAGCCATACTATTGTTGTGGCCGTGTTCAATCACCGAGATTAGAGGTGAAAAGCTCTGTTATGACCAGAATACTGTTAACGTTTACAAATCCGAAGAATTTACTTGGCGTTTTTCTGAAGAATGTTCTTTCAAACATTTAAAATTGCTGGATAAAAAGCTCAGAATTTGTATATAAAGCCTTTAAATGAAGAGAATACTGTTCCTATTTACAATTGAGGCTGAATAGGCAGGAGTTTTTTGAATGAAACAGTTTAAATCGTGATGATTCATGTATATATTCTAAGAAAACTGACGCATTTTGGTAAAACTCTTAAAATCCATAATGACTGTACATGGAAATGATTATCAACCTGTAGGAAACACCTGAAATATAAGTAATTAGACCCATACTATCCTTATGGCCCTGTACAATTTCCAAAATTCAAGGTAGAAAGCTGTGAATTGACGAGAATATTGATAATGTTTACAATCCTGGCTCAATTTCTTGGTTTTTTCGAAAGAGAGTTCATTCACACATTAAGAGTTACTATTTAGAGAGCTCAGGTTTTGTGTACAAAGCTTTTAAATAAATAGAAAACTGTTTCTATTTAGAATTATGTTTGGATTGGTGTTAGTTTTTTTAAATGAAACAGTTTAAAGCCTGAAGATTCATGTATATAACTGTAGCAAAACTGTCTATTTTTTTTAAAACTTTTAAATACACAGTAATTGTCCTGAGAAATGATTAGAAATGTGTAAGAAACACTTGAAATACCAGTACATAGAGCCATACTATCGTTGTGGCCATGTTCCATCACCAGATTAGAGGTATAAAGCTGTGTTATGACCAGAATACTGTTAACCTTTACAAATCCGACGAATTGGGGTTTTTCTGAAGAATGTTCTTTCAAACATTAAAAATTGCTGGATAAAGAGCTCAGAATTTGTATATAAAGCCTTTAAATGAACAGAATACTGGTCCCGTTTACAACTGAGGCTGAATAGGCAGGAGTTTTTTGAATGAAACAGTTTAAATCGTGATGATTCATGTATATATTCTAAGAAAACTGCCGCATTTTGGAAAACTCTTAAAATACACAAGGACAGTAAATGGAAATGATTATCAACCTCTAGGAAACACCTGACATATAAGTAATTATACCCATACTATCCTTATGGCCCTGTACAATTACCGAAATTCAAGGTAGAAAGCTGTGAATTGACGAGAATATTGATAATGTTTACAATTCCGACTCAATTTCCTGGTTTTTTCGAAAGAGAGTTCATTCACACATTAAGAGTTACTATTTAGAGAGCTCAGGTTTTTATGTAAAAATCTTTTACGTAAAGAGAAAACTGTTTCGACTTAGAATTTGGTCTGAATTTGCGGGAGTTTCTTGAGTGAAACAGTTTAAACCCTGTAGTTTCGTGTATATAACTGTAGGAAAACTGTCTATTTCTGGCAAAACTTTTAAATTCACAGTAATAGTCCTGAGAAATGATTAGAAATGTGTAAGAAACACTTGAAATACCAGTACATAGAGCCATACTATCGTTGTGGCCATGTTCATTCACCAGATTAGAGGTATAAAGCTGTGTTATGACCAGAATACTGTTAACCTTTACAAATCCGACGAATTAGGGTTTTTCTGAAGAATGTTCTTTCAAACATTAAAAATTGCTGGATAAAAAGCTCAGAATTTGTATATAAAGCCTTTAAATGAAGAGAATACTGGTCCCCTTTACAACTGAGGCTGAATAGGCAGGAGTTTTTTGAATGAAACAGTTTAAATCGTGATGATTCATGTATATATTGTAAGAAAACTGACCCATTTTGGTAAAACTCTTAAAATACACAAGGACAGTAAATGGAAATGATTATCAACCTGTAGGAAACACCTGAAATATAAGTTATTAGACCCATACTATCCTTATGGCGCTGTACAATTACCGAAATTCAAGGTAGAAAGTTGTGAATTGACGAGAATATTGATAATGTTTACAATCCCGGCTCAATTTCTTGGATTTTTTTGAAAGAGAGTTCATTCACACATTAAGAGTTACTATTTAGAGAGCTCAGGTTTTGTGTAAAAAGCTTTTACATAAAGAGAAAACTGTTTCTACTTAGAATTGGGTCTGAATTGGTATTAGTTTTTTAGATGAAACAGTTTAAAGCCTGAAGATTCCTGTATATAACTGTAGGAAAACTGTCAATTTCTGGCAAAACTTTTAAATTCACAGTAATAGTCCTGCGAAATGATTAGAAATGTGTAAGAAACACTTGAAATACCAGTACATAGAGCCACACTATCGTTGTGGCCATGTTCAATCACCGAGATTAGAGGTGAAAAGCTCTGTTATGACCAGAATACTGTTAACGTTTACAAATCCGACGAATTTACTTGGCGTTTTTCTGAAGAATGTTCTTTCAAACATTTAAAATTGCTGGATAAAAAGCCTAGAATTTGTATATAAAGCCTTTAAATGAAGAGAATACTGTTCCTATTTACAATTGAGGCTGAATAGGCAGGAGTTTTTTGAATGAAACAGTTTAAATCGTGATGATTCATGTATATATTTCTAAGAAAACTGACGCATTTTGGTAAAACTCTTAAAATACACAAGGACAGTAAATGGAAATGATTAGCAACTTCTAGGAAACACCTGACATATAAGTAATTAGACCCATACTATCCTTATGGCGCTGTACAATGACCGAAATTCAAGGTAGAAAGCTGTGAATTGACGAGAATATTGATAATGTTTACAATCCCGGCTCAATTTTTTGGTTTTTTCGAAAGAGAGTTCATTCACACATTAAGAGTTACTATTTAGAGAGCTCAGGTTTTGTGTACAAAGCTTTTAAATAAATAGAAAACTGTTTCTATTTAGAATTATGTCTGAATTGGTGTTAGTTTTTGAAATGAAACAGTTTAAAACCTGAAGTTTCGTGTATATAACTCTGGGAAAACTGTCAATTTCTGGCAAAACTTTTAAATTCACAGTAATAGTCTTGGGAAATGATTAGAAATGTGTAAGAAACAGTTGAAATACCAGTACATAGAGCCATACTATCGTTGTGACCATGTTCAATCACCGAGATTAGAGGTAAAAAGCTGTGTTATGACCAGAATACTGTAAACCTTTACAAATCTGACGAATTTAGTTGGCGTTTTTCTGAAGAATGTTCTTTCAAACATTTAAAATTGCTGGATAAAAAGCTCAGAATTTGTATATAAAGCCTTTAAATGAAGAGAATACTGTTCCTATTTACAATTGAGGCTGAATAGGCAGGAGTTTTTTGAATGAAACAGTTTAAATCGTGATGATTCATGTATATATTTCTAAAAAAACTGACCCATTTTGGTAAAACTCTTAAAATCCATAATGATAGTACATGGAAATGATTAGCAACATGTAGGAAACACCTGAAATATAAGTAATTAGACCCATACTATCCTTATGGCCATGTACAATTACCGATATTCGAGTTAGAAAACGGTGAATTGACGAGAATATTGATAATGTTTACAATCCTGGCTCAATTTCTCGGTTGTTTTCCCAAGAGAGTTCTCTCACACATTAAGAGTTACTATTTAGATAGCTCAGGTTTTTTGTGATGAGCTTTTAAATAAATAGAGAACTGTTTCTATTTAGAATTATGTCTCAATTTTTGTTAGTTTTTTAAATGAAACAATTTAAAGCCTGAAGATTCATGTATATAACTGTAGGAAAACTGTCTATTTTTTTTAAAACTTTTAAATACACAGTAATTGTCCTGAGAAATGATTAGAAATGTGTAAGAAACACTTGAAATACCAGTACATAGAGCCACACTATCGTTGTGGCCGTGTTCAATCACCGAGATTAGAGGTGAAAAGCTCTGTTATGACCAGAATACTGTTAACGTTTACAAATCCGACGAATTTACTTGGCGTTTTTCTGAAGAATGTTCTTTCAAACATTTAAAATTGCTGGATAAAAAGCTCAGAATTTGTATATAAAGCCTTTAAATGAAGAGAATACTGTTCCTATTTTCAATTGAGGCTGAATAGGCAGGAGTTTTTTGAATGAAACAGTTCAAATCGTGATGATTCATGTATATATTTCTAAGAAAACTGCCGCATTTTGGTAAAACTCTTAAAATACACAAGGACAGTAAATGGAAATGATTAGCAAGATCTAGGAAACACCTGAAATATAAGTAATTAGACCCATACTATCCTTATGTCCCTGTACAATTATGGAAATTCAAGGTAGAATGCTGTGAATTGACGAGAATATTGATAATGTTTACAATCCCGGCTCAATTTTTTGGATTTTTCGAAAGAGAGTTCATTCACACATTCAGAGTTACTATTTAGAGAGCTCAGGTTTTGTGTAAAAAGCTTTTACATAAAGAGAATACTGTTTCTATTTAGAATTGGTCTGAATTGGTGGGAGTTCCTGAGTGAAACAGTTTAAACCCTTAAGTTTCATGTATATAAATGTAGGAAAACTGTCTATTTCTGGCGAAACTTTTAAATTCACAGTAATAGTCCTGCGAAAAGATTACAAATGTGTAAGAAACACTTGAAATACCAGTACATAGAGCGACACTATCGTTGTGGCCGTGTTCAATCACCGTGATTAGAGGTATAAAGCTGTGTTATGACCAGAATACTGTTAACCCTTACCAATCCGACGAATTGGGGTTTTTCTGTAGAATATTCTTTCAAACATTAAAAATTGCTGGATAAAGAGCTCAGAATTTGTATATAGAGCCTTTAAATGAACAGAATACTGGTCCCCTTTACAACTGAGGCTGAATAGGCAGGAGTTTTTTGAATGAAGCAGTTTAAATCGTGATGATTCATGTATATATTCTAAGAAAACTGACGCATTTTGGTAAAACTCTTAAAATCCATAATGACTGTACATGGAAATGATTAGCAACCTCTAGGAAACACCTGAAATATAAGTAATTAGACCCATACTATCCTTATGGCCCTGTACAATTTCCGAAATTCAAGGTAGAAAGCTGTGAATTGCCGAGAATATTGATAATGTTTACAATCCCGGCCAATTTCTCGGTTGTTTTCCGAAGAGAGTTCTTTCAGACATTAAGAGGTACTATTTAGACAGCTCAGGTTTTGTGTGATGAGCTTTTAAATAAATACAAAACTGTTTCTATTTAGAATTATGTCTGAATTGGTGTTAGTTTTTTAAATGAAACAGTTTAAAGCCTGAAGATTCATGTATATAACTGTAGGAAAACTGTCTATTTTTTTAAAACTTTTAAATACACAGTAATTGTCCTGAGAAATGATTAGAAATGTGTAAGAAACACTTGAAATAACAGTACATAGAGCCATACTATCGTTGTGGCCATGTTCAATCACCAGATTAGAGGTATAAAGCTGTGTTATGACCAGAATACTGTTAACCTTTACAAATCCGACGAATTGGGGTTTTTCTGAAGAATGTTCTTTCAAACATTAAAAATTGCTGGATAAAGAGCTCAGAATTTGTATATAAAGCCTTTAAATGAACAGAATACTGGTCCCCTTTACAACTGAGGCTGAATAGGCAGGAGTTTTTTGAATGAAACAGTTTAAATCGTGATGATTCATGTATATATTCTAAGAAAACTGACGCATTTTGGTAAAACTCTTAATATCCATAATGACTGTACATGGAAATGACTAGCAACATCTAGGAAACACCTGAAATATAAGTAATTAGACCCATACTATCCTTATGGCCCTGTACAATTACCCAAATTCAAGGTAGAAAGCTGTGAATTGACGAGAATATTGATAATGTTTACAATCCCGGCTCAATTTCCTGGTTTTTCGAAAGAGTTCATTCACACATTAAGAATTACTATTTAGAGAGCTCAGGTTTTGTGTAAAAAGCTTTTACATAAAGAGAAAACTGTTTCTATTTAGAATTATGTCTGAATTGGTGTTAGTTTTTGAAATGAAACAGTTTAAACCCTGAAGTTTCGTGTATATAAATGTAGGAAAACTGTCTATTTTTTTAAAACTTTTAAATACACAGTAATTGTCCTGAGAAATATTAGAAATGTGTAAGAAACACTTGAAATACCAGTACATAGAGCCATACTATCGTTGTGGCCATGTTCAATCACCAGATTAGAGGTATAAAGCTGTGTTATGACCAGAATACTGTTAACCTTTACAAATCCGACGAATTGGGGTTTTTCTGAAGAATGTTCTTTCAAAAATTAAAAATTGCTGGATAAAGAGCTCAGAATTTGTATATAAAGCCTTTAAATGAACAGAATACTGGTCCCCTTTACAACTGAGGCTGAATAGGCAGGAGTTTTTTGAATGAAACAGTTTAAATCGTGATGATTCATGTATATATTCTAAGAAAACTGACGCATTTTGGTAAAACTCTTAAAATCCATAATGACTGTACATGGAAATGACTAGGAACATCTAGGAAACACCTGAAATATAAGTAATTAGACCCATACTATCCTTATGGCCCTGTACAATTACGGAAATTCAAGGTAGAAAGCTGTGAATTGACGAGAATATTGATAATGTTTACAATCCCGGCTCAATTTCTTGGTTTTTTCGAAAGAGAGTTCATTCACACATTAAGAGTTACTATTTAGAGAGCTCAGGTTTTGTGTACAAAGCTTTTAAATAAATAGAAAAGTGTTTCTATTTCGAATTATGTCTGAATTGGTGTTAGTTTTTGAAATGAAACAGTTTAAAGCCTGAAGATTCAGGTATATAACTGTAGGAAAACTGTCTATTTTTTTTAAAACTTTTAAATACACAGTAATTGTCCTGAGAAATGATT
The DNA here is from genome assembly GCF_028538775.1 of Myotis yumanensis. Taxonomy (NCBI): domain Eukaryota; kingdom Metazoa; phylum Chordata; class Mammalia; order Chiroptera; family Vespertilionidae; genus Myotis; species Myotis yumanensis. The sequence continues at coordinate 43,658,285 of NW_027223768.1, forward strand.
AGAAATGTGTAAGAAACACTTGAAATACCAGTACATAGAGCCATACTATCGTTGTGGCCGTGTTCAATCACCGAGATTATAGGTATAAAGCTGTGTTATGTCCAGAATTCTGTTAACGTTTACAAATCCGACGAATTTACTTGGCGTTTTTCTGAAGAATGTTATTTCAAACATTAAAAATTGCTGGATAAAAAGCTCAGAATTTGTATATAAAGTCTTCAAATGAAGAGAATACTGTTCCTATTTACAATTGAGGCTGAATAGGCAGGAGTTTTTGGAATGAAACAGTTTAAAACGTGATGATTCATGTATATATTTCTAAGAAAACTGCCGCATTTTGGAAAACTCTTAAAATACACAAGGACAGTAAATGGAAATGATTATCAACCTCTAGGAAACACCTGACATATAAGTAATTATACCCATACTATCCTTATGGCCCTGTACAATTACCGAAATTCAAGGTAGAAAGCTGTGAATTGACGAGAATATTGATAATGTTTACAATTCCGACTCAATTTCCTGGTTTTTTCGAAAGAGAGTTCATTCACACATTAAGAGTTACTATTTAGAGAGCTCAGGTTTTTATGTAAAAATCTTTTACGTAAAGAGAAAACTGTTTCGACTTAGAATTTGGTCTGAATTTGCGGGAGTTTCTTGAGTGAAACAGTTTAAACCCTGTAGTTTCGTGTATATAACTGTAGGAAAACTGTCTATTTCTGGCAAAACTTTTAAATTCACAGTAATAGTCCTGAGAAATGATTAGAAATGTGTAAGAAACACTTGAAATACCAGTACATAGAGCCATACTATCGTTGTGGCCATGTTCATTCACCAGATTAGAGGTATAAAGCTGTGTTATTACCAGAATACTGTTAACCTTTACAAATCCGACGAATTAGGGTTTTTCTGAAGAATGTTCTTTCAAACATTAAAAATTGCTGGATAAAAAGCTCAGAATTTGTATATAAAGCCTTTAAATGAAGAGAATACTGGTCCCCTTTACAACTGAGGCTGAATAGGCAGGAGTTTTTTGAATGAAACAGTTTAAATCGTGATGATTCATGTATATATTGTAAGAAAACTGACCCATTTTGGTAAAACTCTTAAAATACACAAGGACAGTAAATGGAAATGATTATCAACCTGTAGGAAACACCTGAAATATAAGATATTAGACCCATACTATCCTTATGGCGCTGTACAATTACCGAAATTCAAGGTAGAAAGTTGTGAATTGACGAGAATATTGATAATGTTTACAATCCCGGCTCAATTTCTTGGATTTTTTTGAAAGAGAGTTCATTCACACATTAAGAGTTACTATTTAGAGAGCTCAGGTTTTGTGTAAAAAGCTTTTACATAAAGAGAAAACTGTTTCTACTTAGAATTGGGTCTGAATTGGTATTAGTTTTTTAGATGAAACAGTTTAAAGCCTGAAGATTCCTGTATATAACTGTAGGAAAACTGTCAATTTCTGGCAAAACTTTTAAATTCACAGTAATAGTCCTGCGAAATGATTAGAAATGTGTAAGAAACACTTGAAATACCAGTACATAGAGCCACACTATCGTTGTGGCCATGTTCAATCACCGAGATTAGAGGTGAAAAGCTCTGTTATGACCAGAATACTGTTAACGTTTACAAATCCGACGAATTTACTTGGCGTTTTTCTGAAGAATGTTCTTTCAAACATTTAAAATTGCTGGATAAAAAGCTCAGAATTTGTATATAAAGCCTTTAAATGAAGAGAATACTGTTCCTATTTACAATTGAGGCTGAATAGGCAGGAGTTTTTTGAATGAAACAGTTTAAATCGTGATGATTCATGTATATATTTCTAAGAAAACTGACGCATTTTGGTAAAACTCTTAAAATACACAAGGACAGTAAATGGAAATGATTAGCAACTTCTAGGAAACACCTGACATATAAGTAATTAGACCCATACTATTCTTATTGTGCTGTACAATGACCGAAATTCAAGGTAGAAAGCTGTGAATTGACGAGAATATTGATAATGTTTACAATCCCGGCTCAATTTTTTGGTTTTTTCGAAAGAGAGTTCATTCACACATTAAGAGTTACTATTTAGAGAGCTCAGGTTTTGTGTACAAAGCTTTTAAATAAATAGAAAACTGTTTCTATTTAGAATTATGTCTGAATTGGTGTTAGTTTTTGAAATGAAACAGTTTAAAACCTGAAGTTTCGTGTATATAACTCTGGGAAAACTGTCAATTTCTGGCAAAACTTTTAAATTCACAGTAATAGTCTTGGGAAATGATTAGAAATGTGTAAGAAACAGTTGAAATACCAGTACATAGAGCCATACTATCGTTGTGACCATGTTCAATCACCGAGATTAGAGGTAAAAAGCTGTGTTATGACCAGAATACTGTAAACCTTTACAAATCCGACGAATTTAGTTGGCGTTTTTCTGAAGAATGTTCTTTCAAACATTTAAAATTGCTGGATAAAAAGCTCAGAATTTGTATATAAAGCCTTTAAATGAAGAGAATACTGTTCCTATTTACAATTGAGGCTGAATAGGCAGGAGTTTTTTGAATGAAACAGTTTAAATCGTGATGATTCATGTATATATTTCTAAAAAAACTGACCCATTTTGGTAAAACTCTTAAAATCCATAATGATAGTACATGGAAATGATTAGCAACATGTAGGAAACACCTGAAATATAAGTAATTAGACCCATACTATCCTTATGGCCATGTACAATTACCGATATTCGAGTTAGAAAACGGTGAATTGACGAGAATATTGATAATGTTTACAATCCTGGCTCAATTTCTCGGTTGTTTTCCCAAGAGAGTTCTCTCACACATTAAGAGTTACTATTTAGATAGCTCAGGTTTTTTGTGATGAGCTTTTAAATAAATAGAGAACTGTTTCTATTTAGAATTATGTCTCAATTGTTGTTAGTTTTTTAAATGAAACAATTTAAAGCCTGAAGATTCATGTATATAACTGTAGGAAAACTGTCTATTTTTTTTAAAAACTTTTAAATACACAGTAATTGTCCTGAGAAATGATTAGAAATGTGTAAGAAACACTTGAAATACCAGTACATAGAGCCACACTATCGTTGTGGCCGTGTTCAATCACCGAGATTAGAGGTGAAAAGCTCTGTTATGACCAGAATACTGTTAACGTTTACAAATCCGACGAATTTACTTGGCGTTTTTCTGAAGAATGTTCTTTCAAACATTTAAAATTGCTGGATAAAAAGCTCAGAATTTGTATATAAAGCCTTTAAATGAAGAGAATACTGTTCCTATTTTCAATTGAGGCTGAATAGGCAGGAGTTTTTTGAATGAAACAGTTCAAATCGTGATGATTCATGTATATATTTCTAAGAAAACTGCCGCATTTTGGTAAAACTCTTAAAATACACAAGGACAGTAAATGGAAATGATTAGCAAGATCTAGGAAACACCTGAAATATAAGTAATTAGACCCATACTATCCTTATGTCCCTGTACAATTATGGAAATTCAAGGTAGAATGCTGTGAATTGACGAGAATATTGATAATGTTTACAATCCCGGCTCAATTTTTTGGATTTTTCGAAAGAGAGTTCATTCACACATTCAGAGTTACTATTTAGAGAGCTCAGGTTTTGTGTAAAAAGCTTTTACATAAAGAGAATACTGTTTCTATTTAGAATTGGTCTGAATTGGTGGGAGTTCCTGAGTGAAACAGTTTAAACCCTTAAGTTTCATGTATATAAATGTAGGAAAACTGTCTATTTCTGGCGAAACTTTTAAATTCACAGTAATAGTCCTGCGAAAAGATTACAAATGTGTAAGAAACACTTGAAATACCAGTACATAGAGCGACACTATCGTTGTGGCCGTGTTCAATCACCGTGATTAGAGGTATAAAGCTGTGTTATGACCAGAATACTGTTAACCCTTACCAATCCGACGAATTGGGGTTTTTCTGTAGAATATTCTTTCAAACATTAAAAATTGCTGGATAAAGAGCTCAGAATTTGTATATAGAGCCTGTAAATGAACAGAATACTGGTCCCCTTTACAACTGAGGCTGAATAGGCAGGAGTTTTTTGAATGAAACAGTTTAAATCGTGATGATTCATGTATATATTCTAAGAAAACTGACCCATTTTGGTAAAACTCTTAAAATACACAAGGACAGTAAATGGAAATGATTATCAACCTGTAGGAAACACCTGAAATATAAGTTATTAGACCCATACTATCCTTATGGCGCTGTACAATTACCGAAATTCAAGGTAGAAAGTTGTGAATTGACGAGAATATTGATAATGTTTACAATCCCGGCTCAATTTCTTGGATTTTTTTGAAAGAGAGTTCATTCACACATTAAGAGTTACTATTTAGAGAGCTCAGGTTTTGTGTAAAAAGCTTTTACATAAAGAGAAAACTGTTTCTACTTAGAATTGGGTCTGAATTGGTATTAGTTTTTTAGATGAAACAGTTTAAAGCCTGAAGATTCCTGTATATAACTGTAGGAAAACTGTCTATTTCTGGTAAAACTTTTAAATACACAGTAATAGTCTTGGGAAATGATTAGAAATGTGTAGGAAACACTTGAAATACCAGTACATAGTGCCATACTATCATGGTTGCCGCATTCAATCACCGAGATTAGAGGTGAAAAGCTCTGTTATGACCAGAATACTGTTAACGTTTACAAATCCGACGAATTTACTTGGCGTTTTTCTGAAGAATGTTCTTTCAAACATTTAAAATTGCTGGATAAAAAGCCTAGAATTTGTATATAAAGCCTTTAAATGAACAGAATACTGTTCCTATTTACAATTGAGGCTGAATAGGCAGGAGTTTTTTGAATGAAACAGTTTAAATCGTGATGATTCATGTATATATTTCTAAGAAAACTGCCGCATTTTGGTAAAACTCTTAAAATACACAAGGACAGCAAATGGAAATGATTAGCAACATCTAGGAAACACCTGAAATATATGTAATTAGACCCATACTATCCTTATGTCCCTGTACAATTACGGAAATTCCAGGTAGAATGCTGTGAATTGACGAGAATATTGATAATGTTTACAATCCCGGCTCAATTTCTTGGTTTTTTCGAAAGAGAGTTCATTCACACATTAAGAGTTACTATTTAGAGAGCTCAGGTTTTGTGTAAAAATCTTTTACATAAAGAGAATACTGTTTCTATTTAGAATTGGTCTGAATTGGTGGGAGTTTCTTGAGTGAAACAGTTTAAACCCTGAAGTTTCGTGTATAAAAATGTAGGAAAACTGTCTATTTCTGGCGAACCTTTAAAATTCACAGTAATAATCCTGCGAAATGAGTAGAAATGTGTAAGAAACACTTGAAATACCAGTACATAGAGCCATACTATTGTTGTGGCCGTGTTCAATCACCGAGATTAGAGGTGAAAAGCTCTGTTATGACCAGAATACTGTTAACGTTTACAAATCCGAAGAATTTACTTGGCGTTTTTCTGAAGAATGTTCTTTCAAACATTTAAAATTGCTGGATAAAAAGCTCAGAATTTGTATATAAAGCCTTTAAATGAAGAGAATACTGTTCCTATTTACAATTGAGGCTGAATAGGCAGGAGTTTTTTGAATGAAACAGTTTAAATCGTGATGATTCATGTATATATTCTAAGAAAACTGACGCATTTTGGTAAAACTCTTAAAATCCATAATGACTGTACATGGAAATGATTATCAACCTGTAGGAAACACCTGAAATATAAGTAATTAGACCCATACTATCCTTATGGCCCTGTACAATTTCCAAAATTCAAGGTAGAAAGCTGTGAATTGACGAGAATATTGATAATGTTTACAATCCTGGCTCAATTTCTTGGTTTTTTCGAAAGAGAGTTCATTCACACATTAAGAGTTACTATTTAGAGAGCTCAGGTTTTGTGTACAAAGCTTTTAAATAAATAGAAAACTGTTTCTATTTAGAATTATGTTTGGATTGGTGTTAGTTTTTTTAAATGAAACAGTTTAAAGCCTGAAGATTCATGTATATAACTGTAGCAAAACTGTCTATTTTTTTTAAAACTTTTAAATACACAGTAATTGTCCTGAGAAATGATTAGAAATGTGTAAGAAACACTTGAAATACCAGTACATAGAGCCATACTATCGTTGTGGCCATGTTCCATCACCAGATTAGAGGTATAAAGCTGTGTTATGACCAGAATACTGTTAACCTTTACAAATCCGACGAATTGGGGTTTTTCTGAAGAATGTTCTTTCAAACATTAAAAATTGCTGGATAAAGAGCTCAGAATTTGTATATAAAGCCTTTAAATGAACAGAATACTGGTCCCGTTTACAACTGAGGCTGAATAGGCAGGAGTTTTTTGAATGAAACAGTTTAAATCGTGATGATTCATGTATATATTCTAAGAAAACTGCCGCATTTTGGAAAACTCTTAAAATACACAAGGACAGTAAATGGAAATGATTATCAACCTCTAGGAAACACCTGACATATAAGTAATTATACCCATACTATCCTTATGGCCCTGTACAATTACCGAAATTCAAGGTAGAAAGCTGTGAATTGACGAGAATATTGATAATGTTTACAATTCCGACTCAATTTCCTGGTTTTTTCGAAAGAGAGTTCATTCACACATTAAGAGTTACTATTTAGAGAGCTCAGGTTTTTATGTAAAAATCTTTTACGTAAAGAGAAAACTGTTTCGACTTAGAATTTGGTCTGAATTTGCGGGAGTTTCTTGAGTGAAACAGTTTAAACCCTGTAGTTTCGTGTATATAACTGTAGGAAAACTGTCTATTTCTGGCAAAACTTTTAAATTCACAGTAATAGTCCTGAGAAATGATTAGAAATGTGTAAGAAACACTTGAAATACCAGTACATAGAGCCATACTATCGTTGTGGCCATGTTCATTCACCAGATTAGAGGTATAAAGCTGTGTTATGACCAGAATACTGTTAACCTTTACAAATCCGACGAATTAGGGTTTTTCTGAAGAATGTTCTTTCAAACATTAAAAATTGCTGGATAAAAAGCTCAGAATTTGTATATAAAGCCTTTAAATGAAGAGAATACTGGTCCCCTTTACAACTGAGGCTGAATAGGCAGGAGTTTTTTGAATGAAACAGTTTAAATCGTGATGATTCATGTATATATTGTAAGAAAACTGACCCATTTTGGTAAAACTCTTAAAATACACAAGGACAGTAAATGGAAATGATTATCAACCTGTAGGAAACACCTGAAATATAAGTTATTAGACCCATACTATCCTTATGGCGCTGTACAATTACCGAAATTCAAGGTAGAAAGTTGTGAATTGACGAGAATATTGATAATGTTTACAATCCCGGCTCAATTTCTTGGATTTTTTTGAAAGAGAGTTCATTCACACATTAAGAGTTACTATTTAGAGAGCTCAGGTTTTGTGTAAAAAGCTTTTACATAAAGAGAAAACTGTTTCTACTTAGAATTGGGTCTGAATTGGTATTAGTTTTTTAGATGAAACAGTTTAAAGCCTGAAGATTCCTGTATATAACTGTAGGAAAACTGTCAATTTCTGGCAAAACTTTTAAATTCACAGTAATAGTCCTGCGAAATGATTAGAAATGTGTAAGAAACACTTGAAATACCAGTACATAGAGCCACACTATCGTTGTGGCCATGTTCAATCACCGAGATTAGAGGTGAAAAGCTCTGTTATGACCAGAATACTGTTAACGTTTACAAATCCGACGAATTTACTTGGCGTTTTTCTGAAGAATGTTCTTTCAAACATTTAAAATTGCTGGATAAAAAGCCTAGAATTTGTATATAAAGCCTTTAAATGAAGAGAATACTGTTCCTATTTACAATTGAGGCTGAATAGGCAGGAGTTTTTTGAATGAAACAGTTTAAATCGTGATGATTCATGTATATATTTCTAAGAAAACTGACGCATTTTGGTAAAACTCTTAAAATACACAAGGACAGTAAATGGAAATGATTAGCAACTTCTAGGAAACACCTGACATATAAGTAATTAGACCCATACTATCCTTATGGCGCTGTACAATGACCGAAATTCAAGGTAGAAAGCTGTGAATTGACGAGAATATTGATAATGTTTACAATCCCGGCTCAATTTTTTGGTTTTTTCGAAAGAGAGTTCATTCACACATTAAGAGTTACTATTTAGAGAGCTCAGGTTTTGTGTACAAAGCTTTTAAATAAATAGAAAACTGTTTCTATTTAGAATTATGTCTGAATTGGTGTTAGTTTTTGAAATGAAACAGTTTAAAACCTGAAGTTTCGTGTATATAACTCTGGGAAAACTGTCAATTTCTGGCAAAACTTTTAAATTCACAGTAATAGTCTTGGGAAATGATTAGAAATGTGTAAGAAACAGTTGAAATACCAGTACATAGAGCCATACTATCGTTGTGACCATGTTCAATCACCGAGATTAGAGGTAAAAAGCTGTGTTATGACCAGAATACTGTAAACCTTTACAAATCTGACGAATTTAGTTGGCGTTTTTCTGAAGAATGTTCTTTCAAACATTTAAAATTGCTGGATAAAAAGCTCAGAATTTGTATATAAAGCCTTTAAATGAAGAGAATACTGTTCCTATTTACAATTGAGGCTGAATAGGCAGGAGTTTTTTGAATGAAACAGTTTAAATCGTGATGATTCATGTATATATTTCTAAAAAAACTGACCCATTTTGGTAAAACTCTTAAAATCCATAATGATAGTACATGGAAATGATTAGCAACATGTAGGAAACACCTGAAATATAAGTAATTAGACCCATACTATCCTTATGGCCATGTACAATTACCGATATTCGAGTTAGAAAACGGTGAATTGACGAGAATATTGATAATGTTTACAATCCTGGCTCAATTTCTCGGTTGTTTTCCCAAGAGAGTTCTCTCACACATTAAGAGTTACTATTTAGATAGCTCAGGTTTTTTGTGATGAGCTTTTAAATAAATAGAGAACTGTTTCTATTTAGAATTATGTCTCAATTTTTGTTAGTTTTTTAAATGAAACAATTTAAAGCCTGAAGATTCATGTATATAACTGTAGGAAAACTGTCTATTTTTTTTAAAACTTTTAAATACACAGTAATTGTCCTGAGAAATGATTAGAAATGTGTAAGAAACACTTGAAATACCAGTACATAGAGCCACACTATCGTTGTGGCCGTGTTCAATCACCGAGATTAGAGGTGAAAAGCTCTGTTATGACCAGAATACTGTTAACGTTTACAAATCCGACGAATTTACTTGGCGTTTTTCTGAAGAATGTTCTTTCAAACATTTAAAATTGCTGGATAAAAAGCTCAGAATTTGTATATAAAGCCTTTAAATGAAGAGAATACTGTTCCTATTTTCAATTGAGGCTGAATAGGCAGGAGTTTTTTGAATGAAACAGTTCAAATCGTGATGATTCATGTATATATTTCTAAGAAAACTGCCGCATTTTGGTAAAACTCTTAAAATACACAAGGACAGTAAATGGAAATGATTAGCAAGATCTAGGAAACACCTGAAATATAAGTAATTAGACCCATACTATCCTTATGTCCCTGTACAATTATGGAAATTCAAGGTAGAATGCTGTGAATTGACGAGAATATTGATAATGTTTACAATCCCGGCTCAATTTTTTGGATTTTTCGAAAGAGAGTTCATTCACACATTCAGAGTTACTATTTAGAGAGCTCAGGTTTTGTGTAAAAAGCTTTTACATAAAGAGAATACTGTTTCTATTTAGAATTGGTCTGAATTGGTGGGAGTTCCTGAGTGAAACAGTTTAAACCCTTAAGTTTCATGTATATAAATGTAGGAAAACTGTCTATTTCTGGCGAAACTTTTAAATTCACAGTAATAGTCCTGCGAAAAGATTACAAATGTGTAAGAAACACTTGAAATACCAGTACATAGAGCCATACTATCGTTGTGACCATGTTCAATCACCGAGATTAGAGGTAAAAAGCTGTGTTATGACCAGAATACTGTAAACCTTTACAAATCTGACGAATTTAGTTGGCGTTTTTCTGAAGAATGTTCTTTCAAACATTTAAAATTGCTGGATAAAAAGCTCAGAATTTGTATATAAAGCCTTTAAATGAAGAGAATACTGTTCCTATTTACAATTGAGGCTGAATAGGCAGGAGTTTTTTGAATGAAACAGTTTAAATCGTGATGATTCATGTATATATTTCTAAAAAAACTGACCCATTTTGGTAAAACTCTTAAAATCCATAATGATAGTACATGGAAATGATTAGCAACCTCTAGGAAACACCTGAAATATAAGTAATTAGACCCATACTATCCTTATGGCCATGTACAATTACCGATATTCGAGTTAGAAAACGGTGAATTGACGAGAATATTGATAATGTTTACAATCCTGGCTCAATTTCTCGGTTGTTTTCCCAAGAGAGTTCTCTCACACATTAAGAGTTACTATTTAGATAGCTCAGGTTTTTTGTGATGAGCTTTTAAATAAATAGAGAACTGTTTCTATTTAGAATTATGTCTCAATTTTTGTTAGTTTTTTAAATGAAACAATTTAAAGCCTGAAGATTCATGTATATAACTGTAGGAAAACTGTCTATTTTTTTTAAAACTTTTAAATACACAGTAATTGTCCTGAGAAATGATTAGAAATGTGTAAGAAACACTTGAAATACCAGTACATAGAGCCACACTATCGTTGTGGCCGTGTTCAATCACCGAGATTAGAGGTGAAAAGCTCTGTTATGACCAGAATACTGTTAACGTTTACAAATCCGACGAATTTACTTGGCGTTTTTCTGAAGAATGTTCTTTCAAACATTTAAAATTGCTGGATAAAAAGCTCAGAATTTGTATATAAAGCCTTTAAATGAAGAGAATACTGTTCCTATTTTCAATTGAGGCTGAATAGGCAGGAGTTTTTTGAATGAAACAGTTCAAATCGTGATGATTCATGTATATATTTCTAAGAAAACTGCCGCATTTTGGTAAAACTCTTAAAATACACAAGGACAGTAAATGGAAATGATTAGCAAGATCTAGGAAACACCTGAAATATAAGTAATTAGACCCATACTATCCTTATGTCCCTGTACAATTATGGAAATTCAAGGTAGAATGCTGTGAATTGACGAGAATATTGATAATGTTTACAATCCCGGCTCAATTTTTTGGATTTTTCGAAAGAGAGTTCATTCACACATTCAGAGTTACTATTTAGAGAGCTCAGGTTTTGTGTAAAAAGCTTTTACATAAAGAGAATACTGTTTCTATTTAGAATTGGTCTGAATTGGTGGGAGTTCCTGAGTGAAACAGTTTAAACCCTTAAGTTTCATGTATATAAATGTAGGAAAACTGTCTATTTCTGGCGAAACTTTTAAATTCACAGTAATAGTCCTGCGAAAAGATTACAAATGTGTAAGAAACACTTGAAATACCAGTACATAGAGCGACACTATCGTTGTGGCCGTGTTCAATCACCGTGATTAGAGGTATAAAGCTGTGTTATGACCAGAATACTGTTAACCCTTACCAATCCGACGAATTGGGGTTTTTCTGTAGAATATTCTTTCAAACATTAAAAATTGCTGGATAAAGAGCTCAGAATTTGTATATAGAGCCTTTAAATGAACAGAATACTGGTCCCCTTTACAACTGAGGCTGAATAGGCAGGAGTTTTTTGAATGAAGCAGTTTAAATCGTGATGATTCATGTATATATTCTAAGAAAACTGACGCATTTTGGTAAAACTCTTAAAATCCATAATGACTGTACATGGAAATGATTAGCAACCTCTAGGAAACACCTGAAATATAAGTAATTAGACCCATACTATCCTTATGGCCCTGTACAATTTCCGAAATTCAAGGTAGAAAGCTGTGAATTGCCGAGAATATTGATAATGTTTACAATCCCGGCCAATTTCTCGGTTGTTTTCCGAAGAGAGTTCTTTCAGACATTAAGAGGTACTATTTAGACAGCTCAGGTTTTGTGTGATGAGCTTTTAAATAAATACAAAACTGTTTCTATTTAGAATTATGTCTGAATTGGTGTTAGTTTTTTAAATGAAACAGTTTAAAGCCTGAAGATTCATGTATATAACTGTAGGAAAACTGTCTATTTTTTTAAAACTTTTAAATACACAGTAATTGTCCTGAGAAATGATTAGAAATGTGTAAGAAACACTTGAAATAACAGTACATAGAGCCATACTATCGTTGTGGCCATGTTCAATCACCAGATTAGAGGTATAAAGCTGTGTTATGACCAGAATACTGTTAACCTTTACAAATCCGACGAATTGGGGTTTTTCTGAAGAATGTTCTTTCAAACATTAAAAATTGCTGGATAAAGAGCTCAGAATTTGTATATAAAGCCTTTAAATGAACAGAATACTGGTCCCCTTTACAACTGAGGCTGAATAGGCAGGAGTTTTTTGAATGAAACAGTTTAAATCGTGATGATTCATGTATATATTCTAAGAAAACTGACGCATTTTGGTAAAACTCTTAATATCCATAATGACTGTACATGGAAATGACTAGCAACATCTAGGAAACACCTGAAATATAAGTAATTAGACCCATACTATCCTTATGGCCCTGTACAATTACCCAAATTCAAGGTAGAAAGCTGTGAATTGACGAGAATATTGATAATGTTTACAATCCCGGCTCAATTTCCTGGTTTTTCGAAAGAGTTCATTCACACATTAAGAATTACTATTTAGAGAGCTCAGGTTTTGTGTAAAAAGCTTTTACATAAAGAGAAAACTGTTTCTATTTAGAATTATGTCTGAATTGGTGTTAGTTTTTGAAATGAAACAGTTTAAACCCTGAAGTTTCGTGTATATAAATGTAGGAAAACTGTCTATTTTTTTAAAACTTTTAAATACACAGTAATTGTCCTGAGAAATATTAGAAATGTGTAAGAAACACTTGAAATACCAGTACATAGAGCCATACTATCGTTGTGGCCATGTTCAATCACCAGATTAGAGGTATAAAGCTGTGTTATGACCAGAATACTGTTAACCTTTACAAATCCGACGAATTGGGGTTTTTCTGAAGAATGTTCTTTCAAAAATTAAAAATTGCTGGATAAAGAGCTCAGAATTTGTATATAAAGCCTTTAAATGAACAGAATACTGGTCCCCTTTACAACTGAGGCTGAATAGGCAGGAGTTTTTTGAATGAAACAGTTTAAATCGTGATGATTCATGTATATATTCTAAGAAAACTGACGCATTTTGGTAAAACTCTTAAAATCCATAATGACTGTACATGGAAATGACTAGGAACATCTAGGAAACACCTGAAATATAAGTAATTAGACCCATACTATCCTTATGGCCCTGTACAATTACGGAAATTCAAGGTAGAAAGCTGTGAATTGACGAGAATATTGATAATGTTTACAATCCCGGCTCAATTTCTTGGTTTTTTCGAAAGAGAGTTCATTCACACATTAAGAGTTACTATTTAGAGAGCTCAGGTTTTGTGTACAAAGCTTTTAAATAAATAGAAAAGTGTTTCTATTTCGAATTATGTCTGAATTGGTGTTAGTTTTTGAAATGAAACAGTTTAAAGCCTGAAGATTCAGGTATATAACTGTAGGAAAACTGTCTATTTTTTTTAAAACTTTTAAATACACAGTAATTGTCCTGAGAAATGATTAGAAATGTGTAAGAAACACTTGAAATACCAGTACATAGAGCCATACTATCGTTGTGGCCGTGTTCAATCACCGAGATTATAGGTATAAAGCTGTGTTATGTCCAGAATTCTGTTAACGTTTACAAATCCGACGAATTTACTTGGCGTTTTTCTGAAGAATGTTATTTCAAACATTAAAAATTGCTGGATAAAAAGCTCAGAATTTGTATATAAAGTCTTCAAATGAAGAGAATACTGTTCCTATTTACAATTGAGGCTGAATAGGCAGGAGTTTTTGGAATGAAACAGTTTAAAACGTGATGATTCATGTATATATTTCTAAGAAAACTGCCGCATTTTGGAAAACTCTTAAAATACACAAGGACAGTAAATGGAAATGATTATCAACCTCTAGGAAACACCTGACATATAAGTAATTATACCCATACTATCCTTATGGCCCTGTACAATTACCGAAATTCAAGGTAGAAAGCTGTGAATTGACGAGAATATTGATAATGTTTACAATTCCGACTCAATTTCCTGGTTTTTTCGAAAGAGAGTTCATTCACACATTAAGAGTTACTATTTAGAGAGCTCAGGTTTTTATGTAAAAATCTTTTACGTAAAGAGAAAACTGTTTCGACTTAGAATTTGGTCTGAATTTGCGGGAGTTTCTTGAGTGAAACAGTTTAAACCCTGTAGTTTCGTGTATATAACTGTAGGAAAACTGTCTATTTCTGGCAAAACTTTTAAATTCACAGTAATAGTCCTGAGAAATGATTAGAAATGTGTAAGAAACACTTGAAATACCAGTACATAGAGCCATACTATCGTTGTGGCCATGTTCATTCACCAGATTAGAGGTATAAAGCTGTGTTATTACCAGAATACTGTTAACCTTTACAAATCCGACGAATTAGGGTTTTTCTGAAGAATGTTCTTTCAAACATTAAAAATTGCTGGATAAAAAGCTCAGAATTTGTATATAAAGCCTTTAAATGAAGAGAATACTGGTCCCCTTTACAACTGAGGCTGAATAGGCAGGAGTTTTTTGAATGAAACAGTTTAAATCGTGATGATTCATGTATATATTGTAAGAAAACTGACCCATTTTGGTAAAACTCTTAAAATACACAAGGACAGTAAATGGAAATGATTATCAACCTGTAGGAAACACCTGAAATATAAGATATTAGACCCATACTATCCTTATGGCGCTGTACAATTACCGAAATTCAAGGTAGAAAGTTGTGAATTGACGAGAATATTGATAATGTTTACAATCCCGGCTCAATTTCTTGGATTTTTTTGAAAGAGAGTTCATTCACACATTAAGAGTTACTATTTAGAGAGCTCAGGTTTTGTGTAAAAAGCTTTTACATAAAGAGAAAACTGTTTCTACTTAGAATTGGGTCTGAATTGGTATTAGTTTTTTAGATGAAACAGTTTAAAGCCTGAAGATTCCTGTATATAACTGTAGGAAAACTGTCAATTTCTGGCAAAACTTTTAAATTCACAGTAATAGTCCTGCGAAATGATTAGAAATGTGTAAGAAACACTTGAAATACCAGTACATAGAGCCACACTATCGTTGTGGCCATGTTCAATCACCGAGATTAGAGGTGAAAAGCTCTGTTATGACCAGAATACTGTTAACGTTTACAAATCCGACGAATTTACTTGGCGTTTTTCTGAAGAATGTTCTTTCAAACATTTAAAATTGCTGGATAAAAAGCTCAGAATTTGTATATAAAGCCTTTAAATGAAGAGAATACTGTTCCTATTTACAATTGAGGCTGAATAGGCAGGAGTTTTTTGAATGAAACAGTTTAAATCGTGATGATTCATGTATATATTTCTAAGAAAACTGACGCATTTTGGTAAAACTCTTAAAATACACAAGGACAGTAAATGGAAATGATTAGCAACTTCTAGGAAACACCTGACATATAAGTAATTAGACCCATACTATTCTTATTGTGCTGTACAATGACCGAAATTCAAGGTAGAAAGCTGTGAATTGACGAGAATATTGATAATGTTTACAATCCCGGCTCAATTTTTTGGTTTTTTCGAAAGAGAGTTCATTCACACATTAAGAGTTACTATTTAGAGAGCTCAGGTTTTGTGTACAAAGCTTTTAAATAAATAGAAAACTGTTTCTATTTAGAATTATGTCTGAATTGGTGTTAGTTTTTGAAATGAAACAGTTTAAAACCTGAAGTTTCGTGTATATAACTCTGGGAAAACTGTCAATTTCTGGCAAAACTTTTAAATTCACAGTAATAGTCTTGGGAAATGATTAGAAATGTGTAAGAAACAGTTGAAATACCAGTACATAGAGCCATACTATCGTTGTGACCATGTTCAATCACCGAGATTAGAGGTAAAAAGCTGTGTTATGACCAGAATACTGTAAACCTTTACAAATCCGACGAATTTAGTTGGCGTTTTTCTGAAGAATGTTCTTTCAAACATTTAAAATTGCTGGATAAAAAGCTCAGAATTTGTATATAAAGCCTTTAAATGAAGAGAATACTGTTCCTATTTACAATTGAGGCTGAATAGGCAGGAGTTTTTTGAATGAAACAGTTTAAATCGTGATGATTCATGTATATATTTCTAAAAAAACTGACCCATTTTGGTAAAACTCTTAAAATCCATAATGATAGTACATGGAAATGATTAGCAACATGTAGGAAACACCTGAAATATAAGTAATTAGACCCATACTATCCTTATGGCCATGTACAATTACCGATATTCGAGTTAGAAAACGGTGAATTGACGAGAATATTGATAATGTTTACAATCCTGGCTCAATTTCTCGGTTGTTTTCCCAAGAGAGTTCTCTCACACATTAAGAGTTACTATTTAGATAGCTCAGGTTTTTTGTGATGAGCTTTTAAATAAATAGAGAACTGTTTCTATTTAGAATTATGTCTCAATTGTTGTTAGTTTTTTAAATGAAACAATTTAAAGCCTGAAGATTCATGTATATAACTGTAGGAAAACTGTCTATTTTTTTTAAAAACTTTTAAATACACAGTAATTGTCCTGAGAAATGATTAGAAATGTGTAAGAAACACTTGAAATACCAGTACATAGAGCCACACTATCGTTGTGGCCGTGTTCAATCACCGAGATTAGAGGTGAAAAGCTCTGTTATGACCAGAATACTGTTAACGTTTACAAATCCGACGAATTTACTTGGCGTTTTTCTGAAGAATGTTCTTTCAAACATTTAAAATTGCTGGATAAAAAGCTCAGAATTTGTATATAAAGCCTTTAAATGAAGAGAATACTGTTCCTATTTTCAATTGAGGCTGAATAGGCAGGAGTTTTTTGAATGAAACAGTTCAAATCGTGATGATTCATGTATATATTTCTAAGAAAACTGCCGCATTTTGGTAAAACTCTTAAAATACACAAGGACAGTAAATGGAAATGATTAGCAAGATCTAGGAAACACCTGAAATATAAGTAATTAGACCCATACTATCCTTATGTCCCTGTACAATTATGGAAATTCAAGGTAGAATGCTGTGAATTGACGAGAATATTGATAATGTTTACAATCCCGGCTCAATTTTTTGGATTTTTCGAAAGAGAGTTCATTCACACATTCAGAGTTACTATTTAGAGAGCTCAGGTTTTGTGTAAAAAGCTTTTACATAAAGAGAATACTGTTTCTATTTAGAATTGGTCTGAATTGGTGGGAGTTCCTGAGTGAAACAGTTTAAACCCTTAAGTTTCATGTATATAAATGTAGGAAAACTGTCTATTTCTGGCGAAACTTTTAAATTCACAGTAATAGTCCTGCGAAAAGATTACAAATGTGTAAGAAACACTTGAAATACCAGTACATAGAGCGACACTATCGTTGTGGCCGTGTTCAATCACCGTGATTAGAGGTATAAAGCTGTGTTATGACCAGAATACTGTTAACCCTTACCAATCCGACGAATTGGGGTTTTTCTGTAGAATATTCTTTCAAACATTAAAAATTGCTGGATAAAGAGCTCAGAATTTGTATATAGAGCCTGTAAATGAACAGAATACTGGTCCCCTTTACAACTGAGGCTGAATAGGCAGGAGTTTTTTGAATGAAACAGTTTAAATCGTGATGATTCATGTATATATTCTAAGAAAACTGACGCATTTTGGTAAAACTCTTAAAATCCATAATGACTGTACATGGAAATGATTAGCAACCTCTAGGAAACACCTGAAATATAAGTAATTAGACCCATACTATCCTTATGGCCCTGTACAATTTCCGAAATTCAAGGTAGAAAGCTGTGAATTGCCGAGAATATTGATAATGTTTACAATCCCGGCCAATTTCTCGGTTGTTTTCCGAAGAGAGTTCTTTCAGACATTAAGAGGTACTATTTAGACAGCTCAGGTTTTGTGTGATGAGCTTTTAAATAAATACAAAACTGTTTCTATTTAGAATTATGTCTGAATTGGTGTTAGTTTTTTAAATGAAACAGTTTAAAGCCTGAAGATTCATGTATATAACTGTAGGAAAACTGTCTATTTTTTTAAAACTTTTAAATACACAGTAATTGTCCTGAGAAATGATTAGAAATGTGTAAGAAACACTTGAAATACCAGTACATAGAGCCATACTATCGTTGTGGCCATGTTCAATCACCAGATTAGAGGTATAAAGCTGTGTTATGACCAGAATACTGTTAACCTTTACAAATCCGACGAATTGGGGTTTTTCTGAAGAATGTTCTTTCAAACATTAAAAATTGCTGGATAAAGAGCTCAGAATTTGTATATAAAGCCTTTAAATGAACAGAATACTGGTCCCCTTTACAACTGAGGCTGAATAGGCAGGAGTTTTTTGAATGAAACAGTTTAAATCGTGATGATTCATGTATATATTCTAAGAAAACTGACGCATTTTGGTAAAACTCTTAATATCCATAATGACTGTACATGGAAATGACTAGCAACATCTAGGAAACACCTGAAATATAAGTAATTAGACCCATACTATCCTTATGGCCCTGTAGAATTACGTAAATTCCAGGTAGAATGCTGTGAATTGACGAGAATATTGATAATGTTTACAATCCCGGCTCAATTTCTTGTTTTTTTTCGAAGAGAGTTCAGTCACACATTCAGAGTTACTATTTAGAGAGCTCAGGTTTTGTGTAGAAAGCTTTTACATAAAGAGAAAACTGTTTCTATTTAGAATTATGTCTGAATTGTTGTTAGTTTTTGAAATGAAACAGTTTAAAGCCTGAAGATTCATGTATATAACTGTAGGAAAACTGTCTATTTTTTTTAAAACTTTTAAATACACAGTAATTGTCCTGAGAAATGATTAGAAATGTGTAAGAAACACTTGAAATACCAGTACATAGAGCCACACTATCGTTGTGGCCGTGTTCAATCACCGAGATTAGAGGTGAAAAGCTCTGTTATGACCAAAATACTGTTAACGTTTACATATCCGACGAAATTACTTGGCATTTTTCTGAAGAATGTTCTTTCAACCATTTAAAATTACTGGATAAAAAGCTCAGAATTTGTATATAAAGCCTTTAAATGAACAGAATACTGTTCCTATTTACAATTGAGGCTGAATAGGCAGGAGCTTTTGGAATGAAACAGTTCAAATCGTGATGATTCATGTATATATTTCTAAGAAAACTGCCGCATTTTGGTAAAACTCTTAAAATACACAAGGACAGTAAATGGAAATGATTAGCAAGCTCTAGGAAACACCTGAATTATAATGATTAGACCCATACTATCCTTATGGCCCTGTACAATTACCGAAATTCAAGGTAGAAAGCTGTGAATTGACGAGAATATTGATAATGTTTACAATCCTGGCTCAATTTCCTGGTTTTTTCGAAAGAGAGTTCATTCACACATTAAGAGTTACTATTTAGAGAGCTCAGGTTTTGTGTAAAAAGCTTTTACATAAAGAGAATACTGTTTCTACTTAGAATTGGGTCTGAATTGGCTGGAGTTTCTTGAGTGAAACAGTTTAAACCCTGAAGTTTCGTGTATATAACTGTAGGAAAACTGTCAATTTCTGGCAAAACTTTTAAATTCACAGTAATAGTCTTGGGAAATGATTAGAAATGTGTAAGAAACACTTGAAATACCAGTACATAGAGCCATACTATAGTTGTGGCCGTGTTCAATCACCGAGATTAGAGGTATAAAGCTGTGTTATGACCAGAATACTGTTAACCTTTACCAATCCGACGAATTGGGGTTTTTCTGAAGAATGTTCTTTCAAACATTAAAAATTGCTGGATAAAGAGCTCAGAATTTGTATATAGAGCCTTTAAATGAACAGAATACTGGTCCCCTTTACAACTGAGGCTGAATAGGCAGGAGATTTTTGAATGAAACAGTTTAAATCGTGATGATTCATGTATATATTCTAAGAAAACTGACGCATTTTGGTAAAACTCTTAAAATCCATAATGACTGTACATGGAAATGATTAGCAACCTCTGGAAACACCTGAAATTTAAGTAATTAGACCCATACTATCCTTATGGCCCTGTACAATTTGCGAAATTCAAGGTAGAAAGCTGTGAATTTCCGAGAATATTGATAATGTTTACAATCCCGGCTCAATTTCTCGGTTGTTTCCCGAAGAGAGTTCTTTCACACATTAAGAGTTATTATTTAGACAGCTCAGGTTTTGGGTGATGAGCTTTTAAATAAATACAAAACTGCTTCTATTTAGAATTATGTCTGAATTGGTGTTAGTTTTTTAAATGAAACAGTTTAAAGCCTGAAGATTCATGTATATAACTGTAGGAAAACTGTCTATTTTTTTAAAACTTTTAAATACACAGTAATTGTCCTGAGAAATGATTAGAAATGTGTAAGAAACACTTGAAATACCAGTACATAGAGCCATACTATCGTGGCTGTGTTCAATCACCGAGATTAGAGGTATAAAGCTGTGTTATGACCAGAATACTGTAAACCTTTACAAATCAGACGAATTGGGCTTTTTCTGAAGAATGTTCTTTCAAACATTAAAAATTGCTGGATAAAGAGCTCAGAATTTGTATATAAAGCCTTTAAATGAACAGAATACTGGATCCCCTCTACAACTGAGGCTGAATAGGCAGGAGTGTTTTGAATGAAACAGCTTAAATCGTGATGATTCATGTATATATTCTAAGAAAACTGACGCATTTTGGTAAAACTCTTAAAATCCATAATGACTGTACATGGAAATGATTAGCAACCTCTAGGAAACACCTGAAATATAAGTAATTAGACCCATACTATCCTTATGGCCCTGTACAATTACCGAAATTCAAGGTAGAAAGCTGTGAATTCACCAGAATATTGATAATGTTACAATCCCGGCTCAATTTCCTGGTTTTTTCGAAAGAGTTCATTCATACATTAAGAGTTACTATTTGGAGAGCTCAGGTTTTGTGTAAAAAGCTTTTACATAAAGAGAATACTGTTTCTACTTAGAATTGGGTGTGAATTGGCTGGAGTTTCTTGAGTGAAACAGTTTAAACCCTGAAGTTTCGTGTATATAACTGTAGGAAAACTGTCTATTTCTGCCAAAACTTTTAAATTCATAGTAATAGTCCTGCGAAATGATTAGAAATGTGTAAGAAACACTTGAAATACCAGTACATAGAACCATTCTATCGTTGTGGCCGTGTTCAATCACCTAGATTAGAGGTATAAAGCTGTGTTATGACCAGAATACTGTTAACGTTTACAAATCCGACGAATTTACTTGGCGTTTTTCTGAAGAATGTTCTTTCATACATTAAAAATTGCACCATAAAAAGCTCAGAATTTGTATATAAAGCCTTCAAATGAAGAGAATACTGTTCCAATTTACAATTGAGGCTGAATAGGCAGGAGTTTTTTGAATGAAACAGTTTAAATCGTGATGATTCATGTATATATTTCTAAAAAAACTGACCCATTTTGGTAAAACTCTTAAAATCCATAATGATAGTTCATGGAAATGATTAGCAACATGTAGGAAACACCTGAAATATAAATCATTAGACCCATACTATTCTTATGGCCGTGTACAATTACCGAGATTCGAGTTAGAAAACTGTGAATTGAAAGAATATTGATAATGTTTACAATCCTGGCTCAATTTCTCGGTTGTTTTCCCAAGAGAGTTCTTTCACACATTAAGAGTTACTATTTAGAGAGCTCAGGTTTTGTGTGATGAGCTTTTAAATAAATAGAGAACTGTTTCTATTTAGAATTATGTCTGAATTGTTGTTAGTTTTTGAAATGAAACAGTTTAAAGCCTGAAGATTCATGTATATAACTGTAGGAAAACTCTATTTTTTTTAAAACTTTTAAATACACAGTAATTGTCCTGAGAAATGATTAGAAATGTGTAAGAAACACTTGAAATACCAGTACATAGAGCCACACTATCGTTGTGGCCGTGTTCAATCACCGAGATTAGAGGTGAAAAGCTCTGTTATGACCAAAATACTGTTAACGTTTACAAATCCGACGAATTTACTTGGCGTTTTTCTGAAGAATGTTCTTTCAACCATTTAAAATTACTGGATAAAAAGCTCAGAATTTGTATATAAAGCCTTTAAATGAACAGAATACTGTTCCTATTTACAATTGAGGCTGAATAGGCAGGAGTTTTTGGAATGAAACAGTTCAAATCGTGATGATTCATGTATATATTTCTAAGAAAACTGCCGCATTTTGGTAAAACTCTTAAAATACACAAGGACAGTTAATGGAAATGATTAGCAACCTCTAGGAAACACCTGAATTATAATGATTAGACCCATACTATCCTTATGGCCCTGTACAATTACCGAAATTCAAGTTAGAAAGCTGTGAATTGACGAGAATATTGATAATGTTTACAATCCCGGCTCAATTTCCTGGTTTTTTCGAAAGAGAGTTCATTCACACATTAAGAGTTACTATTTAGAGAGCTCAGGTTTTGTGTAAAAAGCTTTTACATAAAGAGAATACTGTTTCTACTTAGAATTGGGTCTGAATTGGCTGGAGTTTCTTGAGTGAAACAGTTTAAATCCTGAAGTTTCAGGTATATAACTGTAGGAAAACTGTCAATTTCTGGCAAAACTTTTAAATTCACAGTAATAGTCTTGGGAAATGATTAGAAATGTGTAAGAAACACTTGAAATACCAGTACATAGAGCCACACTATTGTTGTGGCCGTGTTCAATCACCGAGATTAGAGGTATAAAGCTGTGTTATGACCAGAATACTGTTAACCTTTACCAATCGGACGAATTGGGGTTTTTCTGAAGAATGTTCTTTCAAACATTAAAAATTGCTGGATAAAGAGCTCAGAATTTGTATATAGAGCCTTTAAATGAACAGAATACTGGTCCCCTTTACAACTAAGGCTGAATAGGCAGGAGTTTTTTGAATGAAACAGTTTAAATCGTGATGATTCATGTATATATTCTAAGAAAACTGACGCATTTTGGTAAAACTCTTAAAATCCATAATGACTGTACATGGGAATGATTAGCTACCTCTAGGAAACACCTGAAATATAAGTAATTAGACCCATACTATCCTTATGGCCCTGTACATTTACCGAAATTCAAGGGAGAAAGCTGTGAATTGACGAGAATATTGATAATGTTTACAATCCCGGCTCAATTTCTTGGTTTTTTTCGAAAAGAGTTCATTCACACATTAAGAGTTACTATTTAGAGAGCTCAGGTTTTGTGTAAAAAGCTTTTACATAAAGAGAAAACTGTTTCTACTTAGAATTGGGTCTGAATTGGCGGGAGTTTCTTGAGTGAAACAGTTTAAACCCTGAAGTTTCGTGTATATAACTGTAGGAAAACTGTCTATTTCTATCCAAACTTTAAAATTCACAGTAATAGTCCTGAGAAATGATTAGAAATGTGTAAGAAACACTTGAAATACCAGTACATAGAGCCATACTATCGTTGTGGCCATGTTCACTCACCGAGATTATAGTTATAACGCTGTGTTATGACCAGAATACGGTTAACGTTTACAAATCCGACGAATTTACTTGGCGTTTTTCTGAAGAATGTTCTTTCAAACATTAAAAATTGCTGGATAAAAAGCTCAGAATTTGTATATAAAGCCTTTAAATGAAGAGAATACTGTCTCTATTTACAATTGATGCTGAATAAGCAGGAGTTTTTTGAATGAAACAGTTTAAAAAGAGATGATTCATGTATATATTTCTAAGAAAACTGCCGCATATTGGTAAAACAATTAAATACGGGTAAATATAGCCGTTCTATCCTGATGGCCTAGTTCAATCACGGAGATTAGAGGTAGAAAACTCTCAAATGAAGACAGTAATGATAATGTTTACATTTCCGGCTACTCTAGATGCTGTTTTTCGAAAGAAAGTGCTTCCAACATTAAGAATTGCTGTTTTTAAAGCTCAGAATATGTGTATGAGGCTGATAAATGAAGAGAATATTGTTTATATTTACAACTGAGGCTGAATTGCCTGGCATTTTCTGAATGAATCAATTTAAACCTTGAAGATTCCTGTGTATACTTCTAGGAAAACTGACTTCTTTTGGTAAAACTCTTAAAATACACAATGATATTCCCGGAAAAGATTAGAAACATGTAAAAGACACTTTAAATAGGGGTAAATGGAGCCGGTCTATCCTGATGGCCTAGTTCAATCACCGAGATTGGAGGTAGAAAACTCTCAAATGAAGAGAGTAATGATAATGTTGACAATTCCGGCTAGTCTAGATGGTGTTTTTCCAAAGAAAGTGCTTCCAACATTAAGAATTGCTGTTTTTAAAGCTCAGAATATGTGTATGAGGCTGATAAATGAAGAGAATACTGTTTATATTTACAATTGAGGCTGAATTGCCTGGCATTTTCTTAAAGACAGTGTTTACATCCTGAAGATTCCTGTATCTACTTCTGGAAAAATGTCTAATTTTGGTAAAAGTCTTAAAATACAGGAGGATAGTCCCGGGAAGTGATTAGAAACATGTAAGAAACACTTGAAATGCTGTTAAATAGAGCCTTTCTATCTTTATGTTCATGTTCAATCACGGAGATTAGAGGTAGAATGCTGCGAAATGACGAGAGTACAGATAATGTTTACCATTCTGGCTACTTTAGATGATGTTTTTCCGAAGAAAGTGCTTTCAAACATTAAGAATTTCCATTTGTAAAGCTCAGAATATGTGTGAAGCTGATAAATGAAGAGAATACTGTTTATATTTACAGGTGACTATGATTACACTGGCGTTTACCGAATGACTCAATTTAAACCTTGAAGATTCCTGTAAATAGTTCTAGGAAAACTTTCTATCTTTGGTAAAACTCTTCACATATACAATGATAGTCCCGAAAAATGATTCGAAACATGTAAGAAACACTTGAAATGCTGTTAAATAGAGCCGTTCTATCTTTATGGCCTAGTTCAATCACTGAGATTAGAGGTAAAAAACTCTCAACTGAGGAGAGTAATGATGAAGTTTACAATTGCGGCTACTCTAGATGTTGTTTTTCCAAGGAAAGTGTTTTCAAACATTAAGAATTGCTGTTTATAAAGCTCAGAATATGTATGAAGCTGATAAATAAAGAGAATACTGTTTATATTTACAGGTGATTCTGATTAGGCTGGCGTTTTCTGAATGACTCAATTTAAACCTTGAATATTCCTGTGTATACTTCTAGGAAAACTGTCTACTTTTGGTAACATGCTTAACATACACAATGATAGTCCCGAGAAATGGTTAGAAACATGTAAGAAACACTTGAAATGCTGGTACATAGAGCCGTTCTATCTTTATGTTCATGTTCAATCACGTAGATTAGAGGTAGAATGCTGAGAAATGACGAGAGTACAGATAATGTTTACCATTCTGGCCACTTTAGATGATGTTTTTCCGAAGAATGTGCTTTCTTACATTAAGAATTGCAGTTTATAAAGCTAAAATATGGGTATGAAGCTGATAAATGAAGAGAATATTGTTTATATTTACAACTGAGGCTGAATTGCCTGGCGATTTCTGAATGACTCAATTTAAACCTTGAAGATTCCTGTGTATACTTCTAGGAAAACTGTCTACTTTTGGTAAAACTCTTAAAATACACAATGATATTCCCGGAAAAGATTAGAAACATGTAAAAGACACTTTAAATAGGGGTAAATGGAGCCTGTCCATCCTGATGGCCTAGTTCAATCACCGAGATTAGAGGTAGAAAACTCTCAAATGAAGAGAGTAATGATAATGTTGACAATTCCGGCTAGTCTAGATGGTGTTTTTCCAAAGAAAGTGCTTCCAACATTAAGAATTGCTGTTTTTAAAGCTCAGAATATGTGTATGAGGCTGATAAATGAAGAGAATACTGTTTATATTTACAATTAAGGCTGAATTGCCTGGCATTTTTTTAATGACAGTGTTTACATCCTGAAGATTCCTGTATCTACTTCTGGAAAAATGTCTAATTTTGGTAAAACCCCTAAAACACAGTAGAATAGTCCCGGGAAGTGATTAGAAACATGTAAGAAACACTTGAAATGCTGTTAAATAGAGCCGTTCTATCTTTATGTTCATGTTCAATCACGGATATTAGAGGTAGAATGCTGTGAAATGACGAGAGTACAGATAATGTTTACCATTCTGGCTACTTTAGATGATGTTTTTCCGAAGAAAGTGCTTTCTTACATTAAGAATTGCAGTTTATAAAGCTAAAATATGGATATGAAGCTGATAAATGAAGAGAATATTGTTTATATTTACAACTGAGGCTGAATTGTCTGGCGTTTTCTGATTGAATCAATTTAAACCTTGAAGATTCCTGTAAATAGTTCTAGGAAAACCTTCTACCTTTGGTAAAACTCTTCACATACACAATGATAGTCCCGAAAAATGATTCGAAACATGTAAGAAACACTTGAAATGCTGTTAAATAGAGCCGTTCTCTCTTTATGGCCTAGTTCAATCACTGAGATTAGAGGTAAAAAACTCTCAACTGAGGAGAGTAATGATGAAGTTTACAATTGCGGCTACTCTAGATGTTGTTTTTCCAAGGAAAGTGTTTTCAAACATTAAGAATTGCTGTTTATAAAGCTCAGAATATGTATGAAGCTGATAAATAAAGAGAATACTGTTTATATTTACAGGTGATTCTGATTAGGCTGGCGTTTTCTGAATGACTCAATTTAAACCTTGAATATTCCTGTGTATACTTGTAGGAAAACTGTCTACTTTTGGTAACATGCTTAACATACACAATGATAGTCCCGAGAAATGGTTAGAAACATGTAAGAAACACTTGAAATGCTGGTACATAGAGCCGTTCTATCTTTATGTTCATGTTCAATCACGGAGATTAGAGGTAGAATGCTGAGAAATGACGAGAGTACAGATAATGTTTACCATTCTGGCCACTTTAGATGATGTTTTTCCGAAGAATGTGCTTTCTTACATTAAGAATTGCAGTTTATAAAGATAAAATATGGGTATGAAGCTGATAAATGAAGAGAATATTGTTTATATTTACAACTGAGGCTGAATTGCCTGGCGATTTCTGAATGACTCAATTTAAACCTTGAAGATTCCTGTGTATACTTCTAGGAAAACTGTCTACTTTTGGTAAAACTCTTAAAATACACAATGATATTCCCGGAAAAGATTAGAAACATGTAAATGACACTTTAAATAGGGGTAAATGGAGCCGGTCTATCCTGATGGCCTAGTTCAATCACCGAGATTAGAGGTAGAAAACTCTCAAATGAAGAGAGTAATGATAATGTTTACAATTCCGGCTACTCTAGATGGTGTTTTTCCAAAGAAAGTGCTTCCAACATTAAGAATTGCTGTTTTTAAAGCTCAGAATATGTGTATGAGGCTGTTAAATGAAGAGAATACTGTTTATATTTACAATTAAGGCTGAATTGCCTTGCATTTTCTTAATGACAGTGTTTACATCCTGAAGATTCCTGTATCTACTTCTGGAAAAATGTCTAATTTTGGTAAAACCCCTAAAACACAGTAGAATAGTCCCGGGAAGTGATTAGAAACATGTAAGAAACACTTGAAATGCTGTCAAATAGAGCCGTTCTATCTTTATGTTCATGTTCAATCTCGGAGATTAGAGGTAGAATGCTGCGAACTGACGAGAGTACAGATAATGTTTACCATTCTGGCTACTTTAGATGATGTTTTTCCGAAGAAAGTGCTTTCTTACATTAAGAATTGCAGTTTATAAAGCTAAAATATGGATATGAAGCTGATAAATGAAGAGAATATTGTTTATATTTACAACTGAGGCTGAATTGTCTGGCGTTTTCTGATTGAATCAATTTAAACCTTGAAGATTCCTGTAAATAGTTCTAGGAAAACTTTCTACCTTTGGTAAAACTCTTCACATACACAATGATAGTCCCGAAAAATGATTCGAAACATGTAAGAAACACTTGAAATGCTGTTAAATAGAGCCGTTCTATCTTTATGGCCTAGTTCAATCACTGAGATTAGAGGTAAAAAACTCTCAACTGAGGAGAGTAATGATGAAGTTTACAATTGCGGCTACTCTAGATGTTGTTTTTCCAAGGAAAGTGTTTTCAAACATTAAGAATTGCTGTTTATAAAGCTCAGAATATGTATGAAGCTGATAAATAAAGAGAATACTGTTTATATTTACAGGTGATTCTGATTAGGCTGGCGTTTTCTGAATGACTCAATTTAAACCTTGAATATTCCTGTGTATACTTGTAGGAAAACTGTCTACTTTTGGTAACATGCTTAACATACACAATGATAGTCCCGAGAAATGGTTAGAAACATGTAAGAAACACTTGAAATGCTGGTACATAGAGCCGTTCTATCTTTATGTTCATGTTCAATCACGGAGATTAGAGGTAGAATGCTGAGAAATGACGAGAGTACAGATAATGTTTACCATTCTGGCCACTTTAGATGATGTTTTTCCGAAGAATGTGCTTTCTTACATTAAGAATTGCAGTTTATAAAGATAAAATATGGGTATGAAGCTGATAAATGAAGAGAATATTGTTTATATTTACAACTGAGGCTGAATTGCCTGGCGTTTTCTGAATGACTCAATTTAAACCTTGAAGATTCCTGTGTATACTTCTAGGAAAACTGTCTACTTTTGGTAAAACTCTTAAAATACACAATGATATTCCTGGAAAAGATTAGAAACATGTAAAAGACACTTTAAATAGGGGTAAATGGAGCCTGTCCATCCTGATGGCCTAGTTCAATCACCGAGATTAGAGGTAGAAAACTCTCAAATGAAGAGAGTAATGATAATGTTTACAATTCCGGCTACTCTAGATGGTGTTTTTCCAAAGAAAGTGCTTCCAACATTAAGAATTGCTGTTTTTAAAGCTCAGAATATGTGTATGAGGCTGATAAATGAAGAGAATACTGTTTATATTTACAATTAAGGCTGAATTGCCTGGCATTTTCTTAATGACAGTGTTTACATCCTGAAGATTCCTGTATCTACTTCTGGAAAAATGTCTAATTTTGGTAAAACCCCTAAAACACAGTAGAATAGTCCCGGGAAGTGATTAGAAACATGTAAGAAACACTTGAAATGCTGTTAAATAGAGCCGTTCTATCTTTATGTTCATGTTCAATCACGGAGATTAGAGGTAGAATGCTGTGAAATGACGAGAGTACAGATAATGTTTACCATTCTGGCTACTTTAGATGATGTTTTTCCGAAGAAAGTGCTTTCTTACATTAAGAATTGCAGTTTATAAAGCTAAAATATGGATATGAAGCTGATAAATGAAGAGAATATTGTTTATATTTACAACTGAGGCTGAATTGTCTGGCGTTTTCTGAATGAATCAATTTAAACCTTGAAGATTCCTGTAAATAGTTCTAGGAAAACTTTCTACCTTTGGTAAAACTCTTCACATACACAATGATAGTCCCGAAAAATGATTCGAAACATGTAAGAAACACTTGAAATGCTGTTAAATAGAGCCGTTCTATCTTTATGGCCTAGTTCAATCACTGAGATTAGAGGTAAAAAACTCTCAACTGAGGAGAGTAATGATGAATTTTACAATTGCGGCTACTCTAGATGTTGTTTTTCCAAGGAAAGTGTTTTCAAACATTAAGAATTGCTGTTTATAAAGCTCAGAATATGTATGAAGCTGATAAATAAAGAGAATACTGTTTATATTTACAGGTGATTCTGATTAGGCTGGCGTTTTCTGAATGACTCAATTTAAACCTTGAATATTCCTGTGTATACTTCTAGGAAAACTGTCTACTTTTGGTAACATGCTTAACATACACAATGATAGTCCCGAGAAATGGTTAGAAACATGTAAGAAACACTTGAAATGCTGGTACATAGAGCCGTTCTATCTTTATGTTCATGTTCAATCACGTAGATTAGAGGTAGAATGCTGAGAAATGACGAGAGTACAGATAATGTTTACCATTCTGGCCACTTTAGATGATGTTTTTCCGAAGAATGTGCTTTCTTACATTAAGAATTGCAGTTTATAAAGCTAAAATATGGGTATGAAGCTGATAAATGAAGAGAATATTGTTTATATTTACAACTGAGGCTGAATTGCCTGGCGATTTCTGAATGACTCAATTTAAACCTTGAAGATTCCTGTGTATACTTCTAGGAAAACTGTCTACTTTTGGTAAAACTCTTAAAATACACAATGATATTCCCGGAAAAGATTAGAAACATGTAAAAGACACTTTAAATAGGGGTAAATGGAGCCTGTCCATCCTGATGGCCTAGTTCAATCACCGAGATTAGAGGTAGAAAACTCTCAAATGAAGAGAGTAATGATAATGTTGACAATTCCGGCTAGTCTAGATGGTGTTTTTCCAAAGAAAGTGCTTCCAACATTAAGAATTGCTGTTTTTAAAGCTCAGAATATGTGTATGAGGCTGATAAATGAAGAGAATACTGTTTATATTTACAATTAAGGCTGAATTGCCTGGCATTTTTTTAATGACAGTGTTTACATCCTGAAGATTCCTGTATCTACTTCTGGAAAAATGTCTAATTTTGGTAAAACCCCTAAAACACAGTAGAATAGTCCCGGGAAGTGATTAGAAACATGTAAGAAACACTTGAAATGCTGTTAAATAGAGCCGTTCTATCTTTATGTTCATGTTCAATCACGGATATTAGAGGTAGAATGCTGTGAAATGACGAGAGTACAGATAATGTTTACCATTCTGGCTACTTTAGATGATGTTTTTCCGAAGAAAGTGCTTTCTTACATTAAGAATTGCAGTTTATAAAGCTAAAATATGGATATGAAGCTGATAAATGAAGAGAATATTGTTTATATTTACAACTGAGGCTGAATTGTCTGGCGTTTTCTGATTGAATCAATTTAAACCTTGAAGATTCCTGTAAATAGTTCTAGGAAAACCTTCTACCTTTGGTAAAACTCTTCACATACACAATGATAGTCCCGAAAAATGATTCGAAACATGTAAGAAACACTTGAAATGCTGTTAAATAGAGCCGTTCTCTCTTTATGGCCTAGTTCAATCACTGAGATTAGAGGTAAAAAACTCTCAACTGAGGAGAGTAATGATGAAGTTTACAATTGCGGCTACTCTAGATGTTGTTTTTCCAAGGAAAGTGTTTTCAAACATTAAGAATTGCTGTTTATAAAGCTCAGAATATGTATGAAGCTGATAAATAAAGAGAATACTGTTTATATTTACAGGTGATTCTGATTAGGCTGGCGTTTTCTGAATGACTCAATTTAAACCTTGAATATTCCTGTGTATACTTGTAGGAAAACTGTCTACTTTTGGTAACATGCTTAACATACACAATGATAGTCCCGAGAAATGGTTAGAAACATGTAAGAAACACTTGAAATGCTGGTACATAGAGCCGTTCTATCTTTATGTTCATGTTCAATCACGGAGATTAGAGGTAGAATGCTGAGAAATGACGAGAGTACAGATAATGTTTACCATTCTGGCCACTTTAGATGATGTTTTTCCGAAGAATGTGCTTTCTTACATTAAGAATTGCAGTTTATAAAGATAAAATATGGGTATGAAGCTGATAAATGAAGAGAATATTGTTTATATTTACAACTGAGGCTGAATTGCCTGGCGTTTTCTGAATGACTCAATTTAAACCTTGAAGATTCCTGTGTATACTTCTAGGAAAACTGTCTACTTTTGGTAAAACTCTTAAAATACACAATGATATTCCTGGAAAAGATTAGAAACATGTAAAAGACACTTTAAATAGGGGTAAATGGAGCCTGTCCATCCTGATGGCCTAGTTCAATCACCGAGATTAGAGGTAGAAAACTCTCAAATGAAGAGAGTAATGATAATGTTTACAATTCCGGCTACTCTAGATGGTGTTTTTCCAAAGAAAGTGCTTCCAACATTAAGAATTGCTGTTTTTAAAGCTCAGAATATGTGTATGAGGCTGATAAATGAAGAGAATACTGTTTATATTTACAATTAAGGCTGAATTGCCTGGCATTTTCTTAATGACAGTGTTTACATCCTGAAGATTCCTGTATCTACTTCTGGAAAAATGTCTAATTTTGGTAAAACCCCTAAAACACAGTAGAATAGTCCCGGGAAGTGATTAGAAACATGTAAGAAACACTTGAAATGCTGTTAAATAGAGCCGTTCTATCTTTATGTTCATGTTCAATCACGGAGATTAGAGGTAGAATGCTGTGAAATGACGAGAGTACAGATAATGTTTACCATTCTGGCTACTTTAGATGATGTTTTTCCGAAGAAAGTGCTTTCTTACATTAAGAATTGCAGTTTATAAAGCTAAAATATGGATATGAAGCTGATAAATGAAGAGAATATTGTTTATATTTACAACTGAGGCTGAATTGTCTGGCGTTTTCTGATTGAATCAATTTAAACCTTGAAGATTCCTGTAAATAGTTCTAGGAAAACCTTCTACCTTTGGTAAAACTCTTCACATACACAATGATAGTCCCGAAAAATGATTCGAAACATGTAAGAAACACTTGAAATGCTGTTAAATAGAGCCGTTCTCTCTTTATGGCCTAGTTCAATCACTGAGATTAGAGGTAAAAAACTCTCAACTGAGGAGAGTAATGATGAAGTTTACAATTGCGGCTACTCTAGATGTTGTTTTTCCAAGGAAAGTGTTTTCAAACATTAAGAATTGCTGTTTATAAAGCTCAGAATATGTATGAAGCTGATAAATAAAGAGAATACTGTTTATATTTACAGGTGATTCTGATTAGGCTGGCGTTTTCTGAATGACTCAATTTAAACCTTGAATATTCCTGTGTATACTTGTAGGAAAACTGTCTACTTTTGGTAACATGCTTAACATACACAATGATAGTCCCGAGAAATGGTTAGAAACATGTAAGAAACACTTGAAATGCTGGTACATAGAGCCGTTCTATCTTTATGTTCATGTTCAATCACGTAGATTAGAGGTAGAATGCTGAGAAATGACGAGAGTACAGATAATGTTTACCATTCTGGCCACTTTAGATGATGTTTTTCCGAAGAATGTGCTTTCTTACATTAAGAATTGCAGTTTATAAAGCTAAAATATGGGTATGAAGCTGATAAATGAAGAGAATATTGTTTATATTTACAACTGAGGCTGAATTGCCTGGCGATTTCTGAATGACTCAATTTAAACCTTGAAGATTCCTGTGTATACTTCTAGGAAAACTGTCTACTTTTGGTAAAACTCTTAAAATACACAATGATATTCCCGGAAAAGATTAGAAACATGTAAAAGACACTTTAAATAGGGGTAAATGGAGCCTGTCCATCCTGATGGCCTAGTTCAATCACCGAGATTAGAGGTAGAAAACTCTCAAATGAAGAGAGTAATGATAATGTTGACAATTCCGGCTAGTCTAGATGGTGTTTTTCCAAAGAAAGTGCTTCCAACATTAAGAATTGCTGTTTTTAAAGCTCAGAATATGTGTATGAGGCTGATAAATGAAGAGAATACTGTTTATATTTACAATTAAGGCTGAATTGCCTGGCATTTTTTTAATGACAGTGTTTACATCCTGAAGATTCCTGTATCTACTTCTGGAAAAATGTCTAATTTTGGTAAAACCCCTAAAACACAGTAGAATAGTCCCGGGAAGTGATTAGAAACATGTAAGAAACACTTGAAATGCTGTTAAATAGAGCCGTTCTATCTTTATGTTCATGTTCAATCACGGATATTAGAGGTAGAATGCTGTGAAATGACGAGAGTACAGATAATGTTTACCATTCTGGCTACTTTAGATGATGTTTTTCCGAAGAAAGTGCTTTCTTACATTAAGAATTGCAGTTTATAAAGCTAAAATATGGATATGAAGCTGATAAATGAAGAGAATATTGTTTATATTTACAACTGAGGCTGAATTGTCTGGCGTTTTCTGATTGAATCAATTTAAACCTTGAAGATTCCTGTAAATAGTTCTAGGAAAACCTTCTACCTTTGGTAAAACTCTTCACATACACAATGATAGTCCCGAAAAATGATTCGAAACATGTAAGAAACACTTGAAATGCTGTTAAATAGAGCCGTTCTCTCTTTATGGCCTAGTTCAATCACTGAGATTAGAGGTAAAAAACTCTCAACTGAGGAGAGTAATGATGAAGTTTACAATTGCGGCTACTCTAGATGTTGTTTTTCCAAGGAAAGTGTTTTCAAACATTAAGAATTGCTGTTTATAAAGCTCAGAATATGTATGAAGCTGATAAATAAAGAGAATACTGTTTATATTTACAGGTGATTCTGATTAGGCTGGCGTTTTCTGAATGACTCAATTTAAACCTTGAATATTCCTGTGTATACTTGTAGGAAAACTGTCTACTTTTGGTAACATGCTTAACATACACAATGATAGTCCCGAGAAATGGTTAGAAACATGTAAGAAACACTTGAAATGCTGGTACATAGAGCCGTTCTATCTTTATGTTCATGTTCAATCACGGAGATTAGAGGTAGAATGCTGAGAAATGACGAGAGTACAGATAATGTTTACCATTCTGGCCACTTTAGATGATGTTTTTCCGAAGAATGTGCTTTCTTACATTAAGAATTGCAGTTTATAAAGATAAAATATGGGTATGAAGCTGATAAATGAAGAGAATATTGTTTATATTTACAACTGAGGCTGAATTGCCTGGCGTTTTCTGAATGACTCAATTTAAACCTTGAAGATTCCTGTGTATACTTCTAGGAAAACTGTCTACTTTTGGTAAAACTCTTAAAATACACAATGATATTCCTGGAAAAGATTAGAAACATGTAAAAGACACTTTAAATAGGGGTAAATGGAGCCTGTCCATCCTGATGGCCTAGTTCAATCACCGAGATTAGAGGTAGAAAACTCTCAAATGAAGAGAGTAATGATAATGTTTACAATTCCGGCTACTCTAGATGGTGTTTTTCCAAAGAAAGTGCTTCCAACATTAAGAATTGCTGTTTTTAAAGCTCAGAATATGTGTATGAGGCTGATAAATGAAGAGAATACTGTTTATATTTACAATTAAGGCTGAATTGCCTGGCATTTTCTTAATGACAGTGTTTACATCCTGAAGATTCCTGTATCTACTTCTGGAAAAATGTCTAATTTTGGTAAAACCCCTAAAACACAGTAGAATAGTCCCGGGAAGTGATTAGAAACATGTAAGAAACACTTGAAATGCTGTTAAATAGAGCCGTTCTATCTTTATGTTCATGTTCAATCACGGAGATTAGAGGTAGAATGCTGTGAAATGACGAGAGTACAGATAATGTTTACCATTCTGGCTACTTTAGATGATGTTTTTCCGAAGAAAGTGCTTTCTTACATTAAGAATTGCAGTTTATAAAGCTAAAATATGGATATGAAGCTGATAAATGAAGAGAATATTGTTTATATTTACAACTGAGGCTGAATTGTCTGGCGTTTTCTGATTGAATCAATTTAAACCTTGAAGATTCCTGTAAATAGTTCTAGGAAAACCTTCTACCTTTGGTAAAACTCTTCACATACACAATGATAGTCCCGAAAAATGATTCGAAACATGTAAGAAACACTTGAAATGCTGTTAAATAGAGCCGTTCTCTCTTTATGGCCTAGTTCAATCACTGAGATTAGAGGTAAAAAACTCTCAACTGAGGAGAGTAATGATGAAGTTTACAATTGCGGCTACTCTAGATGTTGTTTTTCCAAGGAAAGTGTTTTCAAACATTAAGAATTGCTGTTTATAAAGCTCAGAATATGTATGAAGCTGATAAATAAAGAGAATACTGTTTATATTTACAGGTGATTCTGATTAGGCTGGCGTTTTCTGAATGACTCAATTTAAACCTTGAATATTCCTGTGTATACTTGTAGGAAAACTGTCTACTTTTGGTAACATGCTTAACATACACAATGATAGTCCCGAGAAATGGTTAGAAACATGTAAGAAACACTTGAAATGCTGGTACATAGAGCCGTTCTATCTTTATGTTCATGTTCAATCACGGAGATTAGAGGTAGAATGCTGAGAAATGACGAGAGTACAGATAATGTTTACCATTCTGGCCACTTTAGATGATGTTTTTCCGAAGAATGTGCTTTCTTACATTAAGAATTGCAGTTTATAAAGATAAAATATGGGTATGAAGCTGATAAATGAAGAGAATATTGTTTATATTTACAACTGAGGCTGAATTGCCTGGCGTTTTCTGAATGACTCAATTTAAACCTTGAAGATTCCTGTGTATACTTCTAGGAAAACTGTCTACTTTTGGTAAAACTCTTAAAATACACAATGATATTCCTGGAAAAGATTAGAAACATGTAAAAGACACTTTAAATAGGGGTAAATGGAGCCTGTCCATCCTGATGGCCTAGTTCAATCACCGAGATTAGAGGTAGAAAACTCTCAAATGAAGAGAGTAATGATAATGTTTACAATTCCGGCTACTCTAGATGGTGTTTTTCCAAAGAAAGTGCTTCCAACATTAAGAATTGCTGTTTTTAAAGCTCAGAATATGTGTATGAGGCTGATAAATGAAGAGAATACTGTTTATATTTACAATTAAGGCTGAATTGCCTGGCATTTTCTTAATGACAGTGTTTACATCCTGAAGATTCCTGTATCTACTTCTGGAAAAATGTCTAATTTTGGTAAAACCCCTAAAACACAGTAGAATAGTCCCGGGAAGTGATTAGAAACATGTAAGAAACACTTGAAATGCTGTTAAATAGAGCCGTTCTATCTTTATGTTCATGTTCAATCACGGAGATTAGAGGTAGAATGCTGTGAAATGACGAGAGTACAGATAATGTTTACCATTCTGGCTACTTTAGATGATGTTTTTCCGAAGAAAGTGCTTTCTTACATTAAGAATTGCAGTTTATAAAGCTAAAATATGGATATGAAGCTGATAAATGAAGAGAATATTGTTTATATTTACAACTGAGGCTGAATTGTCTGGCGTTTTCTGATTGAATCAATTTAAACCTTGAAGATTCCTGTAAATAGTTCTAGGAAAACCTTCTACCTTTGGTAAAACTCTTCACATACACAATGATAGTCCCGAAAAATGATTCGAAACATGTAAGAAACACTTGAAATGCTGTTAAATAGAGCCGTTCTCTCTTTATGGCCTAGTTCAATCACTGAGATTAGAGGTAAAAAACTCTCAACTGAGGAGAGTAATGATGAAGTTTACAATTGCGGCTACTCTAGATGTTGTTTTTCCAAGGAAAGTGTTTTCAAACATTAAGAATTGCTGTTTATAAAGCTCAGAATATGTATGAAGCTGATAAATAAAGAGAATACTGTTTATATTTACAGGTGATTCTGATTAGGCTGGCGTTTTCTGAATGACTCAATTTAAACCTTGAATATTCCTGTGTATACTTGTAGGAAAACTGTCTACTTTTGGTAACATGCTTAACATACACAATGATAGTCCCGAGAAATGGTTAGAAACATGTAAGAAACACTTGAAATGCTGGTACATAGAGCCGTTCTATCTTTATGTTCATGTTCAATCACGGAGATTAGAGGTAGAATGCTGAGAAATGACGAGAGTACAGATAATGTTTACCATTCTGGCCACTTTAGATGATGTTTTTCCGAAGAATGTGCTTTCTTACATTAAGAATTGCAGTTTATAAAGATAAAATATGGGTATGAAGCTGATAAATGAAGAGAATATTGTTTATATTTACAACTGAGGCTGAATTGCCTGGCGTTTTCTGAATGACTCAATTTAAACCTTGAAGATTCCTGTGTATACTTCTAGGAAAACTGTCTACTTTTGGTAAAACTCTTAAAATACACAATGATATTCCCGGAAAAGATTAGAAACATGTAAAAGACACTTTAAATAGGGGTAAATGGAGCCGGTCTATCCTGATGGCCTAGTTCAATCACCGAGATTAGAGGTAGAAAACTCTCAAATGAAGAGAGTAATGATAATGTTGACAATTCCGGCTAGTCTAGATGGTGTTTTTCCAAAGAAAGTGCTTCCAACATTAAGAATTGCTGTTTTTAAAGCTCAGAATATGTGTATGAGGCTGATAAATGAAGAGAATACTGTTTATATTTACAATTAAGGCTGAATTGCCTGGCATTTTCTTAATGACAGTGTTTACATCCTGAA
This sequence comes from Myotis yumanensis, assembly GCF_028538775.1. Taxonomy (NCBI): domain Eukaryota; kingdom Metazoa; phylum Chordata; class Mammalia; order Chiroptera; family Vespertilionidae; genus Myotis; species Myotis yumanensis. Next base: position 43,696,602 of record NW_027223768.1, read on the forward strand.
GATTCCTGTATCTACTTCTGGAAAAATGTCTAATTTTGGTAAAACCCCTAAAACACAGTAGAATAGTCCCGGGAAGTGATTAGAAACATGTAAGAAACACTTGAAATGCTGTTAAATAGAGCCGTTCTATCTTTATGTTCATGTTCAATCACGGATATTAGAGGTAGAATGCTGTGAAATGACGAGAGTACAGATAATGTTTACCATTCTGGCTACTTTAGATGATGTTTTTCCGAAGAAAGTGCTTTCTTACATTAAGAATTGCAGTTTATAAAGCTAAAATATGGATATGAAGCTGATAAATGAAGAGAATATTGTTTATATTTACAACTGAGGCTGAATTGTCTGGCGTTTTCTGATTGAATCAATTTAAACCTTGAAGATTCCTGTAAATAGTTCTAGGAAAACCTTCTACCTTTGGTAAAACTCTTCACATACACAATGATAGTCCCGAAAAATGATTCGAAACATGTAAGAAACACTTGAAATGCTGTTAAATAGAGCCGTTCTATCTTTATGGCCTAGTTCAATCACTGAGATTAGAGGTAAAAAACTCTCAACTGAGGAGAGTAATGATGAAGTTTACAATTGCGGCTACTCTAGATGTTGTTTTTCCAAGGAAAGTGTTTTCAAACATTAAGAATTGCTGTTTATAAAGCTCAGAATATGTATGAAGCTGATAAATAAAGAGAATACTGTTTATATTTACAGGTGATTCTGATTAGGCTGGCGTTTTCTGAATGACTCAATTTAAACCTTGAATATTCCTGTGTATACTTGTAGGAAAACTGTCTACTTTTGGTAACATGCTTAACATACACAATGATAGTCCCGAGAAATGGTTAGAAACATGTAAGAAACACTTGAAATGCTGGTACATAGAGCCGTTCTATCTTTATGTTCATGTTCAATCACGGAGATTAGAGGTAGAATGCTGAGAAATGACGAGAGTACAGATAATGTTTACCATTCTGGCCACTTTAGATGATGTTTTTCCGAAGAATGTGCTTTCTTACATTAAGAATTGCAGTTTATAAAGCTAAAATATGGGTATGAAGCTGATAAATGAAGAGAATATTGTTTATATTTACAACTGAGGCTGAATTGCCTGGCGTTTTCTGAATGACTCAATTTAAACCTTGAAGATTCCTGTGTATACTTCTAGGAAAACTGTCTACTTTTGGTAAAACTCTTAAAATACACAATGATATTCCTGGAAAAGATTAGAAACATGTAAAAGACACTTTAAATAGGGGTAAATGGAGCCTGTCCATCCTGATGGCCTAGTTCAATCACCGAGATTAGAGGTAGAAAACTCTCAAATGAAGAGAGTAATGATAATGTTTACAATTCCGGCTACTCTAGATGGTGTTTTTCCAAAGAAAGTGCTTCCAACATTAAGAATTGCTGTTTTTAAAGCTCAGAATATGTGTATGAGGCTGATAAATGAAGAGAATACTGTTTATATTTACAATTAAGGCTGAATTGCCTGGCATTTTCTTAATGACAGTGTTTACATCCTGAAGATTCCTGTATCTACTTCTGGAAAAATGTCTAATTTTGGTAAAACCCCTAAAACACAGTAGAATAGTCCCGGGAAGTGATTAGAAACATGTAAGAAACACTTGAAATGCTGTTAAATAGAGCCGTTCTATCTTTATGTTCATGTTCAATCACGGATATTAGAGGTAGAATGCTGTGAAATGACGAGAGTACAGATAATGTTTACCATTCTGGCTACTTTAGATGATGTTTTTCCGAAGAAAGTGATTTCTTACATTAAGAATTGCAGTTTATAAAGCTAAAATATGGATATGAAGCTGATAAATGAAGAGAATATTGTTTATATTTACAACTGAGGCTGAATTGTCTGGCATTTTCTGATTGAATCAATTTAAACCTTGAAGATTCCTGTAAATAGTTCTAGGAAAACTTTCTACCTTTGGTAAAACTCTTCACATACACAATGATAGTCCCGAAAAATGATTCGAAACATGTAAGAAACACTTGAAATGCTGTTAAATAGAGCCGTTCTCTCTTTATGGCCTAGTTCAATCACTGAGATTAGAGGTAAAAAACTCTCAACTGAGGAGAGTAATGATGAAGTTTACAATTGCGGCTACTCTAGATGTTGTTTTTCCAAGGAAAGTGTTTTCAAACATTAAGAATTGCTGTTTATAAAGCTCAGAATATGTATGAAGCTGATAAATAAAGAGAATACTGTTTATATTTACAGGTGATTCTGATTAGGCTGGCGTTTTCTGAATGACTCAATTTAAACCTTGAATATTCCTGTGTATACTTCTAGGAAAACTGTCTACTTTTGGTAAAAAGCTTAACATACAGAATGATAGTCCCGAGAAATGATTAGAAACATGTAAGAAACACTTGAAATGCTGGTACATAGAGCAGTTCTTTCTTTATGTTCATGTTCAATCACGGAGATTAGAGGTAGAATGCTGAGAAATGACGAGAGTACAGATAATGTTTACCATTCTGGCCACTTTAGATGATGTTTTTCCGAAGAATGTGCTTTCTTACATTAAGAATTGCAGTTTATAAAGCTAAAATATGGATATGAAGCTGATAAATGAAGAGAATATTGTTTATATTTACAACTGAGGCTGAATTGCCTGGCGTTTTCTGAATGACTCAATTTAAACCTTGAAGATTCCTGTGTATACTTCTAGGAAAACTGTCTACTTTTGGTAAAACTCTTAAAATACACAATGATATTCCCGGAAAAGATTAGAAACATGTAAAAGACACTTTAAATAGAGGTAAATGGAGCCGGTCTATCCTGATGGCCTAGTTCAATCACCGAGATTAGAGGTAGAAAACTCTCAAATGAAGAGAGTAATGATAATGTTTACCGGAGCTGGTGGGCTGGTGTGGTCACCCCCCCCCCTCCTTGTCCGCTGTGTCCGTGTGTGCCCTGAGCTCTCACTGCAGACCTGCCGACCTTGCTCCTGCCTCACCCTCCCTGCACAGCACCAGCCTCAGGCAGCTGCCCTCACCTGCCAGGTCGGTGAAAGGCTGGGTCTGGGCCCACCCTTCCCAGGCATCCCAGGCCCTGGCAGACGCCAGGCACATGGGAGGAGCTGAGTGAGCAAATGTTTGTGCAGAGGTGATGTGCTGCCCACACTGGGTGGGGCCTTTTGCCTTTCATACTCCACAAAGCACAGCAGTTCCTTTTTAACTTAGCATTCGTTTGTGCACTTTAAGGCCAAGAAAGCGCCACTAACTTCATCTGTTAGCCGGTTTCTTTTGTTTGTTTTAATATTATTTAATGCTGAGAACAAAGTCTCACAAAAATATGTTGATGAAAAATTGTTAGCAAAGCTATCGCTAGATTTTTTATGTTGCTAAAAGTGTCAGGTACTCTGTTCCAAGCACTCAAAATTTCTTGTTCGTAGCTGCACTCTTCTTCATTATTCAAGCGATTTCGTTCCAGATTTTCAAGTTTCGACCTTAAGTCGACAAACACATGAGTCCAAATGCTATCTTGAAAATCTGCAAGTTGCATCTCTAAGTTGTCCATTTGCATCCATTGGAAATCCTTTAATTCCAAAGTACTGTAAACAACTACATCCGGATACTTAATTATTTTAATGGTCTGTTCTAGGCTTCTAAATTGGTCAAATCTTTCGCTGAACTGTTCAAATAATGAGTTTACTATATTCTGGTACATAAGTATGGACTCCATTACACTCGTTGTAGTGGCCTTCTCGAAATACTTTTTTATCCGAGGAAAATACTTATACGTTTTAGTTTCAATATCTCGCTTGAAAATTTTAAGTTTACTTTCAAAAGATTTGATGTATCCAAACATAACGTCAATACTTTTGCCAAAACCTTGTAATTTTAAGTTCAGTTCATTCATATGAACAGAGAGATCTGTAAAAAACATCAAATTGCTGACTCACTTATGATCATTGATCTGAGGAAAGTTTGCCAGATCCTTATTCTCAATAAATACCGTAATTTCTTCAAAGCACTCCACAAATCGCTCAAGTACTTTACCCTCCCACTCCTGTCTCCTAATGAACATGGTGATCAAGTGCGTCCGTTTGCCGAGTGCACCCGAACGCATGGGAAGTTTACCCGAGGCACATGTTGACAATAACGAGGCCGTTTCCAGAATTGGGCATTTTGTCACTGGAGTAAAAATAAAATGTCATGAGTAAAGATTAATCTCTTTGTAGTGCAATTCTTAACCTTTTTTATATTAATGTCAATATTAGAACAAAGTATCTTGGATGTTTTCACTATGTATCTTTGCTACGCAACACCGATGTACAGGTTTAAATCCGGTTTTAGAATTGCATTATTGATCATGAGTAACGTGAGTATTAATATTACTTGAGTGATGCCCAACTCTGGCCGTTGCGAGAGACAGATATTTGAATTATGAAATTTTTTGTCTCTGTCGATGCATGTCACCCAAAATGAGTTCGCGTGTCACCTTTGACACGTGAGTCATAGGTTCGCCATCACTGGCCTAGGGACTTAGACTCCAAGCTGCACTAGCTCCACCCTCTGTTGATCTCTGCTGCGGCTGTGCATCTGGGCCCAGGTCAGCAGGCTCAGAGCAGCCTCACCGCACCCTGTACCTCAGCCTCCATGAGGCCTACAGGCCTGAGCACAGCTGCACCCCCGGCCCTGTAGGCCCCAGTGCAGCCTACAGACCATCTTCCCTGGAGCTTCCTGTGGAATCTGCCAGCGAGAAGCCCTTGCAGACCAGGCTAGTGACCTTGGCTCTCTCTCTGCCAGACCACAGTGAGCAGGGCTGCAGCCTCCATCTGTAGGCAAGGCCCTGGGAGCAGTGTTTCCTGCAGCCAGGGCTGCCTCCAGGGTCTGGCTGCCCCACATCAGCTCCGGGCACCCCCTGTACTTGCTGCCTCTCCAGGCCACTGTCTTCTCCGGTCACCCAGGCTGATGCCGTTCCTGGCTGGGACCCCCGGAGAGTACATGCTCTGCATTCCAGGACGCCTCAGGGAGAGAGACGCACAAGCCGCCCTAAGCCACGTGTTGGGGTTCCCAGGACCACCCTCAGGCTTGATGATCCACTAGGAGGATTCACAGGACTCAAGCAAGGCTGACTTCCCATAGGGACGGTGACTATAGTGAAAGGACACAGAGGAAAACCCTGCAGGGGGTCAGGCACCTGGGAGGGGCCGGGAGAAACCAGGTACACCTTCCAGGTGTCCCTCCCAGTGGAATGCACAAGGACACAATTTCCCCTCAATGATGTGGAAACAAAGTGTCCCCAACCAGGAAGCTGACTGGGACTGGGGTCGGGGTTTATGGGATCAGGCATGTAAGCCTGTGGCACCTGTGTGTCTGGCTTTGGCTACTCTGACTCCAGCCCTCCCAGAGGAAGCGCAGGCGTTCCCCGTAAGTCATGCTACCTGTAAACTTACATGATCAAACAGTGCAGTGCAGCCAGGCCTCAGGCTACAAAACCACTCTGGCCCACAGAATCCTATCTAATAATAGACAAAGATTGAAATTAACCGTACCTCTGCTACGCTTTCCATTGACTAATCAGCGAGATATGCAAATTAATCGCCAACAAAGATGGCAGCCGGCAGCCACGCATCTGAAGCGAGCAGGAGGCTTGCTTGCTCCAGCTTGGCTTCCTCCCTGCTGCGGCTGGGCTCTGAGCTCCACTCTAAGCAACAAAGTTGCAATTATAGAAGCTAAACAAACCCCAGATACCTGCTTTCAGCAGGCCGTGGCCTCGGAGCTGGAGTGGCAACAAAGTTTCAATTATAGAAGGTAAATAAATCCCAGAATAAAAAAGAAAAAGAAAAAAAGGAGAGGCTGGGAGCTTCAGTCGCTGGCGGGCTTGGCCAGCCTGAAAACCCTCAGCCCCTCATACAGACTGGCCAGGCACCCCAGTGGGGACCCCCACCCTGAAGGGGGTGCGGGCAGCCTGCAAACAGCCATCAGCCCCTCACCCAGGCTGGCCAGGCACCCAAGCGGGACCCCCACCCTGATCCGGGACACCCTTCAGGGCAAACCAGCCGGCCCACACCTGTGCACCAGGCCTCTATCCTATATAGTAAAAGGGTAATATGCAAATTGACCCTAACAGCAGAACGACTGGGAATGACTGGTCACTATGACACACACTGACCACCAGAGGGCAGACGCTCAATACAGGAGCTGCCCTCTGGTGGTCAGTGCGCTCCCACATGGGGGAGCTCTGCTCAGCCACAAGCCAGGCTGATGACTGCCGGTACAGCGGCGGTGGTGGGAGCCTCTCCCGCCTCCTCAGCAGCGCTAAGGATGTCCGACTGCAGCTTAGGTCTGCTCCCCACTGGCAAGTGAACATCCCCTGAGGGCTGCCGGGCTGCCAGAGGCATGTCTGATTGCCAGCTTAGGCCCAATCCCCCGGGGAGCAGGCCTAAGCCAGCAGGTGGACATCCCCAGAGGGGTCCCAGACTGCCAGAGGGCACAGGCCGGGCTGAGGGACCTCCCCCCTCCGAGTGCACAAATTTTTGTGCACCGGGCCTCTAGTAGTCTAAGATTTCTGAGGACAGGCCTTCTATGTGGAATGTGCAGGGCTTGGGCAACGCGGGCTGCTGGTTAACCCTTTCCTGCCTGGCCACAGAGAAGAGTAAGGACGTAGTACTTCCAGAGCTCCAGGCAGGGCTGACAGCCAGCCTCCAGAACAGCAAGGAAGCTCCCTCCTCCCAGCCTGGCCTCTCATTCTTGCTTCCACCTGCCTATTTCTTTTTGTCTTGCCTTCACTCTCTCTCTCTCACGCTCTCTCTCTCACTTTCTCTCCCTTTCTCTCTCTCTGTCTCATTCCCCTTCCTTCCCATCACTCTCCTCTTCTATAAGCAAATGGCCCAAAGCAGCTGCCCCAAGCCACGTGCCCTACATGTTCTCTTGGTTCAGGTGCAATCACAGTTGTCTGGGTTCAATTCCAAATGAGTGAGGGAGATCACCTGATTTGCCCAACTTGGGTCAGGTGCTCACACCATAAAGGTAAGTACTAAGAGAGGTGGTGTGGGCTGAGGAGACTCCCCAAACTGCGTCTACACCACAGGCCCAGTGTTCAACACCCATAATGACAGGTAAGACACATTGGCTAACAGACCTGGTGAGGAGAAACTGAGCACATGGGATAAGGATCTGGGGAGGCCATACTGTCCATTTACACCAAGTGCCATCAACACAGTATCCTGAAAATGACCTCCTTTTTCAGAAAAACCTAAAATAGTCTAAAACAATCTCAGTCTAAAATGATCTGGCCTCATTGCCAGATGCGGGACATTTTGGCCTGATGCACTTATTCACCTACCAGTGGTCGGCAAACTGCAGCTCGGCAAACCATGGCTCACAAGCCACATGCGGCTCTTTGGCCCCTTGAGTATGGCTCTTCCACAAAATACCGGCTCTTCCACAAAATACCGGCTCTTCCACAAAATACTGACTTCTGCACATGGGCCACAAAGTTTCAATCGCACTGTACGTGCACGCCTGCACGTGGTATTTTGTGGAAGAGCCACACTCAAGGGGCCAAAGAGCCGCATGTGGCTCGCGAGCCGCGGTTTGCTGACCACAGTCCTAGGAGGATATAGCTGGTCTCCGGAAAGGGCCAGGAGCTGAGGATGCACCTGAACGGAGGGAACAGGGTTGCAGTCCTGCTCCCACATTGTTAGGGCCCCTCTGATGGACTTGGAGGCCCTGAGGTCCGCAGAAGAACAAGGACACCAGTGATGTAGGAAATGGCCTCTGAGACCCATCTCCAGCATGGTCGGCTTCTGATGGAAACAGCTGCTGAATCTCCCCAGAGCAAACAGAATGGAGGGAAGAGGGAACAGGATGTAAGAACAAAGAACAGTGGACATGGGCCAGCATCATGGTGGAAACCCCCGAGGTACCTGCCTCAACTAGACAGGGGGAAGTGAAGGCAACTAGAAAAGGCTTCAGCCCAATTTTTTAAATGGCCCAGTGGGAGACAGCAAGACCTAGGTGATGTATGAGGAAACGGGTGACCCCATAGTACTCAGCCAATGAGGAACTGGAGGAAGGACTGAATAAATAGGCTGTGTTCACTGCCCGAGGTGTGCCTGTACAACTGGACAGAAACCTGCTCTCGAGAACATATTAAAAGTCTCATTTTCTCCATACTTCTGTCTCCATTATTTTAATTCAGACAGGTGAGCATTTCTCACTATTTGGAGGCTCGTCCAGGATCTTTGTGCATGTGGAGAAGGGGGTCTGGTTGAAGGAGAGACGTGTCCTACCCCATTTTGGGTGGCCTCTTTGTCTGAGTCCCATCTCTTCGTGTACACCATAGAACAGGCCTGGGACTATTTTTCTTCAAAAGATGGCAAAAATGTCATGGGCAGGGTGGGAGGTGTGAGGGGGAGGGGGGCATGCAGGGGGAAGAGGTACACAATGCGGCAACCTGGCAAACTTCATGCATGGGCCAAGGTGGGAAATTGGACATAAGTACTACCTTGGTGATTGGGTATTCTCAGAGGTTGAGTGTATATGACTGGGATGTGTCCTAGACATGAAGAGAGTGTGGAGTTCTGATTTGCAGTTCTGTTCTCCCAAGAGGGACACAGCGGATCTTGGGAAGTGCAAGAAATCTCTAGGAGGGGGGATTGAGCACATAGGACACATAGAATAGCCACAAGGAACTTTCTGAAGATGGGAAACAAAAATTCTAGGCCTAGAAAAGACATTCACCTGGAGCCACGACCTGCACTGCGAGGTTTAGGATCTGAAGGAGGGGCTGACACACAAATGAAAATGCTAGACAAAAATATGAATTATTGTCCTGGCCGGTTTGGCTCAGTGGATAGAGTGTCGGCCTGCGGACTGAAGGGTCCCAGGTTCGATTCTGGTCAAGAGCACATGCCTGGATTGCAGGCTCAAACCCCAGTAGGGGTGTATGCAGGAGGCAGCCGATCAATGATTCTCTCTCATCGTTGATGTTTCTATCTCTCCCTCCCTCTCCCTTTCTCTCTGAAATCAATAAAAATATACTTTTTAAAAAATATGAATTATTAAGGGGTGGGGGCCAGGTGGAGCCTCTTTCTTGAAGAGACACACTGAGTCCTGGCCTAGTCCACTTTTGTTCAGTTTTAAACACACATCTTGCCCTCAGTAAAGCACGGCAGGAACGTAGCAGACAGACAGTCTCAAAGGTCAGTAAAGATCAATAAGGTCCAGTAAACATTTACTTGGAGGCTATCAGATCAGAAAATTGCTTCGAGTCAGTCACCATGATCTCAACATGAGGTGCCTAGCGTAAGCCCTGCTAACGCTCAAGGTCCATTGGCCTCCTGCATTCATGATAGTGTTGGCATGCAGTGGCTTCCTGCACCCTGGATAGTCCATTGGGGAGAATGCTGAGGATCTGAGAGGGCGGGGGCGGGGGGGTGTTGGGCGGGGAAGGGGAAAGACAGTCCTTGAACTGGGACAGGAGACATTGCTCTGCTTCTGTGGGGTTTTTTATGCAGGGCATTCTGTGATGTCTGTGGCTGGACAAAGAGCATGGTGTGAAGCTTTTATCTGTGGGTGGTGTGTGCCTATAAATACTGTATAGAAGAGTGCTTCTGTTGATGTTTTGTGTCTCTGTTGTTTGATTAATTTGTTTAAAGATGGGGCACATCCTGCTTTGAGGGGCCTGGATATTTGTGCGGGCTGGACACATCGCAGAGATTGCAGGAAGGTCCCAGCAGCTGCTGAGAATTCTTAATCTTGGGCACTCTTCCTGCTCTCTCTCTCTCAGGGTGCCAGATATCAGGAATCTTAGCTAGTGAGAGTTGTCTGTGTGTCTGTAATGTAACTTTGGTTACTGATTGCAATTCACTGGTTTATGAACATCGGGAATCGTCTGTGTCTGCTCTGTGGGCTTTTTGTGCCACTCAGAACCAAAGGCAATTTTGCTGTGCTGAGTTAGTGTGAGATAAGATTCTAAGGCTAGAGGACGCGGCACACGTGGAGAGGGCTCGCGGCTGAGGACGTGGTTGTCTTTTTCAATCGGGAGGGAGTCTCAAGCTCCCAATTGCTCTGAACTCCAGTTCCGGGTGAGTCTCTGGGGACCCAGACTCATACGGGGAGAAACTGGACTGTCTGGCATCGGGCAGAGCTCGACGGCGGCTTTCTCTCAGAGATGCTTGCAGCGATTACCGGGACACTGAGACACAGGGCCTCTTAGGGCAGGGCTGAGGATCAGCCATAGCTGTTGGCTCTGCCCTGTTGATCCCCTGAGACCCCACCCCACCCAAGCTGTGCACAGAGGCTTTTGCATATGAAAGGCCTGACCCTTTGCAACCTGAAAATTACCTAACAAACTGCAGCTGAATCAGAGAGACCCAAAACTTCCAAAAGAAGGCCCAAGGCCCCACAGCAGCTTGCATTGCTTCACAGCTGGGCCTCATCTGGGCACCTCCAAACACCAAACAAAGAAGAGGAATCTGCAGATCTCTCTGTAGTTCCTGCTGGGTAGCCTCAGGCAGAGGCTAAATTAGCACCTCCTTAGAGATCCAAGAGCCAGTGTACCCAGTGGTCAGAGTGGGACCATCCAGATTACAACTCCTCAGATCCATAAGGGACACACTCAGGGGGCAGACTCAGTGAGCACCAAAGCCCCACTGAAGCAAGTCTTGCCCCAGAAGGGTGTCTCCAGCTCAGAAGTTCTCCCACTGCAGACACGCCATCACAAGAGACAACAAAGATCACTACATAATTCTAAAGGGATTGACTCAAAAAGAAAATATAAACCTGGTAAACATATATGCACCCAATAAAGGAGCACCTAAATATATAAAAAGCCTTCTAGAGGACATTAAGAGAGAAATCAACAGCAATACAGTCATAGTAGGTGACTTTACACTGGGTGGATCTTCCAGAAAATAATTTAATAAGGAAACAGTGACTCTAAAGGACACACTGGATCAGATGGATTTAATTGACATTTATAGAACATTTCACCACAAAGCAGCAGAAAATACATTCTTTTCAAGTGCACTTGAGTCATTCACAAAGATACATCACATGTTAAGACACAAAACAAATCTCTACAAGTTCAAGAAGATTGAATTCATATCAAACCTCTTCTCAGATCACAGTGGAATGAAATTAGAAATCAACTACAGTAAAAACACCTCAAAACATTCAAACACATGCAGGCTAAATAGCATGTTATTAAGTAATGAATGGGTTTCCAATGAGATCAAGAAATAAATCAAATACTTCCTGGAAACAAATGAAAATGAACACACAACAACCCCAAATCTCTGGACACAGAAAAAGCAGTCCTGAGAGGGAAGTTCATAGCACTACCGGCATACCTCAAAAAAGAAGAAAAATTAATAATAAGCCATTTAACTCTACAACTTAAAGAATTAGAAAGAGAACAACAAGAAAAGCCCAGAGTAAATAGAAGGAAGGAAATAATAAAAATCAGAGTGGAAATAAATGGCATAGAGACTAAAAAAAAAAAAAAACAAAGAAACACACACACACACACACACACACACAACCACACAAAAAAACAATACCAGTACAAAAGATGAATCAAAGGAAGAGCTGGTTCTTTGAAAGCATAAACAAGATTGATGAACGGTTAGCCAGATTCATCAAGAAACGAAGAGAGAGCACTCAAATAAAATCAGAAACAAAAGTGGCGAAGTAACTACTGATACCACAGAAATGCAAAGAATGGTAAGAAAACAATTATATGTCATCAAGATGGACAATGTGGCCAAAATGGAAAAATTCCTAGAAAAATACAACTTCCCAAAACTGAATCAGGAAGAATCTGAAAGCCTAAATACACCAATAACAACTGATGAAATTAAAGCGATAATTTAAAAAATCAATAAATCAACAAACAACAAGTGTTGGCGAGGATGTGGAGAAAAGGTCATGGCGGGAAACCCATTCACTACACTGCTGGTGGGAATGCACACTGGTGCAGCCACTGTGGAAAATAGTATGGAGTTTCCTTAAAAAATTAAAAATGGAACTCCCATTTGACTCAGTGATCCCACTTCTAGGAATATATTCCAAGAAATCAGAAACACCAGTCAGAAAGAATATATGCACCCCTATGTTCATAGCAGCACAATTTACAATAGCTAAGATCTGGAAACTGCCTCAGTGCCCATCAACAGATGAGTGGATTAAAAAACTGTGGTACCTCTACACAATGGAATACTACGCTTCTGTAAAAAAGAAGGAACTCTTGCCATTAGCAACAGCATACATGGGCCTGGAGAGCATTATGTTAAGTGAAATAAGCCAGTCAGAGAAAGATAAATATCACATGATCTCACTCATTTGTGGAATATAATGAACAAGGTAAACTGATGAACAAAAATAGATACAGAGTCAGAGAAGCATTGAACAGACTGACAAACCTAAGAGGGAAGGCAGGGGAGGGTAGGTGGGAAGTAAGAGATCAACGAAAGGACTTGTATGCATGCATATAAGCATAAAGCAATGGACACAGAGAGTAGGGGGGTGAGGGCATGTGCTGGGGTGCAGGAGAGGGCGGGGAGAGATCAATGGGGGGGAGGGGAATGGAAACGTATGTAACACTTTACACAATAAAGAATTATTTATTTATTTGTTTGTTTGTTTATTTTTTAAGATATATTTTATTGATATTTTACAGAGAGGAAGGGAGAGGAATAGAGAGTTAGAAACATCAATGAGAGAGAAACATCCATCAGCTGCCTCCTGCACACCTCCTACTGGGGATGTGCCCACAACCAAGGTACATGCCCTTGACCAGAATCGAACCTGGGACCTTTCAGTTCACAGGCCAACGCTCTATCCACTGAGCCAAACCAGTTAGGGCATAATAAAGAATTTTTAAAAAAAGAACACCTGAATAGAACAGGAACAAGTGATGAAATAGAAGCGGTAATCAGAAAACTCCCAGCAAACAAAGTCCTGGTCAGGACAGCTTCACAGGGGCGTTTTATCAAACATTATAAGAACTAACACCTATCCTCCTCAAACTGTTCTAAAAAAAATCGAAAAGAACACCCCGAGCTCTTTTTATAAGGCCTGCATTATCCTAACTCCAGAACCAGATGAAGAAACTACAAAGAAAGAATTATAGGCCAATATCCCTGATGAAAAACAGATGTTAAAATTCGCAACAATATATCAGCAAATCGAACCCAGCAATATGTTAAAAAGTTTATACATCATGACCAAGTGGGATTTATTTCAGGGATACAACTCAAAATTGACAAAAGACTTATATGTAAGTCATGAAACCACAAAAATCCTAGGAGAAACCATAGGCAGCAAAATCTCAGACACATATCCTAGCAAGCAATATGCTTACAGATACAACTCCTAGGGCAAAGGAAACTAAGGAGAAAATAAACAAGTGGGACTATCTACACTAATAAAAGAGAAACATGGTAATTAGCGTACGACCGCTACCCTTTTCATTGGCTAATCAGTGAGTATATGCAAATTAACTGTCAGCCAAGATGGTGGCCGGCAGCCAGGCACTGAAGAGAGCAGGGAGGCTTGCTTGCTTCAGTGACTGCGGACTCCAACATTCCCCGCCTCACTTGCCGGCCTCTCAGCTGCAACTCTAAGCAACTATGTACTATGTTGCAAATAAGATGTAAACAAAACCCCAAAAACCCGCTTTCATTCAGCCGGGCTTTAGCAACATTGTATCGATGTTTTCAGAGGCGAGGCCTCAGAGCTAAAGCTGGCCCAGAATAAAAAAAAAAGAAAGAAAAGAAAACAAGGAGCGGTTGGAAGCTTCAGTCACTCGCTTCCGGAAAACAGCCCTCAGCCCCTCACCCAGACTGGCCAGGCACCCCAGTGGGGACCCCCACCCTGATCCAGGACACCCTTCAGGGCAAACCAGCCGGCCCCTACTCATGTACCAGGCCTCTATCCTATATAGTAAAAGGGTAATATGCCTCCCGGCACCGGGATCAGTGGAGCAGTGAGGCTCCCAGCACCGGGATCAGCGTGACAGGGCAGTGCCCAAACCCCCTGATCGCCCTGCAGCTCTGTGTGTGACAGGGGGGAGCTCCCCAATCCCCTGATCACCCTGCGGCTCTGTGTGTGACAGGGGGTGGGGCCACAACCTCCCTATCTGCCCTGCTCTGTGCCTGATAGCGGGGAGCTCCCCAATCCCCTGATTGCCCTGCGGCTCTGTGTTTGACAGGGTGCAGCGCACCAACCCCCTGATCGGCCCTGCTCTGTGGGTGATAGAGGGTGGCGCCCCAACCCCCCTCCACGGGCCTTGCTCTGTGTGTGACAGGGTAGAGCCATAACCTCCCCATTGGCCCTGCCCTGAGTGTGACAGGGTGCAGCACCCCAACCCCCTGATCCGCCCTGCTCTGTGTGTGACAGGGGGCGGTGTCCCAACTACCCTATCGGCCCTACTCTGTGAGTGACAGCGGGGAGCTCCTCAACCCCCTGATCAGCCCTGCTTTGTGCGTGACAGGGGGTGGCGCCGCAACCTCCCCATCGACCCTGCCTTGAGTGTGACAGGGGGCAGTGCCCCAACCCCCCAATCGGCCCTACCCTGAGCGTGACTGAGGGTGGCATCGCAACCTCCCGATCCGCCCTGCTCTGAGCCTGACCAGGGGCTGCACCTAGGGATTGGGCCTGCCCTCTGCCACCCGGAAGCAGGCCTAAGCCAGCAGGTCGTTATCTCCCAAGGGGTTCCAGACTGCGAGAGGGCACAGGCTGGGCTGGGGGACCGCCCCCCCCCCCCCCCCCCCCAGTGCACAAATTTTTGTGCACCGGGCCTCTAGTCCTATCTAATAATAGACAAATAGGGTAATTGACCATACCTTTGCTATGCTTCCCATTGGCTAATCAGCGAGATATGCAAATTAACCACCAACAAATATGGTAGCTAATTTGCATACTGAAGGCGGGGTCAGCAGCGCGCCATGCTGCCCGTGGGACCTGAATCCATGACCTGGCAAGGTAGGATGGCAGCACGCACAGGGGTGGAGTGGCCGGGGTTGGGCAGGGCAGGACGCCTGGCTTCCACCCAGCCCCAGTCACTCTGGGCAGGTGAGCAGCGCTCACTGGCTTCCGGCCCTGCCCAGGCTGCTCGCGCACAGAGAGCCTCTGGACAGAGGAGGTGGCCCCAGGAGGGCAGGCTGTACTCCCCACATAGCTGCAGTGGCAGCCATGAGCACACCAAGCAGAGCTTGCAGGCTGAGCTGAAGTAGCACCTGCAGGCCATCAGAGCCAGGAGTGGCTGCGAAAGTCCCACCTCCTGGCCCAGAAGGTGCAGGCTCGCAGGGAGAGCCACCGTGGCGGGTCAGACTGACATCCTCCTGGCCGCACCATGGGGGTTTGCGGATCTACGAAGCCACAGGCCTACGGTGTGCATATCCTCTCCTCTCCCCCATGCATGCGAACATCCCCCAGCAAGCTGTCACCCTCGCGCACCTGCAACAGTCCCGGACCAAGGCGTGCACAAGTTCCCCCCACCTCTCTGCTGCACTTCCATCAACCCCAGCATACCTAACACCCCCACAGGATGTGCACACATCCCCTTTGATGCGCTCACGTCCTTTGGAGAGTGTCTGGGTGTTCTGGGTGCTGAGGATGGGCGCCTGTGAGATGACAGTGAGAGGGCGGAGTGATGATGCCCTGTTCCCACGGAGGCCAGTGCAGCTACGAGATCACCTCTGAGGGGTTAATGCAGGTGCTGAGGCAGGAGCAGGTGCAGATAGACACACCTGGCGGGCGCTGGTGGCCCTCAATGAGGTGCCTTCAGTCAGCATTCAAGATCAAGAGCCCAGAGGCAAAGAGGAATTCCATCCTCTCAGTGAAACAGTGGGATAGTCGGAACGACTGCAGAGGAGAATGTGCACTTCGGGTGCCGGCACCCATGAGCGAAGGCTGCCCTGACTGAGCCTCGCTTGCTTGGGGCCTAGCGCACTCCTGCTGGGCAGCGGGTGACAGGACGTGCTTTTCCGAGTTAATGAGAAAAAACATTGATTTTCCCGCTGCCTGCAAAGGTGGAAAATGAATTGGGGAGACATGTGGGGAGTGAGCGAGGTTCCCTGTCTGGGGGTTCCAAATCTGCTGTTGGTTTCTTTCACTGCTGACTAGAGATATACAGGGTGTCTCCCCAAAATGTATACACACTTTGAATACCTACTAATTCCAATGGTTTTAAGCATAAGAAAGAAACAACAATGGAGCTGTTATCTGTTAAAAGTGTGGGCACTAACAGGTAGATGGACATTCGCTGAGGGGTCTCAGATTGGAGAGGGTGCAGGCCAGACTGCATGAATTTCATTCACCGGGCTACTAGTATCAAAATAAAAAGCTTCTTTACAGCAAAATAAACCATCAACAAAATGAAAAGGGAGCCCACTGTATGAGAGAAAATATTTGACAACGATATATCTGATAAAGGATTAATATCCAAAATATATAAGGAACTCATGCAACTAACAAAAGGAAGACAAACAATCCAATTAAAAATGGGCAAAGGACCTAAATAGACATTTCTCCAAAGTGGACATACAGATGGCCAAGAGACATATGGAAAAGTGATCAAAGTCACTGATCATCAGAGAGATGCAAATTAAAACGACAATGAGGTATCACCTCACTCCTGTCAGAATGGCTACCATCAACAAATCAACACATCACAAGTGCTGGGGAGGATGTGGAGGAAATGTGCTGGTGGAAATGCAGACTGGTGCAGCCATTATGGAAAACAGCATGGAGTTTCCTCAAAAAATTAAATATGGAACTGCCATGTGACCGGTGCTCCCACTTCTAGGAATATAACCTAAGAAACCAGGAAGCACCAATCAGAAAGGATATATGCACCCCTATGTTCATAGCAGCACAATTTACAATAGCTAAGATCTGGAACAGCCCAAGTGCCCATGAGTAGTACATGAGTGGATAAAAAAAGCTGTGGTACATTTACACCATGGAATACTGTGCAGCAGCAAAAAAGAAGGCTCTCTTACCCTTTGAGACAGCATGGAGGGACCTGGAGAGTATCATGCTAAGCAAAATAAGCCAGTCAGAGAAAGACAAGTATCATATGATCTCATATGTGGGATCTAATTAACAAAATAAACTGATGAATGGAGTGGATCCAGAGACATGGAAGCATGGAACAGAGTGTGGACTCCCGGAGGGAAGGCAAGGGAGGGTAGGTGGGTGGAAGGTAATCCACCAAAGACCTTGTATGCATCTATACATAACCCATGGACACAGATAGTGGGGGGGTGAAGGACTGGACAGGGGTGGGCTGAGGTGGGGGTCAATTGGGTGACAAGGGGACATATGTAATACTTTCAACAATAAATATTTGACAAAAGCAAAACAAAACAAAAAAGTTACAGGGTAGAAGATCAAGACAAAAAAATCAGTTGTGATTTTATATACCAGCAGTGAACAATTGGAAAAAATTTAAGAAAACAATAGCATCCAAATAAATAAAACACCTAGGAATAAATTCAACTAGGGGTGAAAGACTTTCACAGCAAGACCATAAAACATTGCTGGAAGAAATTAAAGACTTAATTTAATCTCCATATCCATGGATGAGAAGAAAACTTTGCTAAGATGGCCGGGCTCACCAGAGCCATCTATAGACTCAGATTCACATGGAATTGCAAGGAACTACAAGTTGTCAAAACAACATTGAAAAGGAGCAGAAAGTGGGAGGACTCACACTTCCTGATTTTAAAACCTACTCTAAAGCTGTAGCAATCAAAATAATTCAAAGGTTGCTCTGTGTCTAGATACCAAGGACACTGATTTCCTATCTCACTCCCCTGTCACTGCCCTGAGGGAATCTTCCCCGGCCACATCCTCTGGTGGCCCATTGGCTGGAGCCCCTCTCCTGGGCTCATTCTCATGCTCAGCCATTGCTCCCAGACACCCACCCCTGGGCCATGGCACTGTGGGGTGTGGTGAGGTTGGACCCCTCAGTGTTCCCTTGGACCCTGGCCATTTGCTCTGTCTCCAGGTCACATAGAGACAGACCTTCCTCAGGTGATGCAGCTCTGAGGCTACCTCCTTGCACATTTCAGGAAGCAGAGGCAGGTGTGTGGTCCCACCCTCTCCCCAAGGCCTGGGCCTCTGCAGATTGATCCATTCTTAGCCTGGAAACAGGGGTTTTCAAAAGGGTCCCCCATGTGTCATTTATGCCTCTGTGCCCAATGCTATACTTTGCAAATCCTATCTAATAAAAGAGAAACATGGTAATTAACTGTAACTTCGCTACCCTTACCATTGGCTAATCAGGGCAATATGCAAATTAACTTCCAACCAAGATGGTGGCCGGCAGCCAGGCAGCTGAAGTGAACAGGAGGCTTGCTTGCTCCAGTGACGGAGGATGCCAAGGTTCCCCGCCTGCCTTGCCGGACTCTGAGCTGCTCTCTAAGAAACATTATTGCCAATATAGAAGCTAAACAATCCCCAGAAACCTGCTTTCATCCGTCAGAGCTGGAGCTAGCAGGACCAAAACAATGTTGCAATTATAGAACCCAAACAAACCCTAGATTCCTGCTTTCAGCAGCCGAGGCCTCAAGCTGGAGCTGGCCTCAGAGCTAAAGCCAGCTCTCAGCTCCAGTGACAGCCATAGAAGGTAAATAAATCCCAGAATAAAAGAAAAAAAGAAACAAAGGAGAGGTTGGGAGCTTCAGTCGCCCACCAGACTGAAAACGGCCCTCAGCCCCTCATCCAGGCTGGCCAGGCACCCCAGTGGGGACTCCCACCCTGAAGGGGGTGTGACCAGCTTCAAACAGCCATCAACCCCTCATCCAGGCTGGCCAGGCACCCCAGTGGGGACCCCCATCCTGAAGGGTGTGTGACCAGCTGCAAACAGCCATCATCCCCTCACCCAGGCTGGCCAGGCACCCCAGTGGGACCCCCATCCTGATCCGGGACATCCTTCAGGGCAAACCAGCCAGCCCCACCAGTGCACCAGGCCTCTATCCTATATCGTAAAAGGGTAATATGCCTCCCAGCACTGGGATCAGCGGAGCCACCAGGCCTCCTGGCACTGGGATCAGTGGAGACACAAGTCCTCCTGGCCCCTGGAGCAGCGTGACAGGGGGCAGCGCCCAAACCCCTTGATCACCCTGCGGCTCTGTGTGTGACAGCGGGCGGGGCCACAACCTCCCTATCCGCCCTGCTCTGTTCCTGACAGGGGAAGGCTCCCCAACCCCCTGATCGGCCCTGCTCTGTACCTGATAGGGGGGAGCTCCCCAACCCCTGGTTGGCCCTGCTCTGTGTGTGACAGGGTGAGGCGTCCCAACCCCCCCATGGGCCCTGCTCTGTCTGTGACGGGGTAGACCCGCAACCTCCCCATTGGCCCTGCTCTGTGGGTGACAGGGGGCAGCGCCCCAACCCCCTGATCGGCCCTGCTCTGTGGGTGATAGGGGACGGTGCCCCAACCCCCTGATCCACCCTGCTCTGTGTGTGACAGGGGTCGGTGCCCCAACTCCCCTATTGGCCCTGCTCTGTGCATGACAGGGGAGAGCTCCCCAACCCCCTGATGGGCCCTGCTCTGTGCGTGACAAGGGGAGAGCTCCCCAACCTCCTGATCGGCCCTGCTCTGTGCATGACAGGGTACAGAGCCCCAACCCCCCTAATGGGCCCTGCTCTGTGCGTGACAGGGGGCAGCGCCCCAACCCCCTGATCGGCCCTGCTCTGTGCACGACAGGGGGTGGCGCCGCAACCTCCCCATCGACCCTGCCTTTAATGTGACAGGGGACGATGCCCCAACCCCCCAATCGGCCCTACCCTGAGAGTGACTGGGGGTGGCATCACAACCTCCCGATCCTCCCTGCTCTGTGCATGATAAGGGGTGGTGCCCCAACTCCCCAATCGGCCCTGCTCTGAGCCTGACCAGGGGCTGCACCTAGGGATTGGGCCTGCCCTCTGCCACCCGGGAGCAGGCCTAAGCCAGCAGGTCCTTATCTCCCAAGGGGTCCCAGACTGTGAGAGGGCACAAGTGGGGCTGAGGGACACTCCCCCTCGCCAGTGCACAAATTTTTGTGCACCGGGCCTCTAGTAATAATAATAATAATAAATAAAAAATGCTGCTGCTTTGAAGAAGAGAAAACAAATATGGAAACCAAAGACCATGCCTATGTGTTCCTGTCCATCTACACACGCAGGAAAACACCATAGCACCAACAGTGACATGAAATTATGGACACTATTTTTTTCTTTGTATTTTATTGCATTTTCCAGTTTTTCAGAATTGTAAAGGAAAAATATGTTATACATTGTTGGTGAGGATCTTTTCCTCTGGCAGCTCTCCACAGCAGGCTGGGCACAGGCCAAGGGCCAGCAGATGCACTTCAGAGTAAATCCATGAAGCACTGAGGGCAACTCCCAGGCTTGGACACCAAACAAGGAGAGACCCCAGCAAAGGAGAACCACCCCTAGAGGAACTCTGCCCCTCCCCCCTCACCCCACTGGGCACGACCACTCCAAAATGTCCAAGTGGCCGTGGGGTGAGGGATGGCATGGGCAAATGCACCCGAGGAGCAGCTCCAGGCCCCGGAAGCCTGGTGGTGGCCCAGCCCTGCTTTTTTTGTGTAGGTGGGGCAGATGGGCATCAAGTGGGCAGAAGTGGGCTCCCTCACCTGGCCCTGTCTCCCCCAATCTCCCTCTCACCCACCCTGACTTTAGAGTACTTCTCAAGCCTGCCAAGCCTTTGCTCTCCCCCTGCTCCCCCCAAAAAGCAGCCAGGGTTACGCTTTCATGCCCTCAAGCCTCTGCTCACTCCAGTCTTCTCAGAAACCATTCGAGACCACTCCATCCAAAACAGCACCCTTCCCCATCCTCTCCCAGGGGTGCATATGCCAGTCTGCTGACTTGGCTCCTGCCTGTGGAGCCATGGGACAGGGACCTCACTATCCTATGCCTGCTGAATGCGAGGTGCTCAGTGTGCTGGGTGAGGACAGGCCTGGAGGTAAGGCCCACCTGCGCCTCCTCGGGGCCCTGTGGGGTTGGTCACGGCAGTTCCATCTCTGACATCGCCCTAAGAATACCCATGTGCCAGCTGGTTCCAGGCCTCGGTGCCCACCCTGGTGGGCTTCCAGGACTTCTGTGGACTGGCCTCAGGCTCCCCGACTCCTATGCCATGGCCATGATCACTCCCAGGGTCCCAGGACCTCCCCAGTGCCCTTGCCTTCTTACAAGCAGTGTTTTCTGCCTGGAATGTCCTCCTTCTTACCAACTCTTAGTTAGGCTCAAGGCCGGGCCTCCTTGTCTCCTGTCCTGAGAGCTCTGGCGGTCTCTGCTGCCCACTGATGGAGCCGCACACAAGCTGAGCTGCCGGCCTCCCCTGCTGGCCAGGGGGCCTGACTGCACAGCGCTCATCCTGGAGGCCTGGCTGCATGATGTGGAGAAGGGGGGCCCCCAGGCGCAAGGCCTTCGTCAGGGATCCATTCCTGGGACATCGCTGCTTCCCCTCTCCCTTCCCCGTCCTCTCCCCAGTTTCCATTGTGTGTATTTGCACAGAATCTATTTAGCTTATGAAAAACAAGCTGTCATCTTAGTGTCTTTTAATACTTCCTTCCCTCAACAGCTGCTGTTTCCAGATGTTCATTACTGCTGTATTAGCAGAGATTGTTAATGACACTCAGGCTGAGAGAATACAAATTGATTTTCAAAAGTTATGCTGGTTGCTTAGGCATGTTGCTTGCATCAGCTGAGCAAATAGGGGAAAACCCATGCCGCGTGGCACATATGGTCTTTGATCCAAGGGGCTTGGACACATGTGAACCAGACCTCAAAGACATTCCACTGACTGGAGGTTCAGAGAGAGACAGGCTTCCAGGAAGCTTACGTGGGATAAACCCAGAGGAAGGCAATGGGGCTCTGAGATGCTTCGTTGTTTCTGGCTTCTGCTGGGCTCAGAGTGAGGCCTTGTGTGGCACAGGAATGTAGGCCCTGGAGTCAGACAGGCCTGGTTGGAATCCTAGTGTTGCTACTTAATTGGGGTGTATGATTTTGGGAAAATCATTAAACCCTGAACACCCTCATCAGCAAAATTAATACAACAGTATGGGCATGTGCCTCCCATGTACCCATGAGCATTAAACAAGGTGCTGCTTACAAAACTGGACTGGCCCTGGCCCGTTTGGGAGGGAGGAGACATGGTGTGTGGTCGTGTGCTGCTGGCGTCCTCACCAGCCTTCATCACTAGGGAGCACTTCCAAATACCAGGGGAGAGAGAGGAGCGTCAATGAAGCCAGAGGCCCTGTTGTTCCTGTTGCTGACAGATGGTGACACTGTTGTGCACCAGCCCCGCACAGCCCAGTGAATGCTGGTCTGTGCTGAGGTGAAGGCCTAGTTCCAGGTCCCCACCCAGGCTGTGCTGCACCCACTGCTGGGCTGTAGGTTTGTGATGCTATTCATTTCCTTCCAAGAAGGACCTGGGACCCTTTGCTGCAGATTGTACAGGACAGACAATTAGAGGTTGTTTTATAACCTTTCCTGGAGCAAAGGTGCTTCACTGATGTCCTAACTAAAGAAGGACCACACCTGCAACTTTCCCTGAAAATACAAGTGAACTTTGAGGAGACTTGTCTCTCCTCCTCGACACAGAAGAAGCTGTCTTGGTTTTAAAGTTTCAGCTCATCAATACCACTACCATGTGTATCATCTTTTAAAGTTTCAGCTCATCAGCACCACTACCATGTGTATCATCTTCTGCCCACTACCATGGTAGATCACCAGGCTCAAGTAATTGGTACAAGGTAACCCGTCAACTAGTAGGAGCTACTCCCTTTTCTTCCCACCCAGGTGAGTTGGTGGGTCACAGGTTGTGTCAGGCACTGGCAGGATGTCTCATCCTGGTGCCTTACTTCTGGGAGCCTGTGGGGACAGCAGATGGAGGAGACCAGGTCTGGACATAATGGCTATTTCCCCTCTGCTTGGAGTGTGCCCTATTCAGCCAAGACATAAGGGGCCTGGAAGCTGAACAGAACACAGGAGGCTCACTGTGACCTGGTTGGGAAACTGAGTTGGCATGGACAGAGCCCTGATGTCCTTCCTGACCAGTTACTGGTAGGTAGGAAGTGGTCCTAGAGCATGAATCCACACCAGAACCCCAGTCATGTCACACGTTATCCAGGGGGTCTTTGGAGAGTCACTGTCCCTGTGACTGGTGTTGTGGGGTTAGGGTTTGAGCTCTGCAGCGGGAGGAACCTGCGTGCATGGTGGTGGGAGTCGGGGCGGGATCTGAAATGTTGGTGATAGGAACAGATGAGAGGGTATGACAACATGAGGCTGGGCCTGGGAAAGCAATGACTGTACTGGGCATCAAGGCCAGAAGTGTGGTCTGCTGATTTGGATGAAGAGTTTGCTTGGAGGAGGAGGGAGAGAAGATAAGAAGGGGGCAGGGAAGGAGAGAGGGAAGGACTGGTTTTCTGGGAACTCTGCCCACTTTTTGTCTGCTAACCCTTCTAGTTTCAGCCTAAATGTCATCTCCTTAGGCAAGTATTCCCTCTTACCCAGTCTTAGACAAAATTAGATGCCCTGATTATAAGGTCTTTCAGCCCTACATGCTTTATTAAGACAACATCTCCTATTAAATAACAACTATGTGATTATTTGTCATCTGTGACCCAATAGGCATCCAGCATGGGGTCTTGCCCACAGATGATGCTGATGAGTATTTGTGCCTGCTTCTGAGTCCTGACTCTGTCTATCTGAGAAGGCGCTGGGCAAGGGATCAGAATTCCCCTCCCAGGGTTGCTAATCAGTGAAGCAGGAAGGTCAGTTCCTCTCAGTTTTCTCTGAGAAAGCAGAACAAATCATTGAAGCAAACTATCTCTGAGCTTCCTTCCAGCTCCAAGCCTCTGTGAACCACAGAAAGTGGCATTTGTGAGGGTTGACCAAGCTTCTTGGTCTTAGCCACCTTTTTCCTTGCTCTCTGTGCTCTGCTCCTGGTCCCCACAGGCCGGGCCTGTGCTGGAAGCCCGTGGCCATAGCGGGAGATCTGTCGCCTCTGCATGTGATGAGTTTTCAGTTGAGCCGACCTTGAGATGTCAGATTACTTTCCGATTTGTGCTTCCCCCTCCCAGTTTCTTTCCCACCTGGCTGCCTGGGGCCCTGGGGTTCCTCTATCTGTGGGGGATGTGGTTAGGGAGAACGGAAAATTGTGCAAAAATGTGCGCCTGCCTCCAGACCCTCGTGGAAGATGAGTGATGTGGTGCTAGCAGATGTCTTTCTTGACCGAGCACCTTGCACATGACAAATAGCTGGTGCCCTGAAAACTGAGTTGCTGATGTCCATGGACATTTGTGTTAGAATGAACCCACACCAGATTGTGCGATGGCGTCATTTGTCTGTGTGGGATGGCTGCCCGCCTCCCCTTGCTGGCACCTTTTGTCGCCAAGGCCTCCTCTCTGCCAGGAGGACGGTCGCCGGCGAAAGGGGCAGGCTTTGGATTGGGCAGCAGGTATATGTTCCCAGAGGGTGGCGATCTCTAAGCGTAAACAGCAAGGCAGGGGTGGGGATTACGAGGGAACGGGGCCTTGCCACGTGGTACAGGCTTTAGTCTGAGCTCAGTGGGCGTCTCTGGAGGACTTGGACAATTCCCTTCGGAGGGAGGCTGTGCAGTCCGAGAAGGACACACTGACTGAGGCCAAGAATGTTCATGTGCTCCTCCCCGGGGCCTGCTTGGACCGCTGTGCTTGGTCCCTGCTGACCCCATCATCCCTGGATGGCCGGACCCTTTTCTTGGACTCACTTTATCCCTGGCGCCAGGGGCTTCCCAGGACACCGGGCAGAGCCGGGAGTCTGATGGCTGCAGACAGACCTCTCCCGGAGTCCTCTGGTCCTGGCTGCTTCCCCAGGGGCCTCTCCCAGCCACCAAGCAGGTAACCAGCACCCTGGTGAGCAGGGAGCCCGCGCCTACTGGAGCAGAAGCTGTTTGTCTAGCTCTCCAGGTGACGTGTGCTGGCTCCCTACTGGTAACCCAGCCCCTAGCAGGGTTCCTGGCACACAGTAGGCAGCATCTGAAAAACACATCCATAAGTGTATTGAAAGAGCAGGGCTTCCACCAGCCACTTGGGCAGGGAAGGGAGAAGGAGTGAATGGGGCGCGGAGAAGCCAGGAAGCCAAGGACACCCACAGCGCCTCCTCCTGCAGCCAGACTTCTCTGACTCCAGCAGAGAGCTAAGCTCGACCTGCGCACGTAGGCCTCAATGAGAGCTCCAAGCCTGATGCCCCTGGAAGCCAATCCTACGTCATCGGCTATTGAGAAGAGAGGAGAGAGGCAGAAGCACGTTTAAAATCTGCTGTCTGATCAGGGTCAAGGGAGAGTGTGAGGGATGGAGTGAGGACAGTATGAGGGAGGTTCTGAGGACAGTGTGAGGGACGGTGTGAGGACAGTGTGAGGGACGGTGTGAGGAAAGAGTGAGGACAGTGTGAGGACAGTATGACGGACAGTGTGAGGACAGTGTGAGGACAGTGTGAGGGACAGTGTGAGGAGAGTGTGAGGACAGTATGAGGGACAGTGTGAGGACAGTGTGAGGGACAGTGTGAGGACAGTGTGAGGGACGGTGTGAGGACAGTGTGAGGACAGTGTGACGAACGGAGTGAGGACAGTGTGAGGGAGGGAGTGAGGACAGTGTGAAGACAGTGTGAGGGACAGTGTGAGGACAGTGTGAGGGACGGAGTGAGGACAGTGTGAGGGAGGGTATGAGGAGAGTGAGAGGTCAGTGTGAGGACAGTGTGAGGGAAGGTGTGAGGACAGTGTGAGGACAGTGTGAGGACAGAGTGAGGGACAGTGTGAGGACAGTGTGAGTACAGTTTGAGGGACACTGTGAGGACAGTATGAGGAACGGTGTGAGGACAGTGTGAGGAACGGTGTGAGAAACAGTGTGAGGACAGTGTGAGGGACGGTGTGAGGACAGTGTGAGGAGAGTGTGTGGACAGTGTGAGGGACGCTGAGAGGACAGTGTGAGGAGAGTGTGAGGACATTGTGAGGACATTGTGAGGACAGTGTGAGGACAGTGTGAGGGACGGTGTGAGGACAGTGTGAGGGACGGTGTGAGGACAGTGTGAGAGATGGTGTGAGGACAATGTGAGGACAGTGTGAGGGACGGTGTGAGGACAGTGTGAGGGACGGTGTGAGAAACAGTGTGAGGACAGTGTGAGGGACGGTGTGAGGACAGTGTGAGGAGAGTGTGTGGACAGTGTGAGGGACGCTGAGAGGACATTGTGAGGAGAGTGTGAGGAGAGTGTGAGGACATTCTGAGGACAGTGTGAGGGACGGTGTGAGGACAGTGTGAGGGATGGTGTGTGGACAATGTGAGGACAGTGTGAGGGACGGTGTGAGGACAGTGTGAGGACAGTGTGAGGACAGTGTAAGGACAGTATGAAGACAGTGTGAGGACAGTATGAAGGACGGTGTGGAAGACGATGTGAGAGATGGTGTGAGGACAGTGTGAGGGACAGTGTGAGGACAGTGTGAGGACAGTGTGAGGGAGAAAGTGAGGACGGTGTGAGGACAGTGTGAGTACGGTGTGAGGACAGTGTGAGGGACGGTGTGAGGACAGTATGAGGGACAGTGTGAGGGACAGTGTGAGGACAGTGTGAGGGACGGTGTGAGGACAGTGTGAGGGAAGGTGTGAGGGCAGTATGAGGGACAGTGTGAGGGACAGTGTGAGTACAGTTTGAGGGACAGTGTGAAGACAGTGTGAGGACAGTGTGAGGGACGGTGTGAGGACACTGTGAGTACAGTTTGAGGGACAGTGTGAGGACAGTGTGAGGAAAGTGTGAGGAAGGGTGTGAGGACACTGTGAGTACAGTTTGAGGGACAGTGTGAGGACAGTGTGAGTACAGTGTGAAGACAGTGTGAGGACAGTGTAAGGACAGTGTGAAGACAGTGTGAGGACAGTGTGAAGGACGGTGTGAAACGGTGTGTGGGACGATGTTAGGGACAGTGTGAGGGACAAAATCTGCAACACATACAGATAATGGAACCTTGCAAACTTGATGTCACTTCCTCAGTGACAGGACAATACAGAAGCTAGAACTCTGGTCACCAGGCACCACATTCCTGAGACAGGCCCCTATCACCTCACTTGACTGGAGACCTGGGAGAGAGCAGGATGTTCTCCACTGGTCTCCAGATGTCCTTGGGCTGTGTCTTTGGAAAAGCTTACAACAAAACTGTTTCACTCATGCAGACAGTGGCTCTAGTCTCCCTTCTGACGCCTGCTGTCCTTGAGCAGTGTGTAGCCTCAGGTAACTTAGGACTGCCTAGCGTTGGCCAATGCCAGGGAGGCCACAACTGGAAGCACTTGAGGGCATCATATCAGTCCTTGCCACTGTGTGTGCGTGCGTGTCTGTGTGTGTGCGTATGCGTGTGTGTGCGTGTGCGTGTGCGTGTGTGTGTGTGTGTGTGTGTGTGTGTGTGTGCTGGAGCGAAAGAAACTGCAGGAGGGGTGGTTTGCTGGGTCTCTCAAGTGCCTACCTCAGGTCATGGGGGGCACAAGAGGAAGTGAATGCTGGGGACCAAGCTCCCGTACCCTCTGGAAATCCTAGGGGTTGAGGGCTCATTTGATTCCTTCATGGCTAGAAGTCTATTCAGACAACCCTGTGCACCTGATCAGGGAAAATGACTTTATGGTGGGTTTTCCTACTGTGGTGAGACCCGGGCAATTTTCCAATGGCCCGGACACCAGGCGTTGCCTTATCAGAGCTCCACCCAGGTGGTCATGGAGACTCAGTTGGACTAGTACAACTTCTTCCAATCCTTGTCCGGGAGCTAGAGACCAGACCACCGGCAGTCAGAGTGGGCCTAGAGTTGAGGGTGGGTACAGAGGGCGCTGTCCCCACGGGATTAAGATGACCAAGGAGAGCCAGATATCAGATTCCCCCGAGAGTGTTCAGCAGTTCCACCTGTATTTATCTATCTATCTATCTATCTATCTATCTATCTATCTATCTATGTATTTATTGATCTATTGATCTATCTATCTATCTATCTATCTATTTATCTATTTATTTCTCATAATCCTCGGCCAGGATAGCTCTCCCTTGACTTTTAGGGAGACTGGAAAAAACCGGGAGAGGCAGAGAGAAACATGGATGTGAGGGAGACACCTGGATTGGTTGCCTCTGGCAGGCGCCCCCGAGGGGGCAGGGTTCCAGCCTGCAAGGGAGGTAAGTGCCCTTGACCCCAGTGGAACCGGAGACCCTTCCATCCACAGGCCTGCACTCTGTCCACTGAGCCTAGCCCGCGGGAGCCTCTTCCATTAGCGTCACAGACACATCCCTCCCATCCCGGGTGCCCTCTGTCAGGCGGGAGATCCCTTTCCCTGATTGGGGGGTGGAGGTCGTGGTGGCCGGGGGTGGGGGATCCTAGAGTAGGCCCAGGGGTCCCCCCACCAAACCCTCAACACCGCCAAGGTGAGGAGGGGAGTGGCCGAGCCGCTCTCCTGGGCTCAGGGTGGGTGTTTGGGCGTGGGGAGGTGGAGTGTTGCAGAGTGGCAGGAAGGGAGCGGGCGTCCCCGTGGACCTCAGGGCCCTGCCTTGGCCACGGGGCGGAGCTTGGGCAAGGAAAATACAAACATAAAAAAGCCCTGTCCCCGCACCCCCCCCTCCCCGACCTGGTGCTCCGCCACCCCTCTCCGCACACCAGCCGCCCCAGCCCGGACCAGATCTCTTCTTGCAGAGCCATCAGCTGTCTCTGGCCCGCCCAGCACATCTCCTGAGCTTCGAAAAGATGCAGGAGGGCGCCTTCCTTTGGGGGTGCGATTGCCTGAAATGCGGAAGGGTAGGACGAAGCCCCCCCGCCCACCCCCCCATATCCCTCTCCCCCCAACCCCCCCACCCCCCCGCGAGGGATGGCACAAAGCGAGAGGCGGGCGGCCTGGGCCTTTGGTGGGGACCGCGGGGTTCCCTTAGCAGTTTGGGGAGCTACCTCCCTCCGCAGCACCGGGGCTTCAATGGGTTCCCCCGGTTGTGGGTCCCCTGTTGCCCCCGCAGAGCACAGAGCGCTTGGGGCTTGCACTGGTGCGCGGGGAATGGAAGAGACACGCCCCTGCAACGCAGGGCTGCTGTCTGTTAGGCGCGAGACAGCACTTCCTAATTTTGGACGGCGGACGAGGCTGGGCGAGGGGAGGTGGGGGTTCAGTTCTGAGAGTAGCCCCGCGGGGGCGATGGGAGGTTCCCCCCACACCGGCAAAGGGCGGATGGGGCGGGCTCAAAAAATGGCAATCAAAAGCCTACAGCACCCGGTATTCCCAGGCGGTCTCCCATCCAAGTACTAACCAGGCCCGACCCTGCTTAGCTTCCGAGATCAGACGAGATCGGGCGCGTTCAGGGTGGTATGGCCGTAGACGCTGGAGCCGGCCTCCGGGAGCCTCAAGAGCCCGCGGCGCCGGGCCTCCAGGCCCGCTGAGCCCTGGGCCCCCTGGCTGACCTGCTGCTCAGCTCCCCCCACCCTCTGCCCCGCCCGCCCTCTAGCCGGGACTACATCTGTCCCTGCTGAGCCACCAGCTGCCTCTCATCCACCTTCTGAGCTTCCAGGAGATGCGAGACGCGGGAGAGCGGCTCCCGGGGGCGGTGTGCGATGTCCCGGGGAGCCCGGAAGGGGGCGCCCTCCCCAACTGGGCTCCGCTAGGGATTCCATTTCACATCCCCATGGCAGCATTTTGTTGGGGAGAATCCAATGGCTAAACACGTAGCTGGGACCAAAAATATGCATGTGCCTAGGCAGGGTCCAGGGGGAGGGGAGGTGGAGGCCGCCCACCGTGTAGGCCCACCGCCAGCCCCAGGTCTGATGCGCCGTGTCCCGGGAGACCATAGGAGGGGATATGGCCTGGGTGGTCACCCCTTCGTTTCCTCCGTTTCACCCTCTTACAGGTGGAGACCTAGCGAGGTGGCCCAGGGCGGTGTGACTCCACCAGTATCACAGTGCTGAAGCCCAGGCCTGTTGGGAGTGGCAGTCCAGGCCACATCCCACCCCGTCTAGTGATCTGGCCCTCTCTGAGTTTTTGCATCCGGCGCAGGTCACACTGCCCACAGGTGGGGCAGGTTTGATGTCATATACACCGGTCCAGGTCTCTAGAAGATTGTTTCCTGTACCATCCCTCGTGTGTCGGCAGGGTCCCTGGGAAGGCCCAGGAGGACACAATGGCTTTGCCAGGACACTAAGCCAATCAGACAACGCAGGTCTCACTGGGCTCTCCTGAATGCTAGGCCCCTGGTGGCAAGAACGGGGAGCTGTGGGAGAAAGCTGAGTTGGGGAACTTGCAGTATTTCTGGGGGTGTCAGTCAAAAGCCCAGAGGGCTTTCCGGGCAAGTGTGCTTAAAGGAACACATACAGGTAATGGAACCTTGCAAACTTGATGTCACTTCCTCAGTGACAGGACAATACAGAAGCTAGAACTCTGGTCACCAGGCACCACATTCCTGAGACAGGCCCCTATCACCTCACTTGACTGGAGACCTGGGAGAGAGCAGGATGTTCTCCACTGGTCTCCAGATGTCCTTGGGCTGTGTCTTTGGAAAAGCTTACAACAAAACTGTTTCACTCATGCAGACAGTGGCTCTAGTCTCCCTTTAGGCTTCATAGGAATTATATAGTCCAATTTCGTTATATTAGGGAAGAGAAAATGAGGCCCAGAGGTTCTGACTTTTGAGTAGTGTAACAAGCAATTCAGCAAAGCCAGGAGCTGACTATTCTCCCAGAGGCCTCTCTGCAATCACAGCTTCCTCTCTTCATAAATACTTACTATAGGAAAGAAACATCAGGAGCAGTGAGGGTTCTGTTAGCACACTTAGAGAAGGATCAGATTTGAGTTCAATGGGATTAGTAGAAGAAAAAGAGAAGCAGGAAAAATAAAAACTAGAAGAGTATGAAAATACAACCTGTTCATAATAATTAAAACCTTTATAGAAAATCTGAGACTTGTGAGAAAGCAGGATGGAAGAACATGGATCACAAGGTATATGTAATGTTCCTTCAAAACACTGCAAGGACCATTATAATCTTGTAAACCCACAAGTGGTCAAATTACATTTTCTCATCGCAAACATCAAACTTGCTTAACTATTTGATGGCAAACAGCCCCTCTGTCCTACAGACCCATCCTGTGTGTCGATCCGCACTTCACACTGTCGGGCTGTGTCCCCAGCATTGGAAAGGCTTATGTTGTCTGTGGGACACTCTGAATGGCATCATCTCAGTCTCCCTTTCCAGGTGTCTCAATGGAAGTGTTCTCCAGTTAATTCACTTATTCACTATGACACGCTTTTTAGAAAAATTGTACTGAATTTATTTGGTTTCATATGTACATTTCTATAACACATCATCTGTGCCTGGGTCCAAAGTCAAGTCTCCTTCCCTTCCACCTTCCACTCCCTCCCCCACCACTTTCCCTCTTGTAATCGCCATACTGTTCTCTGTGTTGATGCGTTTTTTTTCTTTTTGGTGAATCCCTTCACCTTTTTCATCCAGCCCCACACAACACCCCTCCCGTCTGACAGCTGTCAGTCTGTTTCGTATCTATGAGTCTGTATATATTTTGTTCATTAGATTGTACATGTAAGTGAAATCATATGGTATTTGTCTCTCCCTGATTGGCTTATTTCACTTAGCTTAATACTCTCCAGGTCCATCCATCTGTGCTGTCTCAAAAGGTAATATTTCCTCCTTTTTTATGGCCAGGAAGTATTCCATTGTATAAATACTCTATATAGCTAGCCTGTGTTGAAACTGAAAAATGACGTCAGATAAAATGAGAGGAGTTTGGGGCTGCGATGGTTACAGGACGGTCCAGGGGAGGATGCAGGAACAGCCTGTGGGGAAAGCCCTGCTCTCTCTCCTCCCTGGGCTGTTTGTGGGGAGGGTGGCTAGGAGAGAGTGACAGAGAAAGGGGAGCCCACCTTTTGTTCTCTCCTCCCTGCATCCACAGAAACGAAAACGATTCCAGGGACTTTTGGGTTCCTCCAGAGCCAGGACACGCTGAAGGACCGGCCGGCTGAAGCCAGCGTGGAGGGAAATGTGCTAGTGATGAGGTTGCTGAGCTCCGGTCCAAGCCCCGCTCCTCCGCTTCGTCCTGCTGTGGCTGAGGCTCTGCCAACCCCGTGGCTCTGCCCGGCGCTGCACCGCCTGAAACCAGGAGGGTGAAGGGAGCCGCAGGGGTGGCTGGCACGTCTGGGAGCCCCTGCTTCAGTGCCGCACGCCCTCCTCTAAATGACACTTATAATCCCAGCCCCAGCCTGCTCTGCCCACCCTCGGGGGCAGCTGGTTCTTGCTTTTCGACCCATCGCAGGGCGCACAGAACACTAATGACTAAAACCCTGTTGCACCAAAACAGGTATTTTTTGCCATTTTGACCAAAACACAGGTGTATTTTTATTCATTCCCACAGATGGCTATTGTGCTGGCTGTTGGCATTTTTCATTTGACATCTAAGGGAAAAGAGGTCGGTGCCCCGACTAAATAGTTTTAAAATTCCCGTGGCACACCGGTTGGAAATCACTGCCTTTGAGTAACATTTTTACCTTTTAATTACCTAAGCAATAACTTTCTACCGAATTATATTATATTTTATTATTATATTTTACTGTGTGGTTTCTACCTTAGGTCTTTACTTATGTAAACTCACACCAGGAAGGGACCCTGGGGGGGGGGGGCGGGGGGCTGGAGGGCTCGGTGTGGTGACCGATGGCAAAGCGACGCTTCCTCCGGGTGGGAACCGGCTGCCGGCCCCACAGCAGCAGCAGCCACTCCGCGGACTGCGGCCTGGGCGGCTCTCACCACCCACTGGGGCCTTTACAGAAAGAAAATGAGAGGGTCTCCGCTCAGGTCCTAGTCAGACCACCAGGGAACGGCTATCACAGCCTAAACCACCAGCTACGTCTCATCCTCACGGGGCTTATCTTGCTGGAAACAGACACAAACCTCATTGTGCAGATGGCGAAATTATAATGTACCGACCAGAGCGGAGAGCGCTGACCTCGTCACTCTGAGCCTCGCTTCTGAGCAGAGAGAGTCCGTCCCAGGGCGCCTTCTCCCGAGACCCGTCCTTCAACCCCGGGCCCTCCGCATCCATAACGGGGACCTGATTTCAAACTGCCCGGCAAGTCTGGACAGTGACTCGGGATGAAGCAAAGTTTGGATAAAATCCACGGTCAGATCCCTGCGGCCTGGGAGAGGGTGGAGGGGAGGACCGCGCGCTGGGCTGAGCCCAAGCCCAGGCCCGAGCGGGCAGACGGGCCGCACGCGGTGTGTCCTGGAGCGGGAAGTGGCTGCGCAGTGTCCGCGGAGGCGGCGGCTCGGCCTCAGTTCATGGCGCTGAGGTTATTGCGCTGAGATGCCCGAGCGCCCCGAGCAGGAGGCAGAAGCAGCAGCCAAAGGCTCCCGCCGCCTCCACCTTTGAGAGCTGGTGCCAGCGGCAGAGGCTTCCAGCAGCGCGGTTCCCGGGGGTTGGCGGGGGGGGGTTGTGGGAGACGGGGAGAGGGTCCACAGTACAACACTCGGACCCACAAGGACCGTGGCAGCAGCCACTGAATCAGTCTAGGCTTGAAAGGGCGTCGCTTGTTACAGGCAATTGAAAAAGACCAGGTCTTGTAACCAGGAAACTGACTCGAGTAGCCAGTTTCTAACAGCAGCTCAGCCCCAGGGCATTTCCTGCGGGGCTGGCTGTACCCTTGGCCAGGAGCCAGCACCACCGCCGGTGCCTGTGGTCCCTGCCACGCCTCCCCCAGAGACGGGTCCGTGCAGAGCGACGGGCAGCACGATGCCTCCACCTCAGGGTTCATAGAAACTGGCTCTCACATGTGCTAATTCCCGACTCCAACTTCCACGGGGGCCCAGAGGCCCGCGGTCCAGGGGACAGGCGATGGCTGGCCCAGCACCCATTCCTGTGGCCCAGGGACCCGAGGGCCCGCGCTGGAGTCACTTCCCCGGGGCCTGAATAGAGGATCGGACAGACATTCTTGGCAACCGGCCAAAAGCCCACATTGCTCTCTGACGCACAGGGAGGTGGGTAGGTTTCCGCAGAGGCCCCTGGAAACGACCAACAGCAATGCCACTCGCGGGAGGACTGCAGGGGCCGGGCCACCGCCGCCACCACCGAGGGTCTCACAGACGCACGAGTGGCCAGACCTGTCCCGTCTTTGTCCTCTCACCTGTGTGCTGAGTGTGGCGGCTGCCCCAGGGTAACCCCCGCTTTCTAATGGCGGGAGTGGGTAGGAGACTCGTGAGCCCTGAGGCCAGAGAGAGTCCAGACAGCCCAGAGCTCTTCAGTTCTGCTCAGGTGACACGCAGCAGCCAGCGGGCACCTGCAGGCAGGCACCTACAGGGGGCACCTCAGGGCAGGCACCTGCGGGCGCCCCAGGAGCAGGCAGCACACGGGCGTCATAGCATCTGTTCTGCACTGTTGGGGTCTAGCCCCAGCAGGTCCAGGGGTTCCCAAAGGTGTGGACGGAGTCGGCAAAGAAGGAATGGCACGGAGACAGTGTTCAGTTGATCAGCATAGCAAGGTTCTCTAGCCAGGTTCTCTGTCTTTATTGTCTTGTTACATCTATATTTATACCAGTTGATTTTAATCCTATCCATTCTATTCCAAAGGTTAGGGCGTTTGTTAATCTAGTTCTGTTAAATTTAATCCTGTCTAGGTTAATCTCTGTGTTCCATTATAAAGGCTATTCCAAGGTCACTGCTCTACTGATAAGCTACAAGGAAGTGACTGAAGGAGATTATCCTACCCAGTAAAGGTTATGTCCTCCCAGCCTTGCTGCTTGCCTTCCCTGGGACTGCCCTGTGTCGGTGAGTCTCCAGGGGTATAGGCTTTGGTGCTTTCCCTGGTGGGCAGACCCCTGGGGATGTGGGCCCAACAAGTCCAAAATTTATTGAAAAATCCTCACCTGGGGAAACAACCTTTCTTAGGGAGGTGGCCCTGTTTAAAACACATAGTGCTAAGAGGGGGAGCAAACATATGCCATATATGCCAGGTCCCTTGAAACATAAGCTGTGCAGCTGTTTCTTCCCTGCAGCGACTGTGTCAAGCAGCAAGGGTGGACCAGCTTCCAGCACTGCACCAGCCACTGTGCGGGAGACACGTCAGGGCCCCGGGGAGCATGAGGCCTGGAGGGGCTTGAGGAGCTCCCGTTCTTAACACAAAGGCACGGCTCCGGGGGGCAGGTGCCAGGGGAGCTTCCTGAGGGCAGAGCCCATGCCCGCCCCCCCCCACCCCCCCCACACCCATGGCGGGCACTCAGCTCTGACAGGGCAGCCAGCACCAGGCCCTCAGAGCCAGCGGGCAGACTCCTAGGCTCAGGGGGAGGCCGCACCCACACTGGTCGGAGGGGCAGAATTCGGACAGTTGAGAGTTGGGCAGAATATCTTGCCTGAGAAGTTCCCTCTTTGGTGCAAGGTGAACTACAGCACACTGGGCTCCCCAGCCCCGAGCACCAGTGGGGGAAAGGGGGTTCCCACAACATCTGCCTGTTCAAAGCCAAGGGTTCCGTGGGGGTGCCATGGAGGGCTGCATCTACATTTCTGAGTGGTAGATCATCTCCGAGTGCCATGGTCGGCAAACTGAGGCTCGCGAGCCACATGCAGCTCTTTGGCCCCTTGAGTGTGGCTCTTCCTAAGCCTTAGGAGTACCCTAATTAAGTTAATAACAATGTACCTACCTATATAGTTTAAGTTTAAAAAATTTGGCTCTCAAAAGGAATTTCAATCGTGTTGATATTTGGCTCTGTTGACTAATGAGTTTGCCGACCACTGTCCTAGTGGATCCAGGTTCCTTACCAAGAACACAGTGTCACAGGCTGGGAGAGCAACAGGGAACACAACACACCACCCCGTTCAGGTGGCGAGCCGATCCCAAGGAGGTGCAGGTACAAGCCCAAGGTCAGCAGCTGGGCACTGGCAGGAGGGTGGGTCCCCCAGCCAAACCGCGCCTGAGGCAGGTTGTCCCTGAACCATAATGAGGGGTGCAGTCATGCAGAGCTCAACAAACGTACCCGAAGCCAGAGAAAGGAGCTATGCTTTACATTTAGTTTTCACATATATATTTTTATTTTTACAAAGAAAAAGAGATTAACTTTATAACAGCAGCCAGGGAAAGGGAAAAAAAATCTAGAAAAGTGCCAAAGCAACACAAACTCTGAAGCACCCTTAACCGCCCCCGCCCCCCTTAGAGAGTAGTTTCTAATTATGTAACCTGTCTCCCTTTCCAGTTAAGAAGAAAAGTGATTCTGCTACAAGGCAGAAAGAACTTCTTGCTAAACCAGTTGTTAAAAATAAGACAACAGGCCCCACATGGAGCAACTTATGGGAAGCCCCATGTCACCAAAAGGAGACAATCACACCTGCAGCCTCTCCCGGAAATGGGAGGGTAAGCCAGTCAGTGAGGAGCAGCCTGGCCAGCACTGTGAGGGCATCTGTCATCCCCGAGGAAAGTGTCCTGAGCACAGCAGTCCAAGCTCTGCTATAGGGCTTCCTTGTTCCCGCCTCCTTCTGCCCAGAACAGTCTCTCATTGGCACAGCCTTCGGAGCTCCCTCTATTGGCTGGATGGGATGCTGCCAGAGCCATGAATCACCGAATAAAGCCAATATCTTTAAAATGTACTCAGTCCAATTCTGTTTTTTAACACTTCAATTTCTTTGGTTCTTAAAAGTTTTCTGGAATGAAACTTCTTTTTCTCAGTGGCTGAACTGAAACTTGTACCTTATTTTGCAGTTTGAGGAGTCTTATCAGATTAAACAAATATATGACAATGATGAAGTCTACAGGCAGATCTATGGGCTTGACCATTTGGTGGAATAATCTAGCCAGTATTTGATCAGAAACATAGACTCGACATAGAGGACATGAAATCTATTATAGGGAAGTTAGTTAAACCCAAACTCCTCCTCTTAACAAACTGTCAAATAGTTTGTGTTAAAACACCCTTTTAAAAAGTTGAAGCTTGATAAAGTTGAAGCATTCATTGATAAGTAGTTGCAGGACTTGTGTGCTTTCTCAGGTGAGTTTCTGTTCCAGTTTGTACCTTATTTCCCAACTCATGGATTATGTTGAAATATTCACAGCTAAACATCTTTTCACTTTCCTGCTTCTTGCTAAGTGTGCATTAAGATCTCAGTAGTTGCTTTTCAAGCTATCACGTGTTAAGTAAAAACATTTAAACACTACACGAGTTTAACCTGCTCCACAGCCGCTCCAATTCCAGCCGGGACTTGGAAAAAGTGTGCACAAGAAACGCGATCTGCCCAGATTGTCAAAAACGTTGACGTGCACCTCCCAGGGTTTTTAAACTTCCCACATTCATCTGGAAAAGATAGATGCACTTAAGCTACATTTGCAAGAGCCATTTTTGACCAAGCTCACCACTCTTAAGTGGTTTTTTAAAGCATTGCCTTCCGTTTTTGATACTCCTGACCCCACCTTATTGCACCCACACAAGTCAACTGAAAGGCTTACAACGAAGATCTTTGAATAAATTTAATGATTTGGTAAACAGATCCTCCCTTCTTTCTCCAGTTCCCAGAAAGCTATCAATCTTTTTGGATTCCATCTAGAGAAGAAAAATGGATAGAAATAGACACAGTATTAACTTGGGTTACTTATTAAAGTTAATTTCAATCTCACCTACATATACACCAAAAACACCCCGTCTTCCCTGCCCTCCCTCCTCGTTCACCAGCCGCAGTAACAAGGGGGGCGGGCACTCCGGGCCCCACAGGAAAAAGGATGAACCTGTTCCTCTCGTTAAGGCGATTCCCGACTGACCGAGTGTGGATGGTGAGCCCAGGAGACGCACGTTTTTCTCACTAAGCTTTTCAAGGACGGACGCCCCGGTGAGCCGCGCCCAGGCTCCTCCGCAGCTGAAAGGGCTTGTGACGGACCAGAGCGGCCGCCTCCCCTCGGCCCCCGTCCGCGCTGACTCCGCGAGGCGGCTCCCCAGGCCCGTCGCCCCGCACCCAGGTCAGAGGGTGGCGCGCGCACTCACACCCACCAAGCCCGCAGCGCAGGCAGTGGGCGCCCCCTCCCCACACCCTTCCCCTCGGACAGCGCCCCTCTCCCCCCGCCCCCGCACAGCGCCCCTCTCCCCCGACCCCCGCACAGCGCCCCTCTCCCCCCCGCCCCCCCCCCCCGCACCCAGGACATCGCCCCTCTCCCCCCGCCCCCGCACATCGCCCCTCTCCCCCCGCCCCCGCACAGCGCCCCTCTCCCCCCCGCCCCAACCCCCCGCACCCAGGACATCGCCCCTCTCCCCCCGCCCCCGCACAGCGCCCCTCTCCCCCCCTCCCCCGCACAGCGCCCCTCTCCCCCCCCGCCCCCGCACAGCGCCCCTCCCCCGCTGGGCCCGCGAGTGGGAAGGGCACTGCAGGTCTTACCTCGCGGGCTGCTTTCCGGTAAGCGCGGCGGGGCGGTGGGGGTGACATGTCCTGAGTGGGGGGCGGACAGCAGAGGCGAGCGCTCATCCGCCCCATCCGCAGCCATGGCTGCGGCGCCCTAGGAGGTGCGGGCCGAGCTGCTGTGCGGGAGGCGGAGCCGGACCCGGCGCTGGGAGGGAGGGAGGGAGGGAGGGAGGGAGGGAGGGAGGAGGGGGCCGGGAGGGGTGACCGACCGGGAGGGGTGGGCCGGGCCTGGGCTGCCGCGCTCCTCCCCGAGTGGTGGCTCGTGTAGAGCGACCTGGGGTCCGGAGGAGCCTCCGGCTGGACCAGGAGGCCGGGGCTCAGGGTCAGCTCAGCCCGCCCGGGAGGGGTCCTTGCTGGCACTTCCCCAGCTTATTCCTCGGGCGATCAGCTTTCTTCTCGGGGCCGCTTCTTTGCTAGAAAATCACTTTCCAGTCATTGCAATGATTCT
The DNA here is from genome assembly GCF_028538775.1 of Myotis yumanensis. Taxonomy (NCBI): domain Eukaryota; kingdom Metazoa; phylum Chordata; class Mammalia; order Chiroptera; family Vespertilionidae; genus Myotis; species Myotis yumanensis. The sequence goes on from NW_027223768.1 coordinate 43,735,439, forward strand.
CTGTCATCTAAAAGGAAATACATTTTTGATAATGTTTTGTTAATTGTTTAATATCTGTTTGGCACTCTAGCAACAATGGCTTATTGAAACAATGCAGATTGGTTTAGGTTTCATTTCACAAAATAGGTTAATAATAATTTAGTTTGTTTTTGTACTAAATTGTGCCTGACACATAGACTATAATGAAGTTTCTGAATAAGAAATGGAAAACTATTTTCTTGAGATAATGCTTCAAAATATCTTTCATGTCTAAAAGAGTAAAAAAACAAAAACAGCTGCTTGACCTGCTTCCTGTCTTAATTTTTTTATTTTCTTTGTTTTTCTTTTTTGGTAGTTTGCTAAAGTGGTTTAAAAATCAAAGATTTGGCCAGGCCAGTGTTCCTCAGTGTTTGAGCATCAACTCATGGACCAGGGGGGGGTCACAGTTCGATTCTATAGTCAGGGGACTCTCTCATCACTGGTGTTTCTATCTCTCTCTCCCTCTCCCTTCCACTCTCTCAAATTAATAAAAATATATTTTGAAAAAAATCAAAGTTTTGAACATGCCCAGATTTAAATAAAACAACAACAACACACACAACTGGAACATAGTAATGATCTTGAATGGTCATTTTTCTTCAGCGAATCATTCAGCAAACATGTATTATGTGCTCACAGGGTCTACAAAGGTAAGGCAGGTCAAAGTCCAGCCATAGATCTAAAGCCGCCTGCGGAAAAGCAGACTGTAGACAACTGAAATTACTTCTGTGTTGTTAAGAAGCATCTTCAGCCCTAGCTGGTTTGGCTCAGTGGATAAAGCCTTGGCATGAGGACTGAAGGGTCCCGGGTTCGATTCTAGTCAAAGGCACATGCCCAGGTTGTGGGTTTGGTCCCCAGTAGGGGACATGCAGGAGGCAGCCGATCAATGATTCTCTCTCATCATTGATGTTTCTATCACTCTCCCTCTTCCTTCCTCTCTGAAATCAATCTCAACTGCCCTCCCCTGCTGGCCTGATTGCCCCCAACTGCCCTCCCCTGCCGGCCTGATCACCCCTAACCGCCTCTGCTTCAGCCCCGCCACCTGTGGCTTTGTCTGGAAGGAAGGCAGGATGACCGGAAGATGTCCCGTCCACCTGGTCTAATTAGCATATTACCCTTTTATTAGTATAGATTATATTTTTACAACTAAGGTTTCTTTTATTGTCTATGTAAACTTATCAGTATACATTTTTCTCTTGCTTTACTTCTTTTTATGGCTTCTCTATCTGTTTCAGACCTCATTTGAAGGTATTACAGCTGATGGCAATTACTCTTCTTATACTATAAAAGGTAGTGTGTCTACTGAGATTATATTTGTAGCAATGTTGAGTTTTACAAAAATTTCAAAAGGTTTATTAGATAAGTATCACTTTGTTCTAGTTTAAAGATAATATCATGGTTTATGGTTACTCAACATATGGTAAATGATACTCATCAATCCAAGGCATTCATGATTATGATATTTTGCCATCTCTCTTCAGCTGAGCTAATATGCACAATATAATCAGGTAATGTGTCAGCCAGTAAAATATTTCCTATTGCTTCCTTAACTACTGAAGCTACAGTTCCAGTTACCTGCTACTGAGTAACAACCCACACCAAAGCCGTGGCTTAAAACAGCAGGACTGGGGGCAGGCTGCGGTGGTGCTGGTTCTTGGCAGGTGGAGAAGGGGGCTGCCCCAGACACGGGCAGCTGCTCCTGGTGAGCTGCCAGCCTCCCTTCTGGTTGCCCATGTCCCTGACCTTTAGCTCCGATAAGAACTTGGTTTTGCAGATCCCTGTGGTCATTGTGGGTGTGAAGTCCGTGTTGCCTTTGTTTCCTGCCCCTGAGTCTGGAGATAAAGGTGCGGAAACTCCAGGAACTGTGATAGTAGCACTAATGCAGGCTTGCTCTGCCCTCTGTGCCTCTGACTTCACAGAAATGGCCAACCACACATCGCATTTCACACACTGACCTCTTTAAGGACACACCATGTGATAAAGGAAACTTGGAGAAATCTCACTACCGAACTTCTGTGTTGCAGAAGACACTTTGGTATAAAAGCCTCTCAGAAAATATGTTTTCTAAAGGAATAGAAACGGAGTGAGAGTGAAAGTGCAGTGTGTTTGTGGGTAGAGCCTGTTTTCTCTGTTCCTCAAGGGCCGGTGAGCAGGCTGTACCGCCTGATTGCAGCTGCACCTCCATCGCTGCCACAGGCTTGTGTTAGGTGAACCCCAGAGGCTGGTCAGCTTATACCTGCCCCCCACCCCCTGGGAGAACAGAGGGCTCCCTGGTGCTCTGTGTCCTGTAGGCCTGAGGGGGTGAGAGCAGAGGAAGGGGGAGAGGACACAGCTTTGTCCAGGTAGCTAATTGGTCTGTTTGTAGTGTCTTCATTTTATGTTCTGTTTTATTAACGTGTATTTTTACTAGGAAATCACCCAAGTCCTCCAGGTTTCCAGGTTGATGCAATAGGTTTCTCTTATTTTACTTTTAATTTCTCCTCTTTCTAGTTTTCTACAGAATCGTTACAGTTATGAACAAATATTGATACATTATTGTCAACTTAAGTCTACATTTTATTTAGGCTCCCACAGTCCAGGCTCAGTCTCAGTCCTGACACCTCTTTTAATTACTCTCCAGTCTTCCAGCTGGTTGGGTGCTATGCTAGGACACGGGAAGGGGGAGAAATGCGCTGCCAGGGTCCGTGCTGTGCAGACCGCAGGGACTGCATGGGGAGGCATGTGGGCAGCTCTTACACACGCCAAGTGACAGGATCCGGTCCTAACTTAGAAAGGTCGGCTGGTCACAGCGTGGAGGTGGGACTGGACGAGAGGGGACAGGAAGCCGAGCAGTGGGCTGGCTGGTGAGCGTGGTACTGGCCGAGCTGAGGCAGGGATGGGGTTGCAGAGGAGCAGGGTGTGAGGACCAGAGAGGTGCGGTCAGCACTGTCCTGAGGATGGAGCCAGCAGGGGTGTGGGAGCTGGAACCAGGGGGCCTGGCCATTCGGACCCCAATAGGAGAGTGCATTCTGCTGAAAGGAGACTATTTGCTAATCTCTGGATCTATTGACCTCGAAGGAAGGACGGGACTAAGAAGGAAGGGGGGAGCGTGCTGATCCACGCTGGGCAGCAGCCAAAGGCACCACCTCACTGAGTCCTCCCAGCCACCCAGAGGGAGCGTCGTCCTCATCGGACAGGGGAGACCGAGTCTCCATTCTCTGCCTGAAGCCACACAGCCGGGAGGTGGTGGGGCCAGAAGCCGGCTCTGCACTGTCGGGCTCAGGCCCTGCCCCACAAGGGCCTGGGCTCCACTCGGAGCTGCCAGGAAGCTCTTGTCAGGCGAGGCCTCAGGAAGGGGCATGGGCAGAAGCAGAACTGCTGTGGCCAGGAGCACAGCTTTCCAACCCTGGAGGAGCCTGGCCCACGTAGCCCAGGGGCTGGCATCGTCCTGCGCATCAGGAGGCCCCAGTCCCACTCCTGGTCAGGGCACGTGCGGGTTTCAGGCATGGTCCCCAGTGTTAACATGAAAAACCATTGAAACCTGTAAGGAATTTTTGTGAGTTTATTTGAGCCAAACTGTTGACATATGCCGGGAAGCAGAACCTCAACGAATTGAGACAATGCTCTGGAGAGTGGCGGGGTTACATTTGTATTTATACATTGCAATCAAAGGATGGACTTAGGTGGGTTACATGAAATTCATTGGTGATAGATTAAGGAGGAGGGATAAGCAAAGCAGGGAAACCCCTGGGATTGGATAAAAAGTAAAATGATGGACACATATGTAGGTGAGTGCAGGAACAATTAACATGATAATGAAGGAACTTGTGGTATCTGTCTTGGTGCCCAGAGCATTTGGTTGTGCCCCAGGGGCTCCAGATACAGGGAAGTCACAAGTTACCCAGACATTTCAAGGGTATGTTATCATAGATGCAAAAAGACAGATAGGCTCAGTTAAGGTAAAGGTTGACCTTGTCAGTGAAGATACTGGCCCAGGACGTAACTGCCCACCATCACTGCTTTAGTTAAAGTTTAATTTCAGACCATCCTTTGTGGTGACTTTAGGTCTCCGAGTTTGCAAGCCCGCCGTGCAGGCCTCCCTGAGCTGTCAGGTCAGCATGTGGCCCCTTCCGTCCACACCGGTCTGGGCGTGCGGGAGGCAGCGCATTGGTGTTTCTCTCTTTCTCCCTTCCTCTCTCTCTAAAATCAGTTGTTTTTTTTTAAATACAAGGCTGGAGGTAGGGGTAGGAGTGGTGATGGCGAGAGGCTGCAGTTTGCAGGGTGAGCACCAGAGAGGAGGGTTTTAAGCAGAAAAAGAGTCTCCGAAATGTCATGAAGATTCTTCTTGATTCTCTGGTTGATCACCAGCTACACGTACCTGGATGGGATCCCAAGAGGCCTGGACGGACATGACTGAGGACCGAGCCTCTCCTGTGAGGCTGCAGCTTGCACGGGCGCGGAAGCCCTCCTCGCTGGCCACCAGGGCACAGAGACTCACTGAAGACGGGTCACCCCGTAGAGAACTCAGAATCGGTCATGGCTGCTCTCGTCGCACCTGGACTTATTTTAAAAGCAAGCCTCGGACGGACCAAGTCTGTCTGAAATTTAATAAGTTGTTGCCAAACGAAGCACTATATCTACTGAACCCTATCAGCATATGGCTATCTCAGGATGAACAGCGTGGCGTCCAGCACCCAAGCAAAATACAAGACCCGAAGAAGCAAACGTGTGACTGATCATCAAGAGAAAATAGTAGAAACCGACACAGAAATGACAGAGTTGATGATAAACCACCCCAGCATTTAAAAAGTCTATTCAGGTGTTTATAACAAACATAAAAATAAACAAAAATGAAAGAAATGGAAGAATGTGTGTGTAAAAAATATAAAATCCAAAACCTTATGCCTGTTGATGGGCTCGGCAGTAAGTTGCGTGTTGTGGAAACAAGAGACTTGTGGACTGGGAGACATGGAAATAGCAACTGTCTACACACAGCACAGATGAGACGCAAACAGGCTCCCCCCCCCCCCGCCTCCTCCCAAAAGCGATCTATGAGACAGCATCTCCCCAAAGGCTGGAAGCATTTATTGCCCAAGCCCGGGAGGAGCAGAGGGGAAGGGGCAGGAGACCATGTTCCCAGGGGAGCTGCCCTGCTGATGCTCATTCAGGCTGGAGGGAAAGGGAACTAAAAGTCCAGAGTGGCTCCCGGCTGGGCACCCTCGCCAGAGGCAGCCGCTGTGCCCACAGGCAGCGCCCAGACCAGGCGGCACCATCACAGGCGCCACCATCGCCACTGGCCACCCCGATGGCGACAGGCGCCCACTCCTGGGCCAGCAGCCAGGACTGCAAGGGGCGGGCACCTCGAGGGACTCCCGCATCTGGAGGCCGGGGAGCAGCCGAGCATCTACCAGCCAGTGGAGCTGAGGAGCCCGCGGCGCCCCTGGCAGGCGGGCACCATGGGCACCAGCCTGTCTGGGGGCTGTTGCGGGGGTGAGAGGACCCCCTCCCTCGTGCTCCCCCCACGCGTCCAATCCACTCAGGGCATAGACACCCCTGTGATTAGAAGGGTTTTTATTTTATTGAGACCAAAGTATCGTTCCTTATAATTATGGACTTTGGTTCATGATTTGTCTTAACACACACACACACACGCACGCACGCACACATGCACACACATGCATGCACACACGCATGTGCGCATACACACACACACATGCGCGTGAGCACACATACACACGCACACACATACACACACATACACACTCGCGCGGTGAATGGGACACGCCCCTCCTCAGGCTCGGCCCCTCCTGCCGGGCAGAGGGAGGCGATGGAGGGACAGGGACTAGGGAACCAGGCACCCCTCAGCCAGGAAAGGCTGCTGCCATTCAGACCCCCCGCAGCTCCTGACCCCTCCCGGCAAGCCGGTTGCTCTGTTTCCTATGACACCTGCGCTGGGAAAGCCTGTGCAGCGACCCCCTCCCCGCACCCGCCCCCTGAGGCCGGGAGGCTGGCGGGACTGGCAGCAGGTGCAGAGGGAGCATCGCAGGGCGCCACCCGGGCGAGCTGGCGGGGACCCTACTACTCCCTCCCCTGGCGAGCTGGGGCCCACTGTCCCTTCCCCTGGCGAGCGGGGGTCCCACTGCCCCCTCCTCTGCTGAGCGGGGGTCCCACTGCCCCCTCCCCTGGCGAGCGGGGGTCGCACTGCCCCCTCTGCTGGTGCAAGGGGGGGGGCCCACTGTCCCCTCCCCTGGCGCGCGGGGGGCCCACTGTCCCCTCCCCTGGCGAGCGGGGGCCCACTGTCCCCTCCCCTGGCGAGTGGGGGCCCACTGTCCCCTCCCCTGGTGAGCGGGGGTCCCACTGCCCCCTCCTCTGGTGAGCGGGGGTCCCACTGCCCCCTCCCCTAGTGAGCGGGGGCCCCACTGTCCCCTCCTCTGATGAGCGGGGGTCCCACTGCCCCCTCTCGCCGCCTGTCTCCCCAGTTACTTCTCTGTCTGGATCCGAGAACAAGCCCCGAGGTCTGGCCTGGCACTTGGGTAACAACACAGGATCCCAGCGCCCACTCCGCGCCCGCAGGCCCAGCATTAGCCCCCAGGGACCTGGAACCCGCTGCGCTTCTGTCCTGACAAAGGCCCCAGTGACTGATCGGGGGAAGCCGCTCAGGGAGACCGTGCGGGGAGGGGGGAGGGTGGCCTCGGCGCGGCAGGGGCGCCGGGAGCCCCACACAGCACGGGGGCTGGCCCTCAGGTCAGAGCAGAGTTCCCGAGCCGCCCCTGCTTCCCGGGTCGCCCTGTTGAGTCCCAGCATCGGAAACCGGCGCCTCCAGGCGGAAGGTGGACACTTAGACCCGCCGCCTCTCTGTGCCGGGGAAGGTCTCTAAGCTCCGGGGTGAGTGTCCTGCCTGTGACACGGGGCTGAGGAGCCCGGCCTCCCTGTCCGGACAGCTCTGAGCCAGTTGGGATGACACACTGACCTGCAGGGGGATGAGGGCTCTGGGCGTGGACACCAGGGAGCAACCTGTCCGGCTTCCATGTCACTCCTCGGCCTGCAGTGTGCTTTGCATGTGTAAGAACGTGTTACAATCTCTTGTTTGTACATTTTAAGGCACCTCAATGCTTTTTGAAATAGGGTGGGTGTGGAGCAAACATAAACATAAACATTTTTTGTTGTTAATCCTCACCAGAGGATATTTTTTTCCCCATTGCTTTTCAGAGAGTGGAAGGGAGGGAGGAGAGAGAGAGAGAGAGAGAGAGAGAGAGAGAGAGAGAGGTATGTGAGACAGAAACATGGACTGGTTGCCTCCCCCACTCACCTCTTCACCCCTTCTGGGGTCAGGGAGTGAACCCGCAACCCAGGTACATGCCCTTGACTGGGAATTGAACCTGTGACTCTGGTGCTCAGGCCGACAGGCTAGCCACGTATCCACACCGGCCAGGGCGAAAGATAGACAAAAATTTAAAAAGCTATAACCCACTGTTCCCAAACCTTCTCTCATGATATTCTTGAGCTAATGGCCTACCCAAATCATATAACAGCCTCATTACAAACACGATTTTCAGAAAGGCCTTTTCTTAGATACCACAAAACATCAGAAAGGAGGATGGCAATATACAGATGGAGAATACATGGAAGCAGAGTGATTTCTCTGGTATGCTAGAGAATTAGACAATTCTCCGTTCCTAATTCATTTCGCAGTAAAAGGAACTGGCCTCTTTGGAGAAAGAACTGATACAGCTTTGGGTGAGAGAAGGTACAGGTGAGTTACTCTACCAGAAAGCAAGGAAGTGCATAGAGACTGGTGGAGGCATTGAGGGAAACTACTGTCCAACCTCAAGGAATTTAAACATCAAAACAACCTGCTTACAATGGATTTTAGCGCATTGAACAACAAAAAGAGAACCAACCCACACAAAAAAAGAGAGGAGAGGGAAAAGGAAAAACTTCTTTTTCAGAAGACTGTTGGGTGAAAGAATGTGTAATTAATGATAATATTATAAAATCACTTTTTTAAATCATTGATATCATAATTTATTCAGGCAAGACTTATCATTGGGTCTATAGCATTGAGTGCAAATTAATTGGGGAACAGAATATTAACAAATTCAAAGTATTTGCGTGTGTGTATGTATGTGTATAATGTATAAATCTAGTGGGAGCCACCTTATCAAGTTATCAAACTCTGTATCCCACTTTTAAAAAAATCTTTATTGTTGAAAGTATTGCATAGGTCCTCCTTTGCCCCCATTAACCTCTTCCAGCCGCTCCCCTCCCCCTTCCTCACCCCAGGCCCTCACCACCGCATTGTCTGTGTCCAAGGGTGATGCATATATGCATACAAGTTCATTGGTAGATCTCTTCCCACCCTGCCTTCCCTCTGAGGTTCAACGGTCTGTTCATGCTACTATGTCTCTGGGTCTATTTTTGTTCATGAGTTTATTTGGTTCATTACATTCCACATATGAGTGAGATCATGTGATACATCTCTTTCTCTGACTGGCTTATTTCGCTCAGCATTATACTCTCCAGGTCCCTCCATGCTGTTGCAAATGGTATGTACCAAAATTTTTTTATCCATTAATCTGCTGATGGGCACTTGGGCTGTTTCCAGAACTTAGCTATTGTAAATGACGCTGCTATGAATGTAGGGGTGCATATATTTTTTCTGATGAGTGTTTCAGGTTTCTTAGAAAATATTCCTAGAAGTCGGATCACTGGGTCAAATGGGAGTTACATTTTTTTTTTTTTTTTTTAGGAAACCATACTGTTTCCCATAGTGACTGCGCCAGTCTGCATCCCCACTAGCAGTGCACTAGGATGGATTCTCTGCTCCGCATCCTCACCAGCACTTGTCATTTCTTGATTTGTTGATGGTAGCCGTTCTGACAGGTGTGAGGTGAAACCTCATTGTTGTTTTGATCTGCATCTCTCAGATGATTAATGACTTTGAGCATTTTTTCATATGTCCCTTGGCCTTTTGTATGTCCCCTTTGGAGCAGTGTCTATTTAGGTCCTTTGCCAATTTTTTAATTGGATTGTTTGTCTTCCTTTTGTTAATTTGTATGAGTTCCCTATAATTTTGGAGATTAACCCCTTATTGTATGTAACATTAGCAAATATGTTCTCCCATGTAATGGGGTTTCTTATTATTTTGCTGATGATTTCTTTTGCTGTGCAGAAGCTTTTTGTTTTGATTAAGTCCCATTGATTTGTTTTCTCCTTAGTTTCCATTGTCCTAGAAGATGTATCAGTAAACATATTGCTATGAGAGATGTCTGAGATTTTGGTGCCTATGGCTTCTTCTAGGACTTTTATGGTTTCATGTCTTACATTTAAGTCTTTTATCCATTTTGAGTTTATTCTTGTGTATGGTGTATGTTGGTGGTATAGTTTCATTTTTGTATGTAACTGTCCAATTTTCCCAGCACCATTTATTGAAGAGATTGTCTCTGCTCCAATGTATGCTCTTGCCTCCTTTGTCAAATATTAATTGAGCAGAGTGGCCTGGGTTGATTTCTGGGATTACAGTGGCTTTGTAATGTAACTTGATATCTGGTATTGTGATTCCTCCAAATTTGTTCTTTCTCAAGATTGCTGCAGCTATTCAGGGTCTTTTTTTTTTTTTTTTTTTTGGTTCCTTGTAAATTTTTGGAGTGTTCTAGAATTTTGAAACATGTTGACATTTTAATGGGGATTGCGTTGAATATAGACGTTGTAATGATGTTGATCCGACCAACCCATGAACACGGATATTCTTCCACTTGTTTATATCTTTCTCTTATCACTTTTTTTAAATGTCCTGTAGTTTTCAGAGTACAGCTTTTTTTTACCTCCCTGATTAAGTTTATTCCTCAGTATCTTAATTTTTGTTATAATAGTAAATGGAATTGTTGTTTTAGTTTATCTTTCTGAGCATTCACTATTGGTGTATAAAAATGCGATGGATTTCTGGGTGTTAATTTTGTGCACTGATATGTTTCCAAATTCATTTATTAAATCTAGTAGTTTTTTTATGGAGTATTTTGGTTTTTATATGTACAGTATCATGTCATCTGTGAATAATGAATGTTTTACTTCATACTTTCTAACCTAGATGCCTTTTATTTCTTCTTCTTGTCTGAGACCTATGGCCAGGACTTCCAGTACTATGTTAAATAAGAGTGGTGAAAGAGGGCATCCCTGTCTTGTTTCTGTTCTTAGGAGAAGTTGTTTTAGTTTTTGACGATTGAGTATGATGTTGACTGTAGGTTTTTCATATATGGTCTTTATTATGTTGAGGTATGATCCCTCTATTTCCACTTTGCTGAGAGTTTTTATCAAGAAAGGGTATTGGATTTTGTCAAATGCTTTTTATGCATTGATATGATCATGTGATTTTGTCTTGCAATCTGTTTATGTGATGTGTCACATTTATTGATTTGGGAATATTATACCAGCCTTGCATCCTGAGAATATATCTCACTTGGCCATGGTGTATGATCTTTTTAAATATATTGCTAGATCTGATTTGCTAAAATTTTGTGGAGGATTTTAGTGTCTGTGTTCATCAGGGATATTGGCCTGATGTTCTCTTTCTTTGTCATGTCTTTATCTGATTTTGGGATTAGGGTAATGCTGGCTTTATAGAAAGAGCTTGGAAGTGTTCCTTCCTCTTGAATTTTTTGGAATAGTTTGAGGAGAATAGGTTTTAGTTCTTCTTTGAATGTATGGTAAAACTCCCCTGTGAAGCCATCTGGTCTAGAGCTTTTGTTTGCTGGAAGTTTTTTTATTATGGCTTCAATTTCCTCCATAGTTATTGGCCTATTCAGGTTTTTTGATTCTTCCTGATTGAGTTTTGGAAAGTTGCATTTTCCTAGAAATAAGTGTATTTTGTCCAAGTTGTCTCATTTGTTAGAATAAAGTCATTGATAGTCTATATATATATATTTTACTATCCTTTGTATTTCTGTGGGGTCAGTTGTTACTTCACCTCTTTTATTCCTGATTTTGTTTATTTGGGTCCTCTCTCTTTGCTTCTTGATGAGTCTGGATAGAGGTTCATCAATATTTTTTATTCTTTCAAGAACCAGCTCTTGGTTTCATTAACTTTTTTATTTTTTAGTTGCTATGTAATTTATTTTCACTCTGATCTTTATTAATTACTACCTTCTACTTACTCTGGCATTTTTGTGTTGTTCTTTTCCTAATTCTTTAAATTGTAGGGTTAGAGAGCGTATTAAATGTTTTTCTTATTTTTTTGAGGTAGGCCTGTAATGCTATGAACTTCCCTCAGGACTGCATTCACTGTTTCCCATAGATTTTCTTTTTCTTTAAATTAAATCTTTATTATTCAGATTATTACATTTGTTCCTCTTTCTCCCCCCCATAGCTCTCTTCCCACTGTCCTCATCCATAGGTGTACGATTTTTGTCCAGTCTCTTCCCACACCCCCCACACTCCTTTTCCCCCAAGAATTGTCAGTCCACTCCCTTTCCATGCCCCTGGTTCTATTATATTCACCAGTTTACTCTGTTCATCAGATTTTTTATTCACTTGATTTTTAGATTCACTTGTTGATAGATATGTATTTGCTGTTCATAATTTTTATCTTTACCTTTTTCTTCTTCTTCCTCTTCTTAAAGAATACCTTTCAGCATTTCACAGAATACTGGTTTGATGGTGATGAACTCCTTTACCTTTTTCTTATCTGTGAAGCTCTTTATCTGACCTTCAATTCTGAATGATAGCTTTGCTGGGTAGAGTAATCTTGGTTGTAGGTTCTTGCAATTCATCACTTTGAATATTTCTTGCCACTCCCTTCTGGCCTACATAGTTTCTGTTGAGAAATCAGCTGACAGTCCTATGGGTACTCCCTTGTAGGTAACTAACTGTTTTTCTCTTGCTGCTTTTAAGATTTTCTCTTTGTCTTTTGCCCTTGGCATTTTAATTATGATGTGTCTTGGTGTGGTCCTCTTTGGATTCCTTTTTTGGGGGGTTCTCTGTGATTCCTGGACTTGTAAGTCTATTTCTTTCACCTGGTAGGGGAAGTTTTCTGTCATTATTTCTTCAAATAGGTTTTCAATATCTTGCCCTCTCTCTTCTTCTGGCACCCCTATAATTCGGATGTCAGTATGCTTGAAGTTGTCCCAGAGGCTCCTTACACTATCTTCATATTTTTGGATTCTTTTTTCTTTTTGCTTTTCCAGTTGGGTATTTTTTGTTTCTTCATGTTTCAGATTTTTGACTTGATTTTTGGGATCTCTTTGTCTGCTGTTGGATCTCTGTATACTATTCTTTATTTCAGTCGGTGTATGCTTAATTTCTAGTTGGTCCTTTTTCATATCCTCCAGGGTCTCACTAAATTTATCGGCAGTTTCCAGAAAATTCTTGAAAAACCTTATAACCATGGTTTTGAACTCTATATCCAGTCATTTGCTTTCCTTCATTCCTGTCATTTGTGACCTGTTTCTTTGTCTCTGCATTTTTTATGCTTCCCTGTGTTGGTAGAGTGGCTTTGTGTGCTAGGTGTCCTATAGGGCCCAGTGGCTCAGCCTTCCCAATTACCTGTGGTGGTCACTCTTGGTGCACCCCTTTGTGGGCTTTGTGCACAGTCTTGTTGTAGTCTTGTTGTAGTTAAGCCTTGATTATTGTAGTTACCACTGGAAGGAATTGACCTCCAGGCCAATTGGCTGTGAGAATCAGCTGGGAGAACTTTTGTGCTGAAGACACCCTTCTGGGGCAAGACTTGCATCAGTGGGGCTTTGGTGCTCACTGAGTCTGCCCCCTGAGTGTGTATCTTATGGATTGGAGGAATTGTAATCTGGATGGTCCCACTCTGACCACTGGGTACACTGGCTCTTGGATCTAAGGAGGTGCTAATTTAGCCTCTGCCTGAGGCTACCCAGCAGGAGCTATGAAGAGATCTGCAGATTCCCCTTCCTTTTTTGGGGTTTGGAGGTGCCCAGATGAGGCCCAGCTGTGAAGCAATGAAAGACGCTGTGGGGCCTTGGGCCTTCTCTTGGAAGTTCTGGGTCTGTCTGGCCCAGCTGCAATTTTTCAGGTAATTTTCAGATTGCAAAGGGCCAGGGTATTCATATGCAAAAGCCTCTGCTTGCAGCCTGGGTGGGGCGGGGTCTCAGGGAATCAACAGGGTGGAGCAAGCAGCTATGGCTGATCCTCAGCCCTGCCCTAAGGGGCCCTGCATCTCAGTGTCCCGGTAATTGCTGCAAGCACCTCTGAGGGAAAGCCACCCTCAAGTTCGAGTTCTGCCTGCTGCCAGACAGTCCAGTTTCTCCCCGTATGAGTCCTGGGTCCCCAGAGACTTCCCAGAAGTGGAGTTCAGAGCAGTCGGGAGTTTGTGACTCCCTCCGAATTCAAAAAGACAGCTGCGTCCTCAGGTGCCAGCCCCTTGACGTGTGCGCCTCCGTACCTCTGCACTTTACTTCCGCAGCTCCTCTGAGTCTCAGTGTGCTTTTCTCTTTCCTTCTAGTTGTAGAATTTCCACTCAGCCAGCCTTCCTGTAGGTCTGGATGATGTCTGTTTTGTCTTTTCATTGTATTTTTGAAGTTGTTGTGGGAGGCAGCAATTTCCGGTGTTTACCTATGCCACCATCTTGGTTTTCCCTCTCTCCCATAGATTTTCAGTTGTTGTGTATTCATTCTCATTTGTCTCCAGGATGTTTTTTATATCTCCTTTTATCTCTTTGGTAACCCATTCATTGTTTAATAGCATGCTATTTAGCCTCCATGTGTTTAAATGTTTTTATTGTAGTAAATGAGTAAATGAAGAATGGCATAGCTGCATAGCTGCAGGAAAAAAATCATTTTATTGTAAATGATTTTTTTACAAAAATCAAATTATTGTAAATGATTTCTAATTTCCATTGTGGTCTGAGAAGATGCTTGATATGATTTCAATCTTCTTGACTTTGTAGAGACTTCACTTCTGGTATATCTTTAAAAATGACACATGTGAATTTGAGAAGAATGTATATTCCATAGCTGTAGGGTGAAATGTTCTGAAGATGTCAATTAGTTCCATTGGTTCTAGAGTGTCATTTAGGATTGCTGTTTCCTTATTGATTTTTTGTCTAGAAGATTTATTCAGTTAGTCAGTGGGGTATTAAAGTCCCCTACTATGATTGTATTGCTGTTTATTTCTCCCTTGATATCCTCCAGAATTTTAAAAATATATTTAGATGCTCCTGCATTGGGTGCATATATGTTTACCAGAGTTATATTCTCTAATTGTATTGATCCCTTTAGTTTTATGAAGTGGCCTCCCATACCTCTTCTTATGGTCTTCACTTTGATGTCTATTTTGTCATATAAGTATTGCTACCCCAACATTTTTTTTATTTCCATGTGCCTGAAAATTTTTTTACATCCCTTCACTTTCAGTCTGTGAGTCTTATTCTGAGGTGGGTCTCTTGTAGACAGCATATATTTATGGGCCATGTTTTCTTATCCACTCAGCTACCCTATCTTTTGATTGGACCATTTAATTCATTTACATGTAAGGTTCTTATTGATAGGTACCAGTTTGTTGCCATTTTTATTCGTTATTCCTGGGTTCCTTCTTTCCTTTCTGTTTCTTCTTTTTACAACAGTCCCTTTAGCATTTCTTGCATTGCTATTTTGGTGGTAATAAACTCCCTTAGCCTTTTCTTGTCTGCAAAGCTCCTGATTTCCCCTTCAATTTTGAATGACAGCCTCACTGGATAGAGTATTCATGGATTCATTCCCTTGCTTTGCATCACTTAATATACTTCATTCCATTCCTTTGTGGCCTGATGTGTTTCTGTTGGGAAATCAGTTGATAGTACAATGAGAGATCCCTTGTAGGTAACTCTCTATCTCTCTCTTGCAGCCTTTAAGATTCTTTCTTTGTCTTTTATGGTTGTCAATTTAATTATGATGTTTCTTGGTGTAGGTCTTTTTGGATTCATCTTGATTGGGATTCTCTGTCTTTCTTGGAATTGTGTGAGTTTTTTCTTCCCTAAGTCAGGGAAGTTTTCTGTCATTATTTCTTCAAATATGGTTTCTATTCCTTGCTCAGCTTCCTCTCCTTATGGCACCCCTATTATATGGATGTTGCCTCGTTTTATATTTTGTCCCAAAACTCCCTTTGAATCTCCTGATTTTTAATTTTTTTCCAGTTGCTATTCTGTTTGGGTGTTTTTTGTTTTTTGTTTTTTAATACCTTGGTTTTCAACTCACTAATTCGGTTCTCCACTTCTTCTAGTCTACTGTTGAAACCTTACATTGTGTTCTTCATTGCAGCTATGCCATTCTTCATTTACTCATGTTGGTGCATTTCTTATTCAGCTCCTTGTAGTTCTCATTGATTTGCATGTATTTCTCATCCAGATGTTTGAGCAGTCGTATAGCTATGACTATGAATTTTTCTCTGACAAATTACTTGCCTCCATTTCATTTAGTTCCTTTTCTGGTGATTCCTCTTTTTACCTCATTTGAGGGTTGTTTCTTTGTTGCACCATTATTGCTGTTCCTTTGTCATTGTTTCTTTTTTTAAAAAATTTATAAATAAATAAGCCAATCCAAGATTTAGGAGCGATTTGAGTTACACCCCTGCAAGGTTAGAGATACAAAAAGAGGTCCTGGTCTGAGGGTGACATGAAGTACAGGTGTGTGGGCTGGGAAGGAATGTCCAGGAAGAATCCATAGCTGAGTGGGTCACACAAATTCAAGACTAAAGATATGACTATGGCCAACGAAGCAGAAGGAGGATCGAATTGAAGGAGAAAGAACCAACCAAGTGAGGTCCAGGAAACGTGTGCTCCAGGGCGTCCAAATCGTGTTCCTTAACCAGAGGCCATTCTGGGGTGCAGAGGGGCTGGCAACGGCTCCCATGTTTCCCTCCTTGTTATTTCCCGTGGGCAGGTGGCGGCGGAGCTGGAGAAAGCTGCTCAGTCTGCCCCTGGGAGGGCAGTCGGTGAGCTTCCCGAGCATTTCCCGAATTGGACCCAGGAAACCAAACGCCTTCAGGGCCCCGGCTCCCCCGGCCTCAAGCCTCCAAGTGAGGCAGCACGTCGGGCCTGGCTCGGGAGCTGGTCACGAGTAGCGAACGGCCCGTGGGTGGACTCGGGTTTCGGCAGCAAGAGTGAGGTCACCCACCCTCACCCCTTTCCCTGCGGAAGGAGGAGGAAAACCCCAGCGGGGTGACTAGGGAGGCGGGGCAGGGGTGGGGCCGCAGGTCGTGGTCCAGGCGGAGGAAGCAGCCGCCGCCCCAGCTGAGGCCGTGTGGCCGGGGCCTTCCCACGGGAGGGCGATGAGAGTTCTTAGGAGCTTTTCCACCCCGCTCGCTCACGTTGGCCCGTCCCCGCCCGGCCTCGCCCCACCGCTCGGGCCTCCGCCTCCTCCCTGGCCGACGCAGCTGTCATTGTTTCTATGTATTGGACCAAACTGCTATGCCACCCAGATTTTTTGAATTGATCTTATGTACTAGATGTTTTGTGGGACCCAATGGTGCAGTCTCTAAGGTTCCTGGGCTGGTTGTTCTAAGGTGGCCCCCTACTTGAGATATTTGGGTTCTCCTCATGTAGTTGGTCCTTGAATGTTATTGTCCCATTTATGGATGGAGTCTCCTCTCAGGGTGTCTAATTATGTGGCTCACTCCCTGCCACACTGTGATAGCCGTTTTGGAGATACTGAGCAAAAAACACAAAATTCAGCATGATAAGGTACAACACAGAAGGAACAGAACAGGAATATACACAAGATGCCTATAGCCCCAACAACAGTGACCACCAGAGAAAAGAGAATGAGAGAAGAGAAAAGAGAGCAAGAATGGTGAAAGAAAAAATAAAAGAAAAATATGGGAAGAAAAATCAATAAAACAAACAAATAAACCACAAAACACAAACAAAAAACACCTGGAATAAAAATGGGGGTCTGAATCTGTAGATGCAGAGCTTAAGTAAAGAAAATAATGTTAAAGAATTAGAGGAATAGGGGAAGAACTATGGTTTAAAATAAAGGAGGAAGAGAAGAAATCAGAAGACAAGAAAGAAAAATAATTGAAAGAAGAGGAGAGGAGAGAGCAGATAGTCCTAAATTTAGGAAGTGAAAGAAGTCAAGAAATTAGGAAAAGAAAAGCGAAAGAGAAGAGAGAAAAGAATTTTAAAAATGGAGTAGTGAAAAAAAAGAGAAAGGGAAATTGATTAGGAGCACAGAAGACAAAATTAATATATGAACAGGGGAGTAGAGATGGTGGCTGGTAGGATGGCAGTGAGGAAGAGAGTGTGAGTGAGGGAGCGAAAGTGGAGTGTGTGGTGTGTGTGTGTGTGAGTGAGGGACAGTTAGATCCTACAGGAGTCTTGGGGGCAGACAGATCGGGCTCTGCTAGATGGGGAGCCCTTGTTACCAATGCAACCACTCTCAGGGCAGCTGGCTCAGGCACAGAAACCACACCATCTTGAAGGGGAGAGCTGCTGTGACTACGAGCCTAGCCTCACCACCACCCAGACTGGCCTCAGACACCATACCAGACCCTAAAGCCACTCTGGCCAAAGATATGCTACCTTATCTGCAGATCCACAGACTCTGGGACTCCAGCCTGCTCAGCTGCAGGCTCCTGTGAGTCCTGGAGTGCCCAACTCTCCCACCAAGCTTGACTCTTCAACTGCAGGCCCTGCATGACCCAGTGCCTGGGCCCTCCGGCAAGACTCAGGGTGTTCAACCCTCCCACCAAGTCCACTGCTTTAGCCACAGGCCCTGTGCAACTTAACACCTGGACCCTAAGATGAGAGCAAAAATGGGGAGACAAACAACTCCCAAAAGAAAGAAATGGAAGATGTGGCAGAAAAGGAACTAAATAAAAATGAGGCATGCGATATGTCAGAAAAAGATTTCAGAATAAGGGTCATATAGTTCCTAAACCAGCTGGATGAGAAATCAACAACTTATGTAAGAATCAAGAGGAAATCAAGAATGATATCGCTACAAAAAAACACAATGGAAGGTTTCAACTATATACTAGAAGAAGTGGAAGACCCAATTAGCGAGTTGGGAGACAAGTTGGGAAACATTCCCAATCTGAATATCAATTGGAGAAAAATATTAGAAAGCAGGAGCCCCTAAGGGAGTTTTGGGACAAAATGAAATGAAATAACATCTGTATAATAGGGGTGCCAGAAGGGCAAGAAGAGGAGCAAAGATTAGAAAACCTATTTGAACAAATAATGACAGAAAACTTTCCTGATTTGGGGTAGAAAAAAGTCACATAAGCACAGAGAGTCCAAAATAAGATGGATCCAAAAAAGCCCACACCAAGACACGTCGTAATTACAATACAATCCTTAACGACAAAGAGAGAATCTTAAGGCTGCAAGAGAGAGAGACAGAGAGTTACCTACAAGGGATCTCCTAGACTATCAACTTATTTCTCAGCAGAAGCACATCAGGCCACAAGGGAATGGAATGAAGTATACAAAGTGATGCAAAGCAAGGGAATGAATTCAAGGATACTCTATCCAGCAAGGCTATCATTCAAAATTGAAGGTGAAATCAGGAGCTTCACAGACAAAAAAAGGCTAAAGGAGTTTATTACTATCAAGCCAGCAGTGCAAGAAATGCTAAAGGGACTGTTGCAAAAAGAGGAAATAACAGGCATAAAGATTAAAAATGGCAATAAACCAGTACCTATCAATAAGAACATTAAATGTTAAATGGATTAAATGCTCCAATCTAAAGATATCCAGTGGCTGAATGGTAAGAAAACATGACCCAAATATCTGCTGTCTACAAGAGACCCACCTCAGAACAAGAGACTCACACAGACTGAAAGTGAAGGGATGGAAAAAAAATTTCAGGCAAATGGGGAAAAAAAAAGCTGTGGTAGCAATACTTATATCTGACATAATAGATCTGAAAGTGAAGGCCATAATAGGAGATAAGGAAAGCCATTTCATAATAATAAAGGGAGTGATACAACAAGAGGCTATAACTCTGGTAATCATATATGTACCCAATGTAGGAGCATCCAAATATATACAAAACTTGTGGAAAATATCAAGGGAGAGATCGACAGCAATACAGTCATAATAGGGGACTATAATACCCCACTGACATCACTAGAGAAATCCTCTAGACAAAAAAAATAAACAAAGAAACAGCAATCTGAAATGACTCACTAGATCAGGTGAACTTAATGGATATCTTCAGAACATTTTACCCCAAAGCTATGGAATATACATTCTTCTGAAGTGCACATGGGACATTTTCAAAGATAGACCACATATTGGGACACAGGCAAAGTCTCAGATTCAAGAAGATTGAAATCATATGAAGCATCTTCTCAGATCACAATGGCATAAAATTAGAAATCAATTACAATAAAAACAATAAAAAAATTAAACACTTGGAGACTAAATAGCATGTTATTAAACAATGATTAGGTTACCAATGAGATCAAAGAAGAAATAAAAAAAATATCCTGGAGACAAATGACAATGAAAACACAACAATCCAAAAACAATGGGACACAGGGAAAGCAGTCATGAGAGTGAAGTTCATAGCACTACAGATCTACCTCAAAAATCAAGAAAAACAGGTAATAAATTATCTTAAAGAATTAGAAAGAGAGCAACAAGAAAAGCCCAGTGTGAGTAGATGGAAGGAGAAAATAAAGATCAGAGTGGAAATAAATGACATAGAGACCAAAAAAATACAAAAGATTAATAAAACCAAGAACTGGTTCTTTGACAGGATAAACAAGATGATGAATCTGTCACCTAGGATCAAAGAGAGAGGACCACAATAAACAAAATCAGAAAAGAAAGAGTCAAAATAACAACAGACCCCACAGAAATCCAAAGGGTTATAAAAAAAATACTATGAACAACTCTATTCCAACAAACTGGTCAACCTCAAAGAAATGTACATATTCCTAGAAAAATACAATCTTCCAAAACTCAATCAGGAAGAATTAAAAAATCTGAATAGGCTGATAACTATGGAGGAAATTGAAGCCGAAAAAAAATAAACCTTCTGGCAAACAAAAGCCTTGAGCTGGACAGCTTCACAGGGGAGTTTTACCAACATTCAAAGAACTAAAACCTACCCTCCTCAAACTATTACAAAAAATTGAAGAGGAAGGAACATTTTCAAGTTTTTTCTAAGTAGCCAGCATTACCCTAATCCCAAAAGCAGAGAAAGACACCCCAAAGAAAGAGAATTACAGGCTAATAACCCTGATGAACATAGGTGCTAATATACTCAACAAAATTCTCTCAAATCCGAAGAAACCAAGATGGCGGCATAGGTAAACACCAAAAATTGCTGCCTCCCACAACAACTTCAAAAATACAATGAAAAGAAAAAACGGACATCATACAGAACCACAGGAAGGCTGGCTGAGTGGAAATTCTACAACTAGAAGGAAAGAGAAAAGCACACTGAGACTCAGAGGAGGTGTAGAAATAAAGTGCCGAGGTACCGAGGCTTGTGCAGAAAGGGCTGGCAATGGAGGATGCCAGTGTCTTTTTCAATCGAGAGGGAGACACAAGCTCCCAATGTCTCTGAACTCCAGTTCTGGGCGAGTCTCTGGGGACCCAGACTCATACAGGGAGAAACTGGACTGTCTGGCATCGGTTAGAACAGGAGGGTGGCTTTCTCTCAGAGGTACTTGTAGCGATTACCAGGACACTGAGACACGGGGCCTCTTAAGGTAGGACTGAGGAGAAGCCATAGCTGCTTGATCCACCCTGTTGATTCCCTGAGACCCCACCCCACCCAAGCTGCGAACAGAGGCTTTTGCATATGAATGGGCTGGCCCTTTGAGATCTAAAATTACCTAACAAACTGCAGCTGGGTCAGAAAGACCCAGAACATCCAAAAGAAGGCTCAAGGCCCCACAGCAGCTTGCATTGCTTCACAGCTGGGCCTCATCTGGGCACCTCCAAACCCCAAACAAGGAAGAGGAAACTGAAGATCTCTCCATAGCTCCTGCTGGGTAGCCTCAGACAGAGGCTAAATTAGCACCTCCTTAGAGATCCAAGAGCCAGTGTACCCAGTGGGCAGATTGGGACCATCCAGATTTCAACTCCTCAGATCCATAAGGGACACACTCAGGGGGCAGCCTCAGTGAGCACCAAAGCCTCACTGAAGCAAGTCTTGCCCCAGAAGGGTGTCTCCAGCCCAGAAGTTCTCCCACTGTAGACACAGCTGATTCTCACAGCCAATTGGCCTGGAGGTCAATTCCTCCCAGTGATACCAACTACAATCAAGGCTTAACTACAACAAGACTGTGCATACAGCCCACAAAGGGGTGCACCAAGAGTGTTAACCTCAGGTAATTTGGGAGGGGAGGCTGAGCCACTGGGCCCTATAGGACACCTAGCACACAAAGCCACTCTATCAACACAGGGAAGCAGCCAAAATGCGGAGACAAAGAAACAGATCACAAATGACAGAAATGGAGGAAAGCAAACTACTGGGTATAGAGTTCAAAACCATGGTTATAAGGTTTTTCAAGAATTTTCTAGAAACCACCGATAAATTTAGTGAGACCCTGGAGGATATAAAAAAGGACCAACAGAAATTAAGCATACACTGACTGAAATAAAGAATAATATACAGAGATCCAACAGCAGGCAAGAGGATCGCAAGAATCAAGTCAAAGATTTGAAATACGAAAAAAACAAAAAATACCCAACCAGAAAAGCAAAAAGAAAAAAAAATCCAAAAATATGAAGATAGTGTAAGGAGCCTCTGGGACAACTTCAAGCATACCAACATCCAAATTATAGGGGTGCCAGAAGAAGAGAGAGAGCAAGATATTGAAAATCTATTTGAAGAAACAATGACAGAAAACTTCCCCTACCTGGTGAAAGAAATAGACTTATAAGTCCAGGAAGCACAGAGAACCCCCCAAAAAAGGAATCCAAAGAGGACCACACCAAGACACATCATAATTAAAATGCCAAGGGCAAAAGACAAAGAGAAAATCTTAAAAGCAGCAAGAGAAAAACAGTTAGTTACCTACAAGGGAGTACCCATAGGACTGTCAGCTGATTTCTCAACAGAAACTATGTAGGCCAGAAGGGAGTGGCAAGAAATATTCAAAGTGATGAATTGCAAGAACCTACAACCAAGATTACTTTATCCAGCAAAGCTATCATTCAGAATTGAAGGTCAGATAAACAGCTTCACAGATAAGAAAAAGGTAAAGGAGTTCATCACCATCAAACCAGTATTCTGTGAAATGCTGAAAGGTATTCTTTAAGAAGAGGAAGAAGAAGAAAAAGGTAAAGATAAAAATTATGAACAACAAATACATATCTATCAACAAGTGAATCTAAAAATCAAGTGAATAAAAAATCTGATGAACAGGGTACACTGGTGGATATAATAGAATCAGGGGCATAGAAAGGGTATGGATTGACAATTCTCCGAGGGAAAAGGAGTGTGGGGGGTGTGGGAAGAGACTGGACAAAAATCGTACACCTGTGGATGAGGACAGTGTGGGGGCGGGTAGGGGCAGAGGGTGGGGTGTGAACTGGGTGGACGGGAGCTATGGGGGGGAAAAGAGGAACAAATGTAATAATCTGAACAATAAAGATTTATTTTTAAAAAATCTCACAAATCCAATCCAGCATTACACTCAAAAGATCATACACCATGACCAAGTGGGATTTATTCCAGGGATGCAATGCTGGTATAATATCCACAAATCAATCAACATGATACATCACATAAACAAATTGAGAGTCAAAAATCACAGAGTCATATCAATTGATGCAGAAAAAGCATTTAACAAAATTCAACACCCTTTCTTGATAAAAACTCTCAGCAAAATGGGAATAGAAGGATCATACCTCAACATAATAAAGGCCATATGTCAAACCTACAGCCAACAGCATACTCATTGGGCAAAAACTAAAATCATTTCCCCCGAGAACAGGAATAAGACAGGGATAACTACTTTACCACTCCTGTTCGACATGGTACTGCAAGTGCTAGCCATAGCGATCAGACAAGAAGAAAAAATAAAAGGCATCTAAGTTGCAGGCTTGATCCCCAGTTTGGGGGGGTGATGCACAGGAGGCAGCCAATCAATGATTCTCTCCCATCATTGATCTTTTTATCTCTCTCTCTCTCTCCCTTCCTCTCTGATATAAATAAAAATATCTTTAAAAAATGGTGATGGGAAAATGGGACAGATACATGCAAAAAAGAAAAAAAAAGAAAAAAAGAAAGAAACTAGACCACCAACGTACACCATACACAAAAATAAAGTCACACAAAAATAAAGTCAAAATGGATAAGGGACTTGAATGTAAGACAGGAACCATAAAAATCTTAGAATAATACATAGGCAGAAAAATATCAGACATTTGTTGTAGCAATATCTTCACTGATACAGCTCCTAAGGCAATGATGGTGAACCTATGACACGAGTGTCAGAGGTGACATGCGAACTCATTTTTTTGGTTGATTTTTCTTTGTTGAATGGCATTTAAATATATAAAATAAATATCAAAAATATAAATCTTTGTTTTACTATGGTTGCAAGATAAAAAAATTTCTATATGTGACACGGCACCAGAGTTAGGGTTTTTCAAAATGCTGACACGCCGAGCTCAAAAGGTTTGCCATCACTGTCCTAGGGCAATGGAAACTAAGGAGAAAATAAACAAATGGGACTACATCAAACAAGAAAGCCCACTGCATGGGAGAACATTTGCCAATTTTATTTCAGATAAGAATCTACTTTTCAAAATTTATACACCTTAACAAAAGAAAGATAAACAATCCAATTAAAAATGGGCAAAGGACCTACTAGTAAATAGACACTTTTTGAAAGTGGACATACAAAAGGCCAAAGGACATGAAAACATGCTCAAAGTCACTAATCATCTGAGAGATGCAAATCTAAATGACAATGTGGTACCATCTCACACCTATCAGAATGGCTATCATCAACAAACAACAAGTGCTGGAGAGGATGTGGAGAAAAAGGAACCCTTTTGCACTGCTGGTGGGAATGCAGACTGGTGCAGCCACTGTGGAAAACAGCATGGAGTTTCCTCGAAACTTAAAGAGTGTATGGAACTCCCATTTGACCCAGTAATCCCACTTCTAGGAATATATCCCAAGAAACTAGAAACACTAATCAGAAAGGATATATGCACCCCTATGTTCATAGCAGCACAATTTATAATAGCTAAGATTTGGAAACAGCCTAAGTGCCCATCAGCAGATGAGTGGATTAAAAAACTGTGATACATCTACACAATGGAATACTATGCTGCTGTAAAAAAGAAGGAACTCTTACTATTCACAACAGCATGGATGGACCTGGATAGCATTATGCTAAGCAAAATAAGCCAATTGGAGAAAGATAAATATCACATTATCTCACTCATTTGTGGAATATAATGAACAACATAAACTGATGAACAAAAATAGACCCATAGACTTAGAAGCATTGAACAGACTGTTAAACCTCAGGGGGAAGGCAAGGGAGAGTGGGATGGGGGAGAGGGGGATAAGAGATCAACTAAAGGGAAAAAAATTAATATATGAACAAAACAACAGAGACAGAATAATAACAAATCAATAAAACAGATAGTTCAATTGTAAAGGGGGAAAAATAAAGGAAACAGAAAAAAACAAAAAGGAGAAAGGAGAAGAAAAATTGGAGGAAAAAGAGAAGAGAGGAAGAAAAAGTTGCAAAATATAATGGGGATAAAGTAAAAAATAAATAAATGAAGTGAAGTGTCGTTCGCTTCAGCCATGTTTTACTGCCCCACGGGGGCTGGTTCAGGACCTCACCCTCTGTTCTGTCTGCGGATGCTGGGCTTCCTGTGAGGACCTAGCTGCTGGCCACTGCCAGGCACTGTCTGTGGCGTTTAGCACCTGCTTGGAGCTCCCAGCGATCCTCACTCCACCGCTGTGTCCCTCTCCACAGGCCTTGGCTGCCAGCAGGCTTGCCTGTCCGCCAGCTGTCAGTCTTCATCACTCCAGAGTCTGTTCTGACAGGGCTTTAGGAGGGGTTGGTGCTGTTTCAATTGCAGGGACTATGATGGGTGTTTTTCCTGTGTCAGACCTACTCCTCCGCCGCCAGTGGCCCAAAATGTGACTCTGGCCTTGGTTGGCCAGAGGTCCTTGCATGGAGACCAATGGGGTCAGCTGGGCCCTGGAGTTTTATCAGTTGGTTCCTTCCTAGAACAGTGGGCAGATGGCCCCTCTTTTGGCTCCTGCTTTTCCAGGTCTCCCGGCCCTGCTTCCTTCCCTGCCTCCCTCGCACCTCAGTCAGTGCCTCCCTCCCTGCGCCACTGCCTGGGTGTGTACCTGCAATTGAAGACGCCTGTGCTCTGGGTTTAGAGATAAAAGAAAGAAAAAGCGGGGGGGGGGGGGGGGGCGGGGGAAAAGGAATCAAAACTGTGGCTCTCTCCTCACTGGCTCCTTCTGCGGGTGTGGACTCCACCGCCGCCAGCAGCCACCCGCCTTTTTGCTGCTGCATGGACGATGCGGGTCGCCCCGCCCCACGGACGCCACAGGCGGCGTGTGTGTGTGTGTGTGTGTGTGTGTGTGTGTGTGTGTGTTCGCTCTGAGCAACCCCTCTTGCGATCTTGCCCTTCCTACTTGTCTCCAGCTGCCTTCTTCCTTCCTGGTTATGTCACCTCCTCAGCTGGACCACAGCTGGAAATTCCAGGGAATGTTCTCCAAGGTAGTGGTGGCTCCAGCCTGGCCCTGGGCGAGGTGCCGGCAGGTTTCTTCTCTCTCTGCATCCCTCTCGACATGACACATGGGGAGTGCACATTCCCTATGATATTCTCACAACAAGGATAAACTGGAAAGAGTTAAAAATAAAAGTGGCAGAAATGATAAATTGTGAATCACTAGAATAGTAAAATGTGGAAACTAAAAATTATTATTTTTAAATGCAAATCAGCTGAGTAAATTAAAAATAAAAGGATCATGCAAGAGAAAACAAAGTCAGTACAGTAAGATTTTAATAGTGCATGGAAGTGGTATGCTATGATATGAAGCTAGACTTCGGTAAGTTAAAGACAAATAGATAAATCTTAGACCATGACTGAAACAATAACAGTCATAAAAACAATAATACTACCAATAAAGCCATTGCCGATAGGTCAGCAGAGGACATGAAATGGAGCTCAAAGATAATCCATGAGCCCAAAGGAAAAAGTTTGAGAGAGAAAAAAATTAAATGAGTGAGCCAATAAAAACAAATTGTAAAATGATGGTAGAATTAAACCTCAGATGGGCAAATATTTCATCAAAAATAAATGGGCTAACCCTGGCCAGTGGCTCAGGTGGATGGAGCATTGCCTGATACACCATAAGGCTGAGGGTTTGATTCCAAGTCAGGGCATATACCTAGGTTGTGGGTTCAATATTCTCATATTTCTCCCTCACACTATTGTTTCTGTCTCTCTCTTTCTCCCTCTCTTGCTAATAAATAGATAAATAAATAAATAAATAAATAAATAAAATCAGTAAACATATCCTCGGGTGAGGATATTAAAAAAACAAATGAAATGAAATAAGAAGTGGACTAAATCGTCAAATAAAAAAGGCAGACAATGTATGACTGGATTAAAAGACTTATTGAGACGCTTAGTACCAAAAAAAAGCAACCAACCATCTAATTTTATTTTAGTTTTTTAAAGGATAGTTCTGAATATATTAAGTGGATTAATTCTTCACAAATAGGCCCCCTTTTTCTTTCTTTAATCTTTATTGTTCCGAGTATTACAGATGTCCCCCTTCTCCCCACCTCACTTTTATATATATATGTTTTTATTGATTTCAGAGAGGAAGGGAGAGGGAGAGAGAGATAGAAACATCAATGATGAGAGAAAATCATTGATTGTCTGCCTCCTGCACGCCCCACGCTGGGTATCGAGCCCGCAACCAGGGCATGTTCCCCGACTGGAAATCAAACCTAGGACCTCCTGGTTCATAGATCAACAACGTTCAATCACTGAGCCATGCCAGCTGGCCCCTGCTGTTGTAAATGTTTCCCTCCATGTCCCGCGTGGTTCAGGGTTCAGGATCTGGAAGAGGAGCCAGACACAAATAAAAGAGAAAAGACAAGAGATAATTTGGGAATATTGGGGGGCCAGGTGGGTAAGTCCAACTCAAGAGGAAGGACTTCCACTGGTGCTCAAGCTGCACCAACCATTTTATAGTCAGAGGTAAACAAGGCAGTGGTTATCATAGTTACACTGTTCTTGTGAGTTTCACTTGTTTTGACCATAGTTACACTTCCTGCACTTCCCTCAGCCCATTAGCTTCCCAGATAAGATCTAGGGAGTGTTATAAGGTCAAGCCTAATTATGCTAAGAGGACTGTGCCCTCTAAGCTGGGACTTGTTTGTGACTTTGCCAACAGGTCAGTCCGAGGCTTAATCCTGTATCGGCTCCCCACATCTCACCCTTCTTTTATTATTAAGCTACTATAATGAAAATAAAACTTAAACATCAAGAACAAAAAGCTACCATAATAAAAGTAAAACTTAAGCATCAAGAAAAAAAATGTTTAAGTCCCAATTTCGATATCCAACAGTTCTGAGTCCAAGTTTCAATGTCAGACAGTTCCTTATGTGTACATGTCAGCAATGGTATTTCAGTTCTGGATGGTGGACAAATGGTGGCAATGCAGGTCCGACCCTCTCTGGTTTGATCCTGGGCAACCTGCAGTGATGCACAGCTGCTGACTGCTAGCATGACAAAGCGTTGTCAGTGTCTTCCATCTCTGGATTGTTTTTCCTCTTGTCTTCATGGCTGGAGCATTCCTGATAATTCCTCCCTGTTGCAGGAATCCACATGGTCTTGGAGTTGTTTTCTGAAAATATACAAACATATTCTCGACCAAAAGTTAATAAAGGAAATTTTACTTGGGATCCTTTTTATATTTGCCCAAATAATTTTCCTTTGGCTTATTTTGACACCGTGTATGTTTTTCATGGGTGTCTTGCTGTTAGCATTACAAATGAAAAATTTTTTTCTAGATGTGATTTAGTTACAGTATATATTTCCTTACATGGTATTTTTCCACTATCCACACCCCCCTTTTTTATTTAATTATTGGAGGCTTTGGGAAAATTTTTATAATGTAGTCTAGATAACTTTAAATTTTTAATTTTTTTGCACAAAAATATGACTCCTTTAGGTTCATTGCATGTTAAGCAATTTTACCATGAAATGGAAATTTTGGTTAATACTACTTATTTCAATTAAACTCGTTACTGTCAAATTTAATTCTCTAACAAGAATCTTAGTTACACTGTAAATATTAATGGAAAGGATTATTTTGCATCCTTGAGAAGGCCCTGAGCATTCCTGGTGTTAGGCTGGATTTAGATATAGGGTAGCTGCTATCAGCCAAGTCTCTGTTGTTTCAGTCCTGATCTGAGCTGGGCCAAGTCTCTTTCTGTTATCTGGGTCTGGATCTGAGCTGGGCATGGGAAGTGGGAAGCAGCCATGGGGACAGGAGACCTCCCTCAGAAGGGGCAAGTGTTCAAGCTCCTGCATAGTTGGGGGGGTGAGGATCTGTGCCCCATCTCTGTTGACCCCCAAGTTCTCTCCTGATGGCCCCTCTGCGACTGTGCCTGTCTTAGGTTGTTCCTTCCTGGAGGAATCTTACCCATCTCTGGCTAGCCAGCCATCCTCCAGGGCCAAGCAGGGTGATGTAAGGTTCAGTTCTGTCTCCTTGGTAGCCTATGCCCCTGTGGCCTCCATGCCCAGCAACTGTCTTGGGATCCCCTCGCCTGCTGGCGGGGCCCCGGCATTGATCACATATCTTGGGGAACCCAGGTTTCTTCTCCAGGGAGGGCCCAGCTCATGCCATTGGGCGAGAGACAGATCCATGGTACCAGCCACCATGAGGCTTCAATCTCAGCATGAACAGAGAGCTCAGGCAACAGCTGTGGGCAATTGGATTGTAAGAAGAGGGACCCTCTTGGCAAAAAGGGCAAAAGAGGTCAATACAGAATGCTCAAGTGCCTTCCCAGGGGGCCTTCCACACAGTGGAAGGGATTAAATCCTTTCATGTCCTTATTAAATTGCTGCCAAACATTCAGAGAATTCGTTTGTTTGTTTGTTTGGGATAAATGTACAATATGCTGTTGTAAAATCTCAAAAATTATTAATGAGATTGTAGAATAATATCATGTAAGGATATTCTTTTCTCTAGGCCATGGCAATTCAATTTTAAACTGGAAATGACATTAATTAAATTTCTTCAATTAGTCTTTCAGTAACTTTACACTAGCTACATTCAGAAAGGCAAAAACCCAAATTATTTACCTTTCTATATTAAACCTTTCTAGTACATTTCATTACAGTCCTCCAGATGTTTGAAGGAAAAACCTCTTTCTATTATTTTCTTGCAGAGTAATTTCTAATCCGTATCCTTGTCCTCTCACAGCTGGGTTACACTTGGAGAATTTCAATTTAAAAAGAAAAATCTTTTTCTTTTAAACCAAGTAACCTACAGGGTTATTTCTTGGATGTTGACTGATAGTGCCGCAAGGTCATGTATTTCAAGTCAAAGTCATTAAATTTGGTTGAATTAAAAAATCCTTTAAAAAGAGAGAATAAACTTTTGAAAACATTTCAGGGCCTGTGAAATGTCCCAAAGTCATTCCTTGATTATAGTTTTGAAATCCAACTTGAAAGATCATCAAATATATATGTGTATATAAGATTTAAAGATTATATTCAATTCTGTCCTCTAGATTTCGTACGAGGCACACTCAGATCAATATTTCAGCATTATTTCACTTCAAAATACCTAGGTATAAGTTTTTGTCATTTGATTCCGTAAACTCCAAAGTCCCAAGTTCCCAGCGGTTCTGGAAAACCACGCTTGAGGCTGGCAAACAGGCGTGGCCCAGCCCTTGACTTTAAAACGACCATAATTTTTTCTGGGGAAAGTCAAGAAGCAAACTTGTATCTACATTGTTTCCTGCTGGTTGCTTGCCGGTGAGAAATTTCAAAATTGGCCACAAGATCGCAGCCGCGGAAACTGTTTTCTGCTGGCGAAACAAGTTTGGTCTAACCTGGTCCATTTAAGTGTCAGAGCTAAGCTAGTTTCTCCCTGGGCCATTGGACCTTCATAATTAATATATTATATATGTTTTAAACGTGGTTCACTAGCATCCCAAAACTACTCTTTGTTATAGAAAACCCAATCCCGCCGCTAGAACCTGTCTGCACTTCTTCCTTGGGTCAAATTTGCCATTTTTCTTAGGAAATAATCAGTCTTGGGTTTTATTTTGTACATTTGCAAAGAAATTCCAGCTCAAAACTCTATCCAAATGTCCAAAAACAGGACAGTTGTGCGCATTAGTTTTAAACCTGCTTTTCTCTTTACACCTGCACAGAAATCCCAGACGCATTTTTAAATTTTGTAAAACTTTTCAGTTACGAGAAGGAGACTAAATTAGAATACTTGGGGAGGAGGCGTCCATATTGGATCGCCGTGTGCACCTTTCTTCCCTTCTCCACATCCTGCTTTGGGGGAAGTTTTAGCAAATGACTCAGATGTCGTATTTTTCCCCCCAAAGTCATGCTTAATAGAAAAAGACATTTTAAATTTTTTCCTATTTCGCTTTCCAAAGTAATAGCTAGCACCCAAGGTTATCTTAGCCAAAATTTAGTCATCATAAGATGTTCTCTGGTAATTTTTAAATAAAGCTAGTCTTTTTGTGGGCGAGCTGATAGCTCTGCCCTCTCCTGCCACCTTTGAATCTCTCCACACCAGAGGTAGATTCGGCAGCGGGGTTTCATTTATTATTACAGATTTTAGATTCCAAATACATATTAAGATTTTAATTTGGACAAGAAACCATATTAAGATGACCATGGCACTCTTTTTTCAGCCCGATTTAAGAGAGTACCTTTTAATATTCCAATTTCTTTATAATTTGGCCTTTTTTCACAGGTGATTCTATTAACGGAGAATTAAATATTTCAGGATTAGGAAATGGAGGTGGAGGGAGCCATGAAGGCCATTCCTCTCATTTTTTCTTTTCTTTCTGCTCCTCTTTAGGGGCGGAGAGTGCAAGGAGAGGAGATTTATCCTCCTTGGCCTCTCTTAAAGGCTCTAGCAAATGAAATACTGTGTTCCACAAGGGAAAACAGTTTTTGGAGGCAAGTTTTTTCCTGCTGATGAGCAAGTTCTGAGTAACTTTTTGCCAAACATTCAAGATCTAATGTACCTTCTTCAAGAAACCAAGGGTTATGTTCTATAACATCAAGCAAAAATTGTAAGAAATTACTTTCTGAAGCTTTAAATTCTTAAGCATGCAAATCAAAAATCTATAATAAAGTTTCTTACTTTTTACGCTGAATCCTGCCCCGTTAGCCTGGCTAAGAAAACGTTCCCACCCTACTTACAGATCTCGACTTCTGCAGCTGATCGTGGGCTTTGCGTGCGGTGAAATATCTCCCCACCTTTATGGTGAATTCTTCGTTTTTTTGCTCTAGGTGAAGATTTCACTTCCAGATTTCCCGTCGGGTGCCAGATGTTGTAAATGTTTCCCTCCACATCCCACGTGGTTCAGGGTTCAGGATCTGGAAGAGGAGCCAGACACAAATAAAAGAGAAAAGACAAGAGATAATTTGGGAATATTGGGGGCCAGGCAGGTAAGTCCAACTCAAGAGGAAGGAGTTCTACTGGTGCTCAAGCTGCACCAACCATTTTATAGTCAGAGGTAAACAAAGTAGTGGTTACCATAGTTACACTGTTCTTGTGAGTTTCATTTGTTTTGACCATAGTTACACTTCCTGCACTTCCCTCAGCCCATTAGCTTCCCAGATAAGATCTAGGGAGTGTTATAAGGTCAAGCCTAATTATGCTAAGAGGACTGTGCCCTCTAAGCTGGGACTTGTTTGTGACTTTGCCAACAGGTCAGTCCGAGGCTTAAACCTGTATCAGCTCCCCACACCATGCTCCCCAAATTTTAATTGTAAAGTTATAAAGGGACCAAGAGATGTGCAAGTAAAATGATTTCTTTAAAATGACTTAAAAATTCTTATAAGAAAGCTGTGGTGACTACATTAATATAAGAAAAGTGAAGTGGTTATATGAATTAACATTAAAGAAATCTTAGAACAATGAAAATCATCAGTGTTAAAAAGGGCTATTCCATAATAATGAAAAAGATCATTTCAACAAGAAGATACTCCTAAATATGTATGATTAAATAATATAACTTCAAAATACTCAAAACTGACAAAATTGAAAGAAGCAATAGACAATTCTAGAAAACCTTGAGATTTTAACACTCTCCTCTCAAGAGTGTTAGAATTTGATAGAACAAATTAGGGAAAAAACTCAATAAGGATATAGAATATCTGAACCTGAGAGTTATGGTTTATTACTTGATTTAAGTTTATTGTCATTTATAGAAACCTCTATCCAACAACAGTAGAGAGCATTTTCCACCCAAATGTATTGGGAATATTCACCAACATAGACTACATTCTAGGCCACAAAAATGTCTCAGTGGAAAAGAATTGTACGTTCTTTCATACAAAATATGAAAGTTTCGAATTAGAATTCAGTCACAAAAATAGCTGGGAATAAAACTACAATATTCTACATCAGGGTTGGGGAAGGTCTGGCCTGTTGACCTTTTTAAGGCCTGAGAAATCACTGGGTCTGCCCCTGCCATGGCATTAGGGGAGGTTAATTAAATGTGTGACCAAATATAACAGGCTAATTTTTAAGTTTATAACTTTGTAAGTTAAAAATATCCTAATGGCCCTCAGTATAAAAGGGTCAAAGACAAAAAATCACAAGAAAAATTAGACTATATTTGGAACTGAATATAAACACAACCCATTAAAATTTGTGGAATGAAATTAGGTAACTAAGAAAAATGTGGTTATATTAGATGCAAAGAAAAGCATAAAGTCAGTAGCCCTAACTGCCACCTTAAGCTAGAAAAACGAGCAAACTAGGCCCAAGGTATATAGCTGAAAAAGTTAAACAAAGACATGAGTACTTGTGAAAGAGTAAATAAACAAACACTATACAAATGTACTGAAACCAAATATTGTTTATTGGAAAAAAAATCAATAAATGCTATCCAACCCTAACTAGACTAATCAGAAAGAAAAAGAGAAAACACAAGTTACCAATTTAGGTTTGAAGTAAGTGACATAAATAGTTTCCTAATACTAGTCGCCACAACTTAGAAAAACTGTCCAAATTCCCTGACATTCCCAAAGTGCAGAAACTGCCTGAAGAAGGAAGAGAAGGAAGCAGCATGGCTGGGACCTGAGGGGAGAGGGGAGCAGGGGGACGAGCTGAGGGGGGCGGGGGGCTGGCTATGGGGTTGTGGTCGGGATGAGAGCTGGTGCCACAGTGAGGCCAGCTTTCTCTGCTCACTTTTGTCACTTGGAGTTTTGTTTCTCCGGGAGACACAGCACCCCTAGGCTCCTGTCTAGAGAGCAATGTGCCCTCCTGGCTCTCTCCTGTTCCTTCTTCTGTGCTAAGTACTTTTGTTTTGCTCTCCCCAGCTTTACAAAAGCAATGATGTGTGTTAGCTACGGAGAAACCTGTGTAGAGCTGCCGGTCGGCTGGACTGTCCTCCTGTCACATCAAAGGGTGAGGCTGGGATCCCAGCAACCAACCCATGTCTCTGTCACATGGATGTTTCTCTGTCTGTCTCCCCTTTCTCTCTCTCTCTAATTAGTGGTGATTAAGTGCAGACACACACATATATAGGCAGTTTAAGCTTGGGGAAAAAACATGAAGAAATATCATGTGAGGAGGTAGAAAAATTCTCTTTCTTATTTTTGAGTTTTTAAATGATTAAATAAAGTAGGAACAACTTTCTTTGAATTTAAAATGAGGTCAGGGTCTGGACGCATGGTATTCTAGAAAACAGAAGTTTATGTAAATGAAATTGTGTCCCCTGTAGGTAATCTGAGAACGTCACAATATGACAAATGTTACAATTTCAAAGAGAAAAGCTTTTGATGGCAAATTCTGGAAACTAAAAAATCAAGCTTAGTTACAGTGTAGAACGGTCCTTAAAGAGTGAGCATTTGAAAAGAACAGCAACAATATCCAGGTGCCTGCAGTTTCTCCCAGGGAGTCATGTTCTTGGCAGGGAGCATCTGAGTTTCCTCTCTGACCCACATGGCGCTTGTGCGGTCAGCCTGTGGTGCTGGCGTCCAGTGACTGTCCTGCAGCTCAGCCGGGCCAGGAAGCGAGCCCGAGACACTTCTCCTGCCTCAGGTGGCGCCATGTTGCTGAGCCTCCGCAGACATGTAGAGGCATCTCCATAGGCCCTGGGGCGTCTCCACAAACCTGAGGAAAGATGAGGCAGGAAGATTGTCTGCCTACAGAGGCCAGCAGGGGGTGGCTGGTGTGGGAAACGGAGTGTGTGTTAGTGTATTGTGTGCTGTGATATAGTGAGAGTTCGGGTGAGGAGTGGGGTTACTGAACATAGATTTATTCATGCTTTGCTTTGAAGTCTGGTAGCAATCATCGCAGGTAGAAACTGTAGTTTAACTCTAACCCTGCTGTTTGGCTTAACAATAGAAAAGTTATTTTGATTTTCTGAATTATATAAATCATCCCATTTGATTGAATGCCTTATTGATTGTAATGTGAATATCCCATTGATTGTGATCTTACTGGTTTTAGAAAGCAAATTCCTCTGTACCTGGGAACCAGGACAGCGCAATTATCCCAAGACCTGAGGGTTCCAGATAATGTTTCCCTGTCAACTCAGTGGTCCCAAGACCCGAGGGCTCTAGATAATGTGTTCCTGTCAACTCAGTGATCTGGAGACCCAAAGCTATAATTAACATGCTTAATTCTGCTTCTGTAAACTGCTCTTTTGCGAACCAGGTTCCTCATTCCAAACCCTGGGATGTAATCAATACCTTTGTGATTTTTGCCTATATAAATCTGGTGTTGCAGCCGGTAGGACACTGCAAGATTTGGGAGAGTGAAATGCCCCCTCGTAGTCCCGGATTTGCAATAAATATGACTCTTTAATTCGACTTCCTGAGGTGTCCTTCACGGGGTACACTATAACAGCTTCATCTTATAGAGGTACTAAAGACATTGGGACTTCAGTGGAGCCTTGACTTACGAGTTTAATTCGTTCTGTGACGGAGCTCATAACTCAAATTACTCGTATGTCAAATCAATTGTGAACGAGTGAGACACGTGATGCTGGGCTGATGTTGTGGCGTTCACTGTGACGTTCGCTGCGCCAACTAGTGGTGGGGTATCTGAAGCTGGCTCATAACCCGAATTTTAGCTCGCAACTCAAAGCAAAAAATCGGCTGAGAGACGGCTTGTATCTCGAAAAACTCGTTAGTCGGGACACTCATAAGTCAAGGCCCCACTGTATTAGCAAACATGTCCTGTGGAACATAAAAAATTGTACTATGAGAAAGTTTATTTCTAGAAAGGAGTTTGTTCATGCATTTACCAATCTAAAGAATACTGGTGTCACAGACAATTCACATTCCTTATGAAGGGATCAAAATTCTGCCACCCTGATGCCAATACTTGAAATCTTGATCTTAAGCTGTTTGTGGAGGAGCAGGACTCAGAAAGAACCTGTGGCCCCGCCCCTTTCCTGCCCAAGGAAATGCTCTTCTCTGCTGCCCCCTAGTGTACATATTAGGGATAGCATCTCCTAAAGCATCTGCTCATATCATTTTGCAAGGACTGGAAGGCCCCAAGCTCCGAATGCCTTGTGTACCCATGTTTTCTTTTTGATTCAGCCTCTCCTGCAGGAAGGGTCTCTGACTCTCTCATGTATGTGAGGGGCCTATCCATACGTGTGTCTTACAGGTGGTTATTTTCTGTTGCTAATCTGTGTCATATCTATTTGATTATTAGACCAGAAAAGAACCTTGAGTTAAGAGGGAAGTTTGTTTCTCCCCCACATAAGCCAGTAACCTGATATTTCATAGAGTGTAAACTTTGGAAGTACATCTGCTTCACCCTGTCCTGAACTAAGATTTATCAGGTTATCTAAAGAAACATTTTTGGGACTGGATGATTTTATCAATGAAATTTGGAACAATCTACTAATTTAGTTTCTGGATGTAAAGCTTTTATTTACCGTCCAAAGGTGGGAATAAAGAGGACACAGCCTTGCATTGTGCATGTTGATTTTAAATTGTCAGGTAAGTTAAGAAAGAACCTGTAGTTCTCCCCCATTTCTTCCTAAGAGGTTTCCATGATGATACCTGGTTCCAGGAGGGAACATCAGCCTATTTGCCTCAGCTTTAGGCCTTAAGGCTCCAAACAGGAGCCTGTTGACCACCCCCACCTGTACATGTCCTGTTGTTTTGGGGTTGTCTTAGAAACATAACCTGCCAAGTGTGCTGCGCTTTTCCTAAATATCACCCTGCTCCACCATTTCCCAAAGTGTTATATACCAAATATTACCTCATTGTTCTTCACATTCATTTTTATGCAAATTAACTGAACAGAATAGAAGGTTTAGTAAGTTACCGAAATCCATCCATAAATTTTGTAAGATAAAGATGTCTCCTTAGATCAGTTGTGAAAATGTGCCTTATAAAATAAACTAGAGGCCTGGTGCACAAAAATTTGTGCACCCAGGGGGATTGCTCAGCCTGGCCTGTGCCCTCTCGCAGTCTGGGACCCCTCGGGGGATGACCACCTGCTGGCTTAGGGGATCGGGCCTAAGCTGGCAGTAAGACATCCCTCTGGAAGCCTGGGAGCCCTCGAGGGATGTCCACTTGCAAGTGGGGAGCAGGCCTAAGCTGCAGTCGGACATCCTTAGTGCTATTGAGGAGGTGGGAGAGGCTCCCACCACCACTGCTGTACTGGCAGCTGTCAGCCTGGCTTGTGGCTGAGAAGAGTTCCCCCTGTGGGAGCGCACTGACCACCAGGGGGCAGCTCCTGCATTGAGCATCTGCCCCCTGGTGGTCAGTGTGTGTCATAGTGACCAGTCATTCCCAGTCATTCTGCTGTTAGGGTCAATTTGCATATTACCCTTTTATTATATAGGAGTGCCTGGCCAGCCTGGGTGAGGGGCTGATGGCTGTTTGCAGGCTGGCCACAGCCCCTTCAGGGTGGGGGTCCCTGCTGGGGTGCCTGGCCAGCCAGGGTGAGGGGCTGATGGCTGTTTGCAGCCTGGCCAAGCCCCCCAGCAAGGACCCTCACCCCTTGAGGGTCTGGCCAGCCTGGGTGAGGGGCTGATGACTGTCTGCAGGCTGGCCACAGCCCCTTCAGGTTGGGAGTCCCCCATGGGGTGCCTGGCCAGCCTGGGGAGGGGCTGAGGGCTGTTTTCAGGCTGGCCATGGCCCCCAGCCACCCAAGCTTCCAGTGGAGGCTGGCTGGAAGCAGGTATCTGGGATTTATTTAGCTTCTATAATTGAAACTTTGTTGCCTTTTGCAGAGGCCACAGCCAGCTCAGGGCACGCGGGAAGCTTGGCTTCCTCCTTTGCCCAGGCAACCAAGCCTCCTGCTTGTTCCAGCTTCGTGGCTGCTGGCTGCCATCTTGGTTGGGTTAATTTGCATATAGTCGCTCTGATTGGCTGGTGGGCGTGGCTTATGGCTTAGCAAAGGTACTGTCAATTAGCATCTTTGTCTTTTATTAGTGTAGATGGTGTTGGGACATGGGGCAAACAGTAGGTCACAGATACAGGACGACTAGCAGGATTTTTCCTGATTCGAGAGGCAGGTGGACATTAGTGAACATTTCCTGTGGGACCACTTTTCATGAGCATGCCCTGCAGCTGACCACCAGCATCTGGAGTGCACTGCTTCCCTGTCAGTCTAGTGAGCTGCGTGGTCCCACTTATAGTCTCTCTGGAGGCAGAGGGAAGGCACTGAGGCTCAGTCTGTCAGCAATAAATGTTCTAAGCTATAACACAGGAGAATTTGGCCTGGCTGGTATTGTTCAGTGGTTAGAGGGTCAGCCCACATGGGAAGAGTCGCAGGTTTGATTCCCAGTCAAGGGCATATATCTGAGTTGTAGGTTTGATCCCCCATGAGTACAGGAGGCAAATAATCGATGTGTCTCCCTCACATTGACTTTTCTCTTTTCCCTGCTCCCTTCCTCCCTTCCACTCTTTAAAAGATTAATGGAGAAAATATTCTCAGGTGAGGACTAACCAAAAAGAAAAAAAAGGATTTTTTCCAAGTTACAAAATGAAAACCCTGAGAAATCTGTTCTGTGTTCAAAAGAACATTGCTTATAAATGTTAGAACCAGGCTCAGGTAGATTCCAGGGACTCCAAGCTTTAGGGGTTCCCTTTCTCAGAGCTGCTGGGATTGCTCATGAAGAGGCGCAGATTATGAAAGGAGCCACTTTGGGCTAAACAATTAGGAAGAATTTTTATTCTCTTTAGACTAAGAGACCAGGCTTGGTGAGCAAAGAAAAAACTTGTGTTGCCATCACAACAGTCTAGTTTATCATTTATAAACTAGAGGTCCATGCATGGAATTTGTGCACTGGGGGGGGGGGGAGGGTGTCCCCTCAGCCCAGCCTGCTCCCTCTTGCAGTCCGGGAACCCTCCGGGGATGTCCTACTGAGGGGCCTAAGCTGTCAGTTGGACATCCTTAGCACTTCTGCGGAGGTGGGAGAGGCTCCCGCCACCACTGCTGCACTCAGTGGTGAGCCCATCTTCTGGTTGAGCAGCATGCCCCCTGTGGGAGCACACTGACCACCAGGGGGCAGCTCCTTCATTGAGCATCTGTCCCCTGGTGCCCTGGTGGTCAGTGCATAGCATAGTGACCAGTTGTTCTGCCATTTGGTCAGTTTGCATATTAGCCTTTTATTATAGGACTAGAAGCCCATTGCACAAAGATTCGCACAATAGGCCTTCCTCCCCCTGGCTGCCAGCACCGGTTTTCCTCCGGCACCCAGGACCCAGGCCTTTGGTCCGGCTGCAGATAGGCTTGGCTTCTCTGCCACGGCTGCAGTGGAGAAGCCAAGCCTCTTCAGTCTTCAGTCTTCGCTCCACACCTGCGTATGCAAATTAACTGCCATCTTTGTTGGGTTAATTTGCATAGTTGCTCTGATTGGCGGGTGGGTGTATCAGAGTGACACCAATTTGCATGTTTCTCTTTTATTAGTGTAGATTATCCCATGTTTTCCTCTAGAACATTTTTCCTAAAATGAAAATAGCTTTGTGTGTGCAGTTTACTTAAGCAATAAAATATAGAGTTAATTCAAAATTCTACCCTAAGAGTTAAAAAAACTGCTATCATTTTAAGTATATCCCCCTTCAGACATCTCTACATGTGCACATTTTCTTTCTTCTCTTTTCTCTCTATTTAATTTACTATTTTAGATTTTAATATGGCTGCAAAAAATGTAAATTTTCAACTTTTATTCCTAATATATGCATTTATGAGTGCACATTTTTTCATAAGTTTTGGTATGTGGTATTATCATTCAGTTCGACTTATTTTTTAACTTGAATTGTGATGTATTTTTTGGGTTAGACGTGTATTTCACAACCTTTAAATATAAGGAGTTTCTAGGTACCTCTGTTCCTGATTTCTGGATTAACTACAATGACAACAAGAAACATATTGTATATAATTTCAATTCTTTGAAGTTAGTTGAAACCTGCTTCATAGTCCAGCAGGTTCCCGTAAAAGATAATTGAAGTGCTCCTCCGCTGCCGTCTCACGTGCGTCTTGGGAGCAGCACCTCAGAGCAGGTCAGCAGGACAGGGGTGGCTATAGTGGAGCATCTCTAAGTGCTGAAGGAAAGGCTATTTGGGAGTGTGTTTCAGAACTTTTAAAACTAAGAGCTTTCCTGTCATCAACAAATGACAAGTGCTGGCAAGGATGTGAAGAAAAAGGAACCCTTGTGCACTGCTGGTGGGAATGCAGCCGCTGTGGAAAACAGTATGGAGTTTCCTCAAAAACTTAAATATGGAACTCCCATTTGACCCAGTAATCTCACTTCTAGGACTATATCCCAATAAATCAGAAACACCAAGCAGAAAAATGATATGCACCCAGCACAATTTACAATAGCTAAGATTTGGCAACAGCTAAGTGCTCATCAGCAGATGAATGGATTAAGAAACTATGGTACATTTACATAATGGAATACTATGCAGCTGTAAAAAAGAAATAACTCTTACTATTCACAATAGCATGGAGGGACCTGAAGAGTATTATGCTGAGCTAAATAGGCCAGTCAGAGAAAGATAAATATCACATGATCTCACTCATTTGTGGAATCTAATGAACAAAATATTGATGAACAAAAATAAATCCAGAGACAGAGAAGCATCAAACAGACCGTCAAACCTCAGAGGGAAGACAAGGGAGGGTGGGGGCAAGGGAGAGATCAACCAAAGGACTTGTATGCATGTGCAGCTTGGGAATAACATCTTCATGCCTTTAGCAGGAAAGGTTGTTGGGTGCAGTGGGTTATCTGAATGTTGAATGCAGTTTGCTGCTCAGGTTGTTGAAGTGTTTTACATCTTCACTGAATTCTTTGTGTGAGGCTATTGGTTCTGAAAGAGGTATGCTCTGTCTCCGAAGGAGAGAGGTGTATTAAATTTATTATGATTATAAATGTATCTAGTTTCCCTTGTAGCTCTCTTGTATGTACTTTGATTTCATGTTATGAAGTGCTTGTGAATTTGGATATTTCTGGTAAAATGAAATTATTGATATGAAGTGCTCTTTATTTATAGTAATGCTTTTTTCTTCAAGTGTTCTGTGTTATCATATACTTTTTATTTGGCTTATGTTTGCTTAATATATTTTTTCCATTCTTTCACTTTTGATATCTTTGTACCCTTGGGTTTTCAGTAGCTTTCAGTTTTTATATTAGTTATGAGTAAAATGTGTTGATTTTGGTTCAGTATTTTTCTCCATTCAGTTCTTCTAACATTCTTTATTATATAATGCATATTTCCCCACTGATCTAAGGAGATATTTTTATTTTACCAAATTTCCATATGTATTTGAGTCTATCACTGGACTTTGTTTTCTGTTCCATCAGTTTATCTATTTACAGGACATTGCCCAAGTTTTTAAATTACTGTAGTTTATAACACAATACATTGTTCTATCTGGTTGGGGTAGCTTTTATTCATTTATTTGTTTTTCTCAGAATTCTATTTAAAAATATGTTTATTAATTTCAGAGAGGAAGGGAGAGGGAGACAGAAGCATCAATGATGAGAGAGCTGTCTCCTGTACGCTCCCCACTGGGGAGATCAAGCCTGCAACCAGGGCATGTGCCCTGACCAGGAATCGAACTGTAACCTCCTGATACATGGGTCAACCACAGAGCCATGCTGGCTACACCAGAATTTTCTTTTACATTTTTCATTTTAACATGTGAACTTAAATGAGCTTGTTTTTGTCTTTAAAATCTTGCTGATATTTTAATCAAATCATAATAAATTTATAATCAACATTGGGAGATTGACATCATTATGATTGTTCTTCCCAAGAATATGATGTTACTGTCCAGTTGTTCAAGGTCTGTTATTGGGTAGCATTTTAAAGTTTTATTTATACAGATTGTGGATCATTCCTAGGCATCTTATGTGTTTTGTTGCCATTGTACATTTTCTTTGATTATATATTTTATGTACTGTTTTAAAGGATATGTATTTATATGCATGTTATCTCTCCCTTCCTTTCTGAAATAAATAAAAAAGATATTAAATAAGTAAGATTATTGATTGTTAGTAAAAAAATCGATATGAACTTTTGTTTCTTCACCATATAAGCAAGTATTCAGACATTTTGGAAGTACGTGTCCATCACCATTTTCTGAACTAAGATTTTTAAAAATATATGGTAATATTGATTTTCAGAGAGAGAGGAAGGGAAAGGGAGAGAGAGACTAAAACATCGATGAGGTAGAGCTATCACTTCAATTGGCAGTCTCCTGCATGCCCCCTTCTGGGGATTGAGCCCACAACCCTGGCATGTGCCCTGACCAGGAATCGAACCAGCGACCTCTTGGTGCCTGAGAGAATACTAAATCCACTGAGCCACTCCAACCAGGCTGAACTAAGATTTAACAATTAAACTAAAGTAACTTATTCTCAACTGAATGATTATGTCAATGAATGTGGAACAATCTACTAATTTATCTGTGGATGTAAAACTTTTATTTAAAGTTTCAAAGGTGGGAGCGCAGTGTTGGACCTGTAAGGATATAAGCTGTTTGAGGAAGGGGGTGGGCAGACCACCTTGGACAGCGCCAAAAGTGGTGGTGCTGAGTAGAGGTAGGAAAGAGGTGGCCAGCCAGTTCATTTGGCTGCAGCTGGCCGCCAGGTAAGATGCGATCTCATCCCTCTCTGAGAGGCGGCCCATTCTATCCAGTTCGGTCAACATGGATTTCAGGGAAATTCTCATGATAGCTTCTAAAGGACAAGGAACCAACAACACACTGAAAAGGTATAGTTTGGCAGTGGGTCCTGCCAAAAAGACCCAAAAGTTAAGGGTGTCCAATCAGCAGTGTGCAAGCTTTTCTCAAAAGAAAAGAGGAGGAGCTCAGAAGAAAAGCCATACAGGAAAAGGAGAAAAGAAGAACTATTCAAAAAGTGAATTGAGCTAAAACATGACAAGAAAGCAAGAGCTATGGCCAAGAGGACAAAGGACAATTTCCATGGTTAAATGGGATTCCTGTTGAGGAAAAGTCAAAGAAAAGACAGGCAATGGAAAGCCACACTAGTCAGGGAACAGACCAAGAATATGAGATGGAAGAAGAGGAAGAATTCTTAGAACACAATCAGGCAGCATCAGAGCAGGAGTATGAAGAAGAGCAAGAACCTCCTCCCAAAGTTGAAAATAAACCAAAGGTCCCCCTTAAAAGTGCCCCACCATCATGACTTCACTGACCTACTCAGGCTGGCTGAGAAAAAGCAGTACGAACCAGTGGAAATCAAGGTAGTGAAAAAAACCAGAAAAGTGGCTTATGACTGCACAAGAACTTAGGGAGGGAAGGAAGACATATGAAAAAGGAACCTGAGGCAGATGCAGGACTGCCTCTGACCAAAAAGGTGTCCTTTCAGACAGAAAGTATAGGCACGAAACCTAGCAGAGTTTCTGGGGACAAGCATCCTTCTCCCAAGGGCACTGCCCTTCCTCACGCTGAAAAGAAATCTAGACCCAGCGCAGCTAATAAGAAACATTTAGGTTTGTTTTCATCCAAATATATGCCAGGAGAGAGGCCCAAAGTAGGATCTAGCAACTGCTCCCAACCCTCGTTTCGGGAGAACCATGACAGGCCTGTTTTCAATGGGCCTGGAAAGACCCACTCGAGCACCTATTTACCAAGTGTTCCAAAGGCTTCTGCTAAAAGGACTCAGAAATCTGTTACTGAGCACAAAGCCAAAAATCTCCTCCCCATCCTAGCCATTCCATACCTGGACCCATGGTCACCCCACATAAGGCTAAGAGTCCAGGTGTCAGGCAGCCAGGCAGCTCCAGCCCAGCTCCTGGGCAGCCCAGCACAGAGAGTGTTTGGCCTACAGTTAGTTCTGGCTCCATGCCCAGGTGCCAGAATGGCAGCCCCAGCTCAGGACCTGAGCGATCAATCAGTGGGATCAAGAGGCCAGCCAGTGACTCAAATCCTCCTGGAAGGACAGTCAGTAGTACAGGGGGCTCTGGACGACCCATCAGTGGCTCAGGTGGTTCTGGGAAGTCAGAGGTCAGTTCTGGTGGCCCTGGGTGGCCTGTGCACAGTCCACATGACCGATGACCAGTGAGTGGCTCAATGTCCCCCTCCCCCCCCCCCCCCGGGAGGTCAGTCAGTGGCCCTGGGGGATCAGTAAGTGGCTCAGTTCCAGCTGGATGGCCTATCAGCAGTTCAGGCCCTAGAAGACCAGTGAGCAGCTTGGGACCTGGGTGAAGAGTTAGTAGCTCAGATCCTCCCCATAAGCCCAAATGCACTTTTGTCTCAGAAACAGTATCTTCTAAGAATATCATTACCAGCCCAGCAATGGACAGATGAATGGAATGAAGCCTTCCTTAGCTGGCTACAGATCTGCCCAAGGTCCTGAAAAGCTTCCCTTCCCTAGAGGTTACAAAAGACCCTGAGAATGTGAAGAGGAGGAACATGAGGACTATGACTCCGAAATGGAAGATTTTATCGAAGATGAAGGAGAATCTCAGGAAAAAATATCCAAGCACATTCTTTGGCTATGACCGAAAAAAATACAAAGATGAAAGTGATTATGCCTTATGTTACATAGAGAGTAGTTGGAGAGAACTGCAGAAGGAAGAAGCAAAGAGTTTAAGACCTGGTATGCAAGAGGACTTTGAGGGAATGAGACAGGAGGAAGAAGCAACGAAATGCAGAGAGGTCAAGAAGCTGAAAAGACGTTAGCTGCTGCTTTTATTTATTTTTGTGAAACTCTGGAGACAC
Organism: Myotis yumanensis; assembly: GCF_028538775.1. Classification (NCBI taxonomy): domain Eukaryota; kingdom Metazoa; phylum Chordata; class Mammalia; order Chiroptera; family Vespertilionidae; genus Myotis; species Myotis yumanensis. The sequence goes on from NW_027223768.1 coordinate 43,779,784, forward strand.
TGTACTGCAAAGAAGTCCTGCCTTCAGACTGAAGAAGCCCGTTATCACTTTAGATTTATATTTGGGACCTCACGGACAAGGAATGGATACTATATATTTTGAGCGTAAAGTATTTTCAAATACCTTCCGGGGTAAAAGCTGTAGTGCAGATGACATAACTGCTCACAGGTGCTGGTCCTGATCCTGATGAGCTATGCACTCTAACATGGGGCCCACTCAACAGTCAGCCAATCTTCTTTTGTTCCTTTGCTATTTTAAAAAGGAAAAAAGATTGCCTCTTGACTTCCATAATTCTGTTGATGGGTGAGTACGACAATGGCCGGCTCCCAATCAAACTTATTTTGTCTTTTTATGAGGAATCTGGCCCTTCCATGAATGTTGCCAGGAATAAAGTCACCTGTTCTAATCTATATGTTTGGATTGAGAACTTGAAAATGTAGAGTAGGCTTTATAATTATATGGATGTCATCTCTGTGGCTTTGAAGTAAAAAGTAGGATAAATTATATTGTATTCTATATTCACGGATTGGATGCTGAGAATTCTTATTCACTGATTTAGGTATTTAGGCAATTAACCAAAAAAATTTTAAGTTAAAAAACAAGTTATTCCATTTGGTGTAAGAATATTCTTTTCCAAATTTTTCTTTCAGATTTATTGTAAAATAGATAATGTTACGGTGCTGATTTTATTTAAAAAGTCATTTTATATTGTAGAAAAAATATATTATTCAAAGATTAGAGTTGAAAGAGTAATAGTTTAAAAAATAAGCAAGTGACACGTGAGGCTTCTCTTACTCCCCCACTATAAAGATAGTTTGGAATCCAAAGTGCCCTTGTATCTCGTGATGTTAATGACTTTGCATTTTTATCTTAAAATTCCTTAGCAATTAATGACAAAACCCAAAAACTAAATTCATGTGTATCAAGAGGAAATAAATATATAAAGTTTAAAAGATGGGAATGAAGAGTACCAAAATTTTGCATTGGACATACATACTGATTTTGAGCTCATCGTTAAGAAATAAAAATGAGAAAGACCCTACAGTTGTCTCCAATTCCTTTCTAAAAGATTTAGTTGGAAAAAAACTGGTGTAGGAAGAGAACTTTACCAGGAGTTTCTCTAATTTTTAAAAATTCTTTATTGTTTAAAGTATAATATATGTCTTCTTTTTCCCCCATTGAACTCCCCCCGGCTGCTCCCACCCCCAAGCACATGCCCTCACTCCCTACTGTCTGTGTTCATTGGTTATGCTTATATGCATACATACAAGTTCTTTGGTTGATCTCTTACCCCACCCTCGCACCCTCCCCTGCCTTCCCTCTGAGGTTGGATGGTCTGTTCAATGCTTTTAAGTCTCTGGATCTATTTTTATTCATCAGTTTATGTTGTTCATTATCTTCCACAAATGAGTTAGATCATGTGATATTTATCTTTCTCTAACTGACTTATTTCGCTTAGCATAATGCTCTTCAAGACCATCCATACTGTTGCGAATGGTAGGAGTTACTTTTTACAGCAGTGTAGATGTACCATTGTGTAGATGTACCACAGTTTTTTAATCCACTCATCTGCTGATGGGCATTTAGGCTGTTTCCAATTCTTAGCTATTGTAAATTGTGCTACTATGAACATAGGGGTGCATACATCCTTTCTGATTAGTGTTTCTAGTTTCTTGGGATATATTCCTAGAAGTGGTATTACTGGGTCAAATGGGAGTTCCATATTTAGTTTTTTGAGAAAACTCCATACTGTTCTTTACAGTGGCTGCACCAGTCTGCATTCCCACCAGCAATGCACGAGGGTTCCTTTTTCTCCGCATCCTCTCCAGCACTTGTCATTTGTTGATTTGTTGATAGCCATTCTGAGATGTGAGATGTACCACATTGTTGTTTTGATTTGCATCTCTCAGATAATAGTGACTTTGAGCATGTTGTCATATGTCTCTTGGCCTTCCTTATGTTCTCTTTCAAAAAGTATCTATTTAGGTCCTGTGCCCATTTTTTGATTGGGTTGTTTATCTTCCTTTTGTTAAGTTGTATGAGTTCCCTATAAATGTTGGAGATTAGTCCCTTATCGGATGTAACATTGGCGAATATGTTCTTCCATGCAGTGGGCTTTCTTGTTGTTTTGTTGATGGTTTCTTTTGCTGTGAAGAAGCTTTTTATTTTGATGTAGTCCCATTTGTCTATTTTCTCTTTAGTTTCCATTGCCCTAGGAGTTGTATCGGTGAAAATATTGCTTCGGCACATGTCTGAAATTTTGCTACCTATGGGTTCTTCTAAGATTTTTATAGTTTCCAGTCTCCCATTTAAGTCCTTTATCCATTTTCAGTTTATTTTTGTGTATGGTGTAAGTTGGTGGTCTAGTTTCATTTTTTTCATGTATCTGTCTAATTTTCCCAACACCATTTATTGAAGAGACTTTCTTGACTTCATTGTTTGCTCTTGCCTCCTTTGTCAAATATTAATTAAGCATAGTGGTTTGGGTCAATTTCTGGGTTCTCTATTCTATTCCATTAATTGATATGTCTGTTCTTGTGCCAATACCAGGCAGTTTTGAGAACAGTGGCTTTGTAATACAGCTTGATATCTGGTATTGAGATCTCTTCTACTTTGTTCTTCTTTCTCAGGATTGCCACAGCTATTTGGGATCTTTTTTTATTCCAGATAAATTTTTGGAGAGTTTGTTCTAGGTCTTTGAAATATACTGTTGGTATTTTAATGGGGAGTGCATTGAATCTATAGATTGCTTTGGGTAGTATGGACATTTTAATGATATTGATTCTACCAACACATGAACATGGTATGTTCTCCCATCTGTTTATGTCTTTCTTTATCTCTCTATCTCTTTTTTCAACATTCTGTAGTTTTATGAGTAGAGTTCTTTTACCTCCTTAGTTAAGTTTATTCCTAGGTATCTTAATTTTTTTGTGTGCAATAGTAAATGGGATTGTTTTTTTTAATCTCTCTTTCTGTAAGTTCACTATTGGTGTATAGAAATGCCATAGAATAGTGCTCAGCGTGCCTTCAAGCCCGGTGACTTCCCAGCATTCAGATCCTCGGACTTTCCTCACAGCATAGCCCCCAAACATCAGTCCCTCACTCCCATCTCAAATGAAGAAACCAAAACTGCCTCCAGCCCACAAGCTAGAGAAGAAGCCGACCCTTAGGATGTGCCAAAGGGAGAAAAAGAACAGCAAGACGCGATTGAACATATTGATGAAGTATAAAATGAAATAGACAGACTTAATGAATAAGCCAGTGAGGAGATTTTGAAAGTAGAACAGAAATATAACAACTCTGCCAACTATTTTTTCAGAAGAGGTCAGAATTGATTGTCAAAATCCCACATTTTGGGATAACAACATTTGTCAACCATCCACAAGTGTCTGCACTGCTTGGGGAAGAGGATGAAGAGACACTGCATTATTTGACAAGAGTTGAAGTGACAGAATTTGAAGATATTAAATCAGGTTACAGAATAGATTTTTATTTTGATGAAAATCCTTACTTTGAAAATAAAGTTTGCTCCAAAGAGTTTCATCTGAGTGAGAGTGGTGATCCACCTTCAAAGTTCACTGAAATCAAATGGAAATCTGGAAAGGATTTGATGAAACATTCAAGTCAAACACAGAATAAAGCCAGCAGGAAGAGACAGCATGAGGAACCAGAAAGCTTCTTTACCTGGTTACTGACCATTCTGATGCAGGTGCAGATGAGTTAGGAGAAATCATCAAAGATGACATTTGGCCAAATCCATTACAGTACTACTTGGATCCTGACATAGATGATGAAGAAGGGGAAGGGGAAGAAGAAGATGATGATGATGATGAGGGGGAAGAAGGAGAGGAAGATGAAGGAGAAGATGACTAATGAACACTGAGGGGTCCCAACCTTTTAAAATTTTTTCCAGTCCCTGGGAGCAAGTCGCAGTCTATTTATTCTTTTCCTTCTCCTGCCCCTTGTGCTCAGTCGCCCTGTTTTTGAGGTCTCTTTTCTCTCCTTTAGACCATCTTTACACCATGGTTCTCACCTTCTTTGGGGGGAGGGGTGTACCTTGAGCAGAATACAGTGGGAAAAGAATCTTTGCCCCTTTCTGTTCCAAATTCATTTTTATCCCTTCCTGTCTCAAGAAAAACTTAATGGAATCAACACCACCGTGCTCTGTGGGAAAAAAGGAAAACCTTCGCTCCCTTAGCTCTGCTGGGAGCTGGAGGTTGCTAGGCCCCTGTGTAGTATTGCATAGAATTCTAGCTTTTTTCCCTCCCTTTTCTGTATATTGAACTCAGAGATTACACTGTGTCTCTGTAAATATGGACAGTTAGCATTTACCAACATGTATCTGTCTACTTTCTCTTGTTTAAAAGAAGAGAAAAAACTTTAAAAGGGGGGGGGGAGTTCAGCAAAGGGGGATTTGAGATGTTTGGGTGGGTTAAGTGGGCATTTTGAAAAGATGGCTTCTACTTTGGCATGTTTAATTGTGATGTCAAACAGGCATCATTGCAGTCTAAGATGACACTTTTAAAATAGAATTCTCTTCTAATGATTACTTGAACCCTGCCACTCGATGGGAGAATAAGCAGAACCTATAGGATCTTATTCGGAATTGACATTTCTCTATTGTAATTTTGTTCCTGTTTATTTATTTATTTTTAATATATTTTATTGACTTTCCACAGAGAAGAAGGGAGAGGGATAGAGAGAAACATCGATGAGAGAGAAACATCGATTCAGCTGCCTCCTGCACACCCCCCACTGGGGACGTACCCGCAACCAAGGTACGTGCCCTTGGCCAGAATCGAAGCCGGGACCCTTTAGTCCACAGGCCGACGCTCTATCCACTGAGCCAAACCAGTCAGGGCTGTTCCTGTTTATTTTTAAATTTTCTTTTTGTTTCACTGGAAAGGAAAGATAATGCTCAATTTTAAACATTAAAAGTTGGCCCTAACTGGTTTGGCTCAGTGGAAAGAGCATTGGTCTGTGGACTGAAAGCTTCCAGGTTCAATTCCCGTCAAGGGCATGTACCTTGGTTGTGGGCACATCCCAGTAGGAGGTGTGCAGGAGGCAGCTGATTGATGTTTCTTTCTCATCGACATGTCTAACTCGCTATCCTCCCTTTCTCCCTGTAAAAAATCAATAAAATATATTTTTAAAAAGTTTACAGGTTGCTTTGTTACAATAAAACTAAATGTGTACAGAAATGCCATAGATTTCCTGGCATTAATTTTGTATCCTACTACATTGCCGAATTCATTTATTAAGTCTAATAATTTTTTTATGGAGTCTTTAGGTTTTCTATGTACAGTATCATGCCATCTGCAAATAATGACAATTTTACTTCTGGTTTTCCAATTTGAATGCTATTTACTTCTTCTTGTCTGATCGCTGTGGCTAGCACTTCCAGTACTATGTCGAACAGGAGTGGTGAAAGTGGGCATCCCTGTCTTGTCCCTGTTCTTAGAGAAAATGGTTTTAGTTTTTGCCCATTGAGTGTGATGTTGTCTGTAGGTTTGTCATATAAGGCTTTTATTATGTTGGGGTATGATCCTTCTACTCCCACTTTGCTGAGCATTTATATCAGAAAAGGGTGTTGGACTTTGTCAAATGCCTTTTTTGCATCAATTGATATGATTATGTGATTTTTTGTCTCTCAATTTATAAACAAATTGATGTATCACGTTTACTGATTTGTGGATACTGTACCATCCTTGCATCCCTGGAATAAATCCCACTTGGTCATGGTATATGATCTTTCTAATGTAATGCTAGATCCAGTTTGCTAGAATTTTGTTGAGGGATATTTGCCTGTAATTCTCTTTCTTTGTGATGTCTTTATTTGGGTTTGGGATTAGGGTAATGCCAGCTTCATAGAAAGAGCTTGGACGTGTGCCTTCCTCTTGAATTTTTTGGAATAGTCTGAAGGAGGATTGGTTTTAGTTCTTCTTTCAATGTTCGGTAAAACTTTCCTGTGAAGCCATCTGGTCCAGGGCTTTTGTTTGCTGGAAGCTTTTTGATTACTGTTTCAATATCATCAGTAGTTATAGGCCTATTCAGGGTTTTTTGTTCTTCCTTATTGAATTTTGGAAGCTTGTATTTTTCTAGGAATGTGTCCATTTCATCGAGGTTGTCCAGTTTGTTGGAGTAGAGTTGTTTATAGTATTTTTTCACAGTTCTTTGTATATCTGTGCGGTCAGTTGTTACCTCACCTCTTTCATTTCTGATTTTTGTTTATTTGTGTCCTCTCTTTTTATTTCTTGGTGAGCCTGGCTAGAGGTTTATCAATCTCATTTATCCTTTCAAAGAACCAGCTCTTGGTTTCATGAATCTTTTGTATTGTTTTTGTTTGTTTGTTTGTTTGTTTTGGTGTTTGTGTCATTTATTTCTGCTCTGATCTTTATTATCTCCTTCCCTCTGGTTACTGTAGGTTTTTCCTGTTGCTCTCTTTCTAATTCTTTAAGTTGCAAGGTTAGATAATTTATTATCTTTTTTTTTTTTAGGTAGGCCTGTAGAGCTATGAACTTCCCTCACAGGACTGCTTTGATTGTGTACCATAGATTTTGGATTGTTGTGTTTTCATTGTCATTTGTTTCAGGATGCTTTTTATTTCTTCTTTGATCTTTTTGGTAACCCAATCATTGTTTAATAGCATGCTATTTAACCTCCAAGTGTTTGATTTTTTTCATTGTTTTTATTGTAGTTGATTTCTAGTTATATGCCACTGTGATCTGAGAAGATGCTTGTTATGATTTCTATTTTCTTGAATTTGAAGAGACTTTGCCTGTGTCCAAATATGTGGTCTGTCTTTGAAAATTTCCTGTTGTGCTCTTGAGAAGAATGTATATTTTGTAGTTTTGGGATGAAATGTTCTAAAGATGTCAATTAAGTCCATCTGATCTAGTGAGTCATTTAGGATTGCTGTTTCTTTGCTGATTTTTTGTTTAGAGTATGTATCCAGTAGTGTTAGTGGGGTATTAAAGTCCCCTACTATGACTGCATTCCTATCAAACTCTCCTTTGATATATTCCAAAACTTGTTTTAAGTATTTGGGTGCTCCTGTATTGGATACATATATGTTTACCAGAGTTATAGACTCTTGTTGAATTGTTCCCTTTAGCATGAAAAGAATGTGGTTAACTAAGTTGAAATTCACTATGATAGACCAGTGAAATAGTAAGGAATGTACATGAACCACTTGAGATACATATAAATAGAGCCATAATATCTGTAAGGAGTGTAAGATCACTGAGAATTCACATACAAACAGCTGTGAAATGAGTAGAATAGTGTTAACATTCAAAATTCCCACTCAATTAACTGGCATTTTTTAAAAAAGGTGGTATAATCTTTTAGAATTTATGATTATAGAGCTCAGAAAACTCTCCAAAAGTCATTAAAACAATTAGAATTCACAATGATAGACCAGTGAAATAGTGAGGAATGTGTATGAAACACTTGGAATACATGTAAATAGAGCCTTCATAGGTTCAGGGCAATATTAAATCAATGAGAATTAGCATTCCAACAGCTTTGAAATGGGTTGGTAAGTGTTTAAATTCATAATTCCACCTGAATGAGTTAGCGTTTTGGGAAGAATGTGTTCTAAAAATTAAAAATTTCCTGTGTTTAAAACCAATAATATATTAAAGAAGTGTTTCCAACAGAATTCACAAAGATAGATGAGGGAAATAATAAGAAAAGTGATTTAAAAACCTAGCATAAATGAAAATAGAGCTTTGATATCTGTAAATACTGTTAAAACATTAGGATTTTGCCTTCAAATGGTTGTGCAATGGCTGGGATAGTATTTTACGTTCCTAATTCCAGATCAATAAGTTGAGAGTTTTGGAAGAATGTGGGGAAAATAACTTCAAATACACTATGGTACACGAGTGAAATAGTAAGGAATGTGTCTGAACCATTTGGAATACATGTAAATAGAGCATTCATATATGCAGGGCAATATTAAATCAATGAGAATTAGCATTCCCACAGCTTTGAAATGGGTTGGAGAGTGTTTACATTCCTAATTCCAACTGAAGGAGTTAGCATTTGGGAAGAATGTGTTTTATAAATTTCAAATATTCCTGTTTTTAAAACTAAGAAAACTGTAAAGAAGTGTTTCCAACAGAATTCACAAGGATAAATTAGAGAAATGATTAGAAAAGTGATTGAAAAACCTAGCATGAACGTAAATAGATCCTTAATATCTGTAAGGTCGTGTTAAAACATTAGGATTTTGCCTTCAAACAGTGGTGCAATGGGTAGGATAGTGTTCTATATACATAATTCCGGCTCAATGAGTTGGCGTTTTTGGAAGAATGTGGTGAAAATAACTTGAAATTCACTATAACAGACCAGTGAAATAGTATGAATGTGTATGAACCACTTGGAATACATACAAATAGAGCCTCAATATCTGAAGGGCAGTGTACAATACCTGAGAATTCACGTTAAAACAGCTGTGAAATGAGTAGAATAATGTTAACATTCATAATTCCCACACAAGTAATGGGCATTTTTTAAAAAACGTGGTTTAATCTTTTAAAATTTATGATTATAAGTGCAGAGAACTGCCCGAAGGTCTTTAAATTGATTAGAATTCACAATGATAGACCAGTGAATTAGTAATGAATGTGTATGAACCCCTTGGAATACATGTAAATAGAATCTTCATATGTGCAGGTCAGTATTAAATCAATGAGAGTTAGCGTTCCAACAGCTTTGAAATGGGTTGCAGAGTGTTTACATTCGTAATTCCACATGAATAAGTTAGAGTTTTGGGAAGTATGTGTTTTAAAAATTTCAAATATTCCTGTTTTTAAAACCAAGAAAAATGTAAAGAATTGTTTCCAACAGAATTCACAAGGATAGACGAGAGAAATGATTAGAAAAGTGATTGAAAAACATAGCATAAATGTCAATACAGCCTGCATATCTGTAAGATCATGTTCAAACATTTAGGATTTTGCCTTCAAATGGTGCTGCAATGGGTAGGATAGTGTTTTACATACATAATTCCGGCTCAATGATTTGGAATTTTTAGAATAATGTGGGTAAAATAACTTTAAGTTCACTATAATAAGCCAGTGAAATAGTATGAATGTGTATGAACCACTTGTTATACATATAAATAGAGCCTTAATATCTGCAGGAAAGTGTAAAATCACTGAGAATTCAGGTCAAACAGCTGTGAAATGAGTAGAATAGTGTTAACATTCATAATTCCCGCTCAGTGAATTGGCATTTTTTGAGAAAGGTGGTGTAATCTTTTAAAATTTATGATTGTAAGCTCAGAGAACTGCCCTAAAGTTTTTAAATCGATTAGAATTCACAGGGATAGACCAGTGAATTAGTACTGAATGCATATGAACTACTTGGAATACATGTAAATAGAGCCTTCATATGTGCAGGGCAGTATTAAATCAATGAGAATTAGCATTCCAAATCTTTGAATTGAGTTTGAGAGTGTTTACATTCGTAATTCCATGTGAATGAGTTACGTTTGGGGAAGAATGTTTTTTAAAAATTTAAAATTTCCTGTTTTTAAAGCCACGAAAATATTAAAGAAGTGTTTCCAAAAGAATTCACAAAGATAGATGAGGGACATGATTAGAAAAGTGATTGAAAAACCTAGCATAAATGAAAATAGAGCATTGATACCTGTAAGGTAGTGTTAAAACATTAGGATTTTGCCTTCAAATGGTTGTGCAATGGGTAGGATAGTGTTTTACATACCTAATTCTGGCTCAATGAGTTGGCGTATTTGGAAGAATGCGGTGAAAATAATTTGAAATACTCTATGATACACCAGTGCAAGAGTAAGGAATATGTATGAAAAATTGGGGATACATGTAATTTATGCCTTCATATGTGCAGGGCAGTATTAAATCAATGAGAATTAGCATTCCAACAGCTTTGAAATGGGTAGGAGAGTGTTTACATTCGTAATTCCAACTGAATGCGTTAGCGTTTTGGGAAGTATGTGGTTTACAAATTTCAAAAATTCCTGTTTTTAAAACCAAGAAAACTGTAAAGAAGTGTTTTCAACAGAATTCACAAGGATAGATGAGGGAAATGAATAGAAAGGTGATTGAAAAACCTAGCATAAATGTCAATAGAGCCTTAATATCTTTTAGGTCATTTTAAAACATTATGATTTTGCCTTCAAGCGGTTGTGCAATGGGTAAGATAGTGTTTTACATTCCTAATTCTGGCTCCATGAGTTGGCGTTTTTGGAAGAGTGTGGTTAAAATAACTTGAAATTCACTATAATAGATGAAGAAATAGTATGAATGTGTATAAAATACTTGGAATAGATATAAATAGAGCCTTAATATCTGTAGGGCAGTGTACAATCACTGAGAATTCACGTTCAAACAGCTGTAAAATAAGTAGAATAGTGTTACCATTCATAATTCCACTCAGTTAATTGGCATTTTTGAAAAAAGGCAGTTTAAAGTTTTATTTTTTTAAAATATATTTTATTGATCTTTTGCAGAGAGGAAGGGTGAAAGATAGAGAGTTAGAAACATCGATGAGAGAGAAACATCGATCCGCAGCCTCCAGCACATCTCCTACTCAGGATGTGGCCTCAACCAAGGTATATGCCATTAAGCGGAATCGAACCAGGAACCTTTCAGCCCACAGGCCGACATTCTAACGACTGCGTCAAACCGGTTTTGGCTGGTGGTTTAATCTATTAAAATTTATGATTATAAGCTCAGAGAACTGCCCAAAATTGTTAAATAGATTAGAATTCATAATGATAGACCAGTGAATTACTAAGGAATGTGTATGAACCACTTGGAGTACATGTAAAAAGAGCCTTCATATGTGCAGGGCATTATTCAATCAATGAGAATTAGCTTTCCAACAGCTTTGAAATGGGTTGGAGAGTGTTTACATTCGTAATTCCACCAGAATGAGTTAGCATTTTGGGAATAACGTGTTATATAAATTTCAAAAATTCCTGTTTTAAAACCAAGAAAAGTGTAATGAAGTGTTTCCAACAAAATTCACAAGGATAGATGAGACAAATGATTAGAAAAGTGATGGAAAAACCTAGCATAAATGTAAATACAGCCTTAATGTCTGGAAGGGAGTGTTAAAACATTAGGATTTTGCCTTGAAACGGTTGTGCAATGGGTAGGATAGTGTTTTAAATTCCTAATCCCTGCTCAATGAGTTGATGTTTTTTGAAGAATGTGGTTAAAATAACATGAAATTCACTATAATAAACCAGTGAAATAGTATGAATGTGTATGAAAATCTTGATATACATATAAATAGAGTGTTAATATCTGTAGGAAAGTGCAAAATCACTGAGAATTCACGTTTAAACAGCTGTGAAATGAGTAGAATAGTATTAACATTCAAAATTCACACTGAGTTAACTGGCATTTTTTTTTTAAACGGAGGTTTAATCTTTTAAAATTTATGATTATACGCTCAGATAACTGTCTGAAAGTCGTTAAATTGATTACTATTCACAAGTATAGATCAGTGAATTAGTAACGAATGTGTATGAACCACTTGGAATTCATGTAAATAGAGCCTTCATATGTATAGAGCAGTATTAAGTCAATGAGAATTAGCATTCCAACAGCTTTGAAAGAGTTGGAAAGTGTTTACATTTGTAATCCCACCTGCATGAGTTTGCATTTGGAAAGTATGTGTTTTACAAATTTCAAAAATGTCTGTTTTTAATACCAAAAATCTGTAAACAAAAGTTTCCAACCAAAATGAGAAGCATAGATGAGGGTTATGAGTAGAAAAGTGATTGAAAATCCTAGCATACATGTTAATCGAGTCTTGATATCTGTAGGTTTGTGTTAAAACAGTAGAATTATGACTTTAAACGATTTTGTAATGGGTAGGATTATGTTTTACATTCCTAATTCTGGCTCAATGAGTTGGTGTTATTGGAAGAGTGTGGTTAAAATAACTTGAAATTCACTATACTAAACCAGTGAAATAGTATGAATGTTTATGAAACACTAGTTATACATAGAAATAGAACCATAATATCTGTAAGAAAGTGTAAAACCACAGAAAATTCACGTACAAACAGCTGTGAAATAAGTAGAATAGTGTTAACATTCATAATTCCCAATCAGTTAAATGGCATTTTTCAGAAGGTGGTTAAATCTTGTAATATTTATGATTATAAGCTCAGAGAAATGTCTGAAAGTCGTTATGATGATTAGAATTCACAAGGATAGATAGTAAATTAGGAAGGCATGTTCATGAACCACTTGGAATACATGTAAATAGAGACTAATTCTCTGTGCAGCCATGTTCAAACACTGTAAAATGACTTTAAACAGCTATGAAATGAGGAATATACTGTACACATTTGTAATTCTGGTTCAAACAGTTAGCTTTTTAAAAGAAAACTACTTAAAACCCTTGAAAAATCAAATCTGTAGACATCATAACAGTGTAACTTAGACTGAAGCTCTGAGAAATCAAAATGATAAAACGCGGAATTGTACAGGAAGGTATTTGAAACGCCAGGAATACATGTAAATAGAGCCTTACTCTCTGTGGGGCCGAGTTCAAACTCTGAAGGCTCTCATAGAAATAGCTGTATAGTCACGAGGATACTGATTACATTTCTATTTCCGGTCCAAAAACTTGGCGTTTTTAAAAAACCTGGCAAAAAAACTTCAATTCAAGTCTATAGAGTTCAGAACATGATGTTGGTTAGATTAAATCTCTAAGAAGTCAAAAAATAGAACCTGGAATTGAATGGGAATGTATCTGAAACACTAGCATTACATGTAAATATAGACTTATTGTCGACAGGGCCATGTTCTAACACTGAAAAAAGACTTTCAAACAGCTGTGAAATGACCAATATACGGTTTCCTTTTATAATTCCTGTTCAATCTGTTAGATATTTAAAACAACCCTTTAAAATTCAAATCTATAGTCCTCAGAACACTATGTGAGTTAGACTGAACCTTTAAGAAATCAAAATGATAGAACCTGGTTTTGTATAGGAAGGTATCTGAAACGCTAGGAAAACATGTAAATAGAGCCTTACTCTCTGTGGGACCATGTTCAAACACTGAAAGCTCTCATAGAAACAGCTGTTTAGTCATGAGGATACTGATTACATTTGTATTTCCAGTACAAAAACTTGGCGTTTTTAAAAATCCCGGCAGAAAAAAGTTCAAAATTCAAGTCTGTAGAGTTCAGAACACGATGTTAGTTAGATTCAATCTCTAAGAAGTCGACAAAATAGAACGTGGAATTGTATGGGAATGTATCTGAAACGCTGGGGTTACATGTAAATACAGCCTTACTGTAATGGGGCCGTGTTTTAACAGTGAAAACTGACTTTCAAACAGTTCTGAAATGACGAATATACGGTTTCCATTTGTAATTCCTGTTCAGTCTGTTAGATATTTAAAGAAGCCTGGTTACAACCCTTTAAAATTCATATCTGTAGACCTCAGAACACTATAGAAGTTGGACAGAACCTTTAAGAAATCAAAATAATAGAACTTGGTTTTGTATAGGAAGGTATCTGAAAAGCTCAGAAAAAAAAAATTAGAGCCTTACTCTCTGTGGGGCCGTGTTCTAAAACTGAAAGCTCTCATAGAAACAGCTGTTTAGCCATGAGGATACTAATTACATTTGTATGTCGAGTAAAAAACTTGGCGTTTATAAAAAACCCAGCATAAAAATCTTCAAAATTCAAGCCTGTAGAGTTCAGAACACGATGTTAGTTAGATTAAATCTCTACGAAGTCAATAAAATAGAACCTGGAATTGTATGGGAATATATCTGAAACGCTAGGGTTCCATGTAAATATAGCCTTACTGTAACGGGGCCATGTGCTAACAGTGAAAACTCACTTTCAAACAGTGCTGAAATGACGAATATATGGTTTCCATTTATAATTCCTGTTCAATCTGTTAGATATCTAAAAGAAACCTTGTTACAACCATTTAAAATTCAATCTATAGACCTTAGAACACTATGTGAGTTGGACAGAACCTTTAAGAAATCAAAATAATAGAACCTGGTTATTTATAGGAAGGTATCTGAAAAGCTCGGAAAACAAGTAAATAGAGCCTTACTCTCTGTGGGGCCGTGTTCAAACACTGAAAGCCGTAATAGAAACAGCTGTTTAGTCACGAGGATACTGATTACATTTGTATTTCCAGTACAAAAACTTAACGATTTTAAAAAACCCCGGCATAAATAAACTTCAAAATTCAAGCCTGTAGAGTTCAGAAGACGATATTAGTTAGATTAAATCTCTAAGAAGTCAATAAAATAGAACCTGGAATTATATGGGAATATATCTGAAATGCTAGGGTTCCATGTAAATACAGACTTCCTGTAACGGGGCTGTGTTCTAACAGTGAAAACTGTCTTTCAAACTGTTCTGAAATGACGAATATACGGTTTCCATTTATAATTCCAGTTCAATCTGTTAGATATCTAAAAGGAACCTGGTTGCCAATACCGGTTTGGCTCAGTGGATAGAGCGTCGGCCTGCGGACTGAAAGGTCCCAGGTTCGATTCCAGTCAAGGGCATGTACCTGGGTTGCGGGCACATCCCCAGTGGGAGAGGTGCAGGAGGCAGCTGATCAATGTTTCTCTCTCATCGATGTTTCTAACTCTCTATCTCTCTCCCTTCCTCTCTGTAAAAAATCAATAAAATATATTTAAAAAATAAAAAATAAAAAAATAAAAGGAACCTGGTTACAACCCTTTAAAATTCAAATCTATAGACCTTAGAACAGTATGTGAGTTGGACAGAACCTTTAAGAAATCAAAATAATAGAACCTGGTTTTGTATAGGAAGGTATCTGAAAAGCTCGGAAAACAAGTAAATAGAGCCTGACTCTCTGTGGGGCCATGTTCAAACACTGAAAGCTCTCATAGAAACAGCTGTTTAGTCACGAGGATACTGATTACATTTCTATTTCCGGTAAAAAAAGTCTTTTCTATAAAACCCCGCATAAAAAAACTTCAAAATTCAAGCCTGTAGAGTTCAGAACACGATGTTAGTTTGATTAAATCTCTAAGAGTCAATGAAATAGAACCTGGAATTGTATGGGAATGTTTCAGAAACGCTAGGGTTACATGTAAATACAGACTTACCATCGACGGGGCCGTGTTTTAACAGTGAAAACTGACTTTCAAACAGTTCTAAAATGACGAATATACGGTATCCATTTATAATTCCTGTTCATTCTGTTAGACCTTTAAAAGAAACCTGGTTACAACCCTTTAAAATTCAAATTTATAGACCTCAGAACACTATGTGAGTTGGACAGAACGTTTAAGAAATCAAAATAATAGAACCTGATCTTGTATAGGAAGATATCTGAAAAGCTCAGAAAACAAGTAAATAGAGCCTTACTCTCTTTGGGTCGTGTTCAAACACTGAAAGCTCTCATAGAAACAGCTGTTTAGTCATGAGGATACTGATTACATTTGTATTTCCGGTAAAAAACTTGGCGTTTTTAAAAAACCTGGCATAAAAAACTTCAAACTTCAAGCTTGTAGAGTTCAGAACACGATGTTAGTTAGATTCAATCTCTAAGAATTAAAAAAAATAGAACCTGGAATTGTATGGGAATATATCTGAAACGCTAGGGTTCCATGTAAATACAGCCTTACTGTAATGGGGCTGTGTTCTCACAGCGAAAAATGACTTTCAAAGAGTTTTAAATGACAAATATTCGGTTTCCACTTATGGTTCCTGTACAATCTGTTAGATATTTAAAGGTAACCTGGTTACAACCCTTTAAAATTGGAATCTACATACCATAGAACACTATGTGAGTTGAACAGAACTTTTTTTTAAAAAAATATTTTATTGATTTTTTTTACAGAGAAGGGAGAGGGATAGAGTTAGAAACATCGATGAGAGAGATCGATTAGCTGCCTCCTGCACGCCCCCGACTGGGGATGCGCCCGCAACCAAGGTACATGCCCTTGACCAGAATTGAACCTGGGACCCTTCAGTCTGCAGGCCAAAGCTCTATCCACTGAGCCAAACCGGTTCAGCCAGAACTTTTAAGAAATCAAAATAATAGAACCTGCTTTTATATAGGAAGGTATCTGAAAAGCTTGGAAAACAAGTAAATAGAGCCTTACTCTCTGTGGGGCCGTGTTCCAACACTGAAAGCCGTCATAGAAATAGTGTTTTAGTCATGAGAATACTGATTACATTTTTATTTCCGGTAAAAATCTTGGCGTTTTTAAAAAACCTGGCATAAAAATCTTCAAAATTCAAGCCTGTAGTGTTCAGAACACGATGTTAGTTAGATTAAATCTCTAAGAAGTCAAAAAAATAGAACCTGGAATTGTATGGGAAAGTATCTGGAACTCTAGGGTTCCATACAAATACATCCTAACTGTCGACGGGGAAGTGTTCTAACAGTGAAAACTGACTTTCAAAAAGTTCTGAAATAACGAATATATGGTTTATATTTATAACTCCTGTTCAATCTGTTAGATATTTAAAAGAAACCTGGTTACAACCCTTTTAAATTCAATCTATAGAGCTTAGAACACTACGTGAGTTGGACAGAACGATTAAGAAATCAAAATAATAGAACCTTGCTTTGTGTAGGAAGGTATCTGAAAAGCTCTGAAAACAAGTAAATAGAGCCTTACTCTCTGTGGGGCCGTGTTCAAACACTGAAAGCCGTCACAGAAACAGCTGTTTAGTCACGAGCATACTGATTACATTTGTATTTCCTGTAAAAAACTTAGCGTTTTTTAAAAAAAGTTATAAAAATCTTCAAAATTCAAGCCTGTAGAGTTCAGAACACGATGTTAGTTAGAATAAATCTCTAAGAAGTCAATAAAATAGAACCTGGAATTGTATGGGAATATATCTGAAACGCTAGGGTTCCATGTAAATACAGCCTTACTGTAACGGGGCCCTGTGCTAACAGTGAAAACTCACTTTCAAACAGTTCTGAAATGAAGAATATACGGTTTCCATTTGTAATTCCTGTTCAATCTGTGAGATATTTAAAAGAAACCAGGTTACAACCCTTTAAAATTCAATCTATAGACCTTAGAACACTATGTGTGATGGACAGAACCTTTAAAATCAAAATAATAGAACCTTGTTTTGTGTAGGAAGGTATCTGAAAAGCTCGGAAAACAAGTAAATAGAGCCTTACTCTCTGTGGGGCCGAGTTCAAACACTGAAAGCCATCACAGAAACTGCTGTTTAGTCACGAGCGTACTGATTACATTTGTATTTCCGGGAAAAAACTTGGCATTTTTAAAAAACCAGCATAAAATTCTTTAATATTCAAGCCTGTAGAGTTCAGAAGACGATGTTAGTTAGATTAAATCTCTAAGAAGTCAATAAAATAGAACCTGGAATTGTATGGAAATATATCTGAAACGCTAGGGTTCCAATGTAATACAGACTTACTCTAAAGAGGCTGTGTTCTAGCAGTGAAAATTGTGGGAAACTGTCTAATTTTGGTGAAACTTTTAAATACACAATAATAGTCCAGTGAAATGATTAGAAATGTGTAAGAAACACTTGAAGTACTAGTAAATAGAGCCATAATATCGGTATGGTCGTGTTCAATCACTGAGATTAGAGGTAGAAAGCTGTGAAATGACCAGAATAGTGTTAATGTTTAAAATTCTGGCGAATTTACTTGGCGTTTTTCAGAAGAAAGTTCTTTCAAACATTAAGAATTGCAGTATATATATCTCAGAATCTGTATATAAAGCCTTTAAATGAAGAGAATACTGTTACTATTTACAATTGAGGCTGAATAGGCAGGAGTTTTTTGAATGAAACAGTTTAAACTGTGATGATTCATGTATATATTTCTAAGAAAAGTGCCTCATTTTGGAAAATTCTTAAAATACACAATGACAGTACAGGGAAATAATTAGGAAACTCTAGGAAACACTTGAATTATAAGTAAATAGACCCATACCATCGTTATGGCCGTGTTGAATTACTGAGATTAGAGGTAGAAAGCTGTGAATTGACGAGAATACTGATAATGTTTACAATTCCGGCTAATTTTCTTGGCTTTTTCCCTTAGAAAGTTCTCTCAAACATTAAAAGTTACTATTTAGTCAGCTAAATTTGTGTGTAAAAAGCTTTTAAATAAAGAGAATACTGTTTCTATTTACATTTGAGTCAGATTTGACTGGAGTTTTAGGAATGAAACAGTTTAAATCCTGAAGATTCATGTATATAACTGTAGGAAAACTGTCTATTTTTGGTAAAACTTTTAAATACACAGTAATAGTTCTGCGAAATGATTAGAAGTGTGTAAGAATCACTTGACATACTAGTGAATAGAGCCATACTATCGTCATGGCCATGTTCAATCACTGAGATTAGAGATAGAAAGCAGTGAAATGACGAGAACAGTAATAATGTTTACAATTCCGGCTAATTTACTTGGTGATTTTCTGAAGAAAGTTCTTTTAAACATTAAGATTTGCAGTTTATAGAGCTCAGTATTTATAAATAAAGCTTTAAAATGAAGGAATACTGTTCATATTTACAATTGAGGCTGAATTGGCGGGAGTTTTTTGAACGAAACAGTTTAATCCCTGAAGATTCATGTATATATTTCTAAGAATACTGTCTCATTTGTAAAAACTCTTAATATACACAATGACAGTACATGGAAATGATTACGACCTGTAGGAAACACTTGAAATATAAGTAAATAGACCCATACTATCTTTATGGCCGTGTTCAATTACTGAGATTAGAGCTAGAAAGCTGTGAAGTGACGAGAATACTGATAATGTTTACAATTCCGGCTAATTTTCTTGGCTTTTTTCCTTAGAAAGTTCTCTCAAATATTAAAAGTTACTATTTAGAGAGCTCAGGTTTTGTGTAATAAGCTTTTAAATAAAGAGAATACTGTTTCTATTTACATTTGATTCAGATTTGACTGGAGTTTTAAGAATGAAACAGTTTAAATCCTGAAGATTCATGTATATACCT
Source organism: Myotis yumanensis (assembly GCF_028538775.1). NCBI lineage: Eukaryota > Metazoa > Chordata > Mammalia > Chiroptera > Vespertilionidae > Myotis > Myotis yumanensis. Next base: position 43,798,766 of record NW_027223768.1, read on the forward strand.
GTAGGAAAACTGTCTATTTTTGGTAAAACTTTTAAATACACAGTAATAGTTCTGCGAAATGATTAGAAGTGAGTAAGAATCACTTGAAATACTAGTAAATAGAGCCATACTATCATCATGGCCGTGTTCAATCACTGAGATTAGAGATAGAAAGCAGTGAAATGACGAGAACAGTAATAATGTTTACAATTCCGGCTAATTTACTTGGTGATTTTCTGAAGAAAGTTCTTTCAAACATTAAGATTTGCAGTTTATAGAGCTCAGTATTTGTAAATAAAGCTTTAAAATGAAGGAATACTGTTCATATTTACAATTGAGGCTGAATTGGCGGGAGTTTTTTGAACGAAACAGTTTAATCCCTGAAGATTCATGTATATATTTCTAAGAATACTGTCTCATTTGTAAAAACTCTTAAAATACAGAATGACAGTACATGGAAATTATTACGACCTGTAGGAAACACTTGAAATATCAGTAAATAGACCCATACTATCTTTATGGCCGTGTTCAATTACCGAGATTAGAGCTAGAAAGCTGTGAAGTGACGAGAATACTGATAATGTTTACAATTCCGGCTAATTTTCTTGGCTTTTTTCCGAAGAAAGTTCTTTCTAATATTAAAAGTTACTATTTAGTCAGCTCAGGTTTTGTGTAAAAAGCTCTAAATGAAGAGAATACTGTTTCTCTTTAAATTGAGTCACATTTGACTGGAGTTTTTGGAATGAAACAGTTTAAATCCTGAAGATTATGTATATACGTGTAGGAAAACTGTCGAATTTTGGTAAAACAATTAATACACAATAATAGTCCAGTGACATCATTAGATATGTGTAACAAACAATTGAAATACTAGTAAATAGAGCCATACTATCGTTATGGCCATGTTCAATGACCGAGATTAGAGGTAGAAAGCTGTGAAATGCCTAGAACAGTGATAATGTTTACAATTACAGCTAATTTACTTGGCGTTTTTCTGAAGAAAGTTCTTTCAAACATTAAGAATTGCAGTTTATAGAGCTCAGAATTTGAATATAAAGCCTTTAAATGAAAAGAATACTTTCCCTATTTACAATTGAGGCTGAAAAGGCAGGAGTATTTTGAATGAAACAGTTTAAACAATGATGATTCATGTATCTATTTCTAAGAAAACTGCCTCATTTTGGTAAAATTCTTAAAATACACAATGACAGTACATAGAAATGATTAGGAACGTGTAGGAAACACTTGAATTATAAGTAAATAGACCCATTCCATCTTTATGGCCATGTTCTATTACCGAGATAAGAGGTAGAAAGCTGTGAAGTGACGAGAATACTGATAATGTTTACAATTCCGGCTAATTTTCTTGGCTTTTTTTCCGAAGAAAGATCTTTCAAACATTAAAAGTTCCAATTTAGAGAGCTCAGGTTTTGTGTAAAAAGCTTTGAAATAAAGAGAATACTGTTTCTATTTTCAGTTGAATCGGATTTGTCTGAATTTTTAGGAGTGAAAAAGTTTAAATCCTGAAGATTATGTATATACATGTAGGAAAACTGTCTATTTTTGTTAACCTTTTAAATACACACTAATAGTCCTGCGACACGATTAGAAATGTGTAACAAACATTGAAATACTAGTAAATAGAGCCATACTATCGTTATGGCCATGTTCAATCACCAAGATTAGAGGTAGAAAGCTGTGAAATGATGAGAACAGTAATAATGTCACAATTCCGGCTAATTTACTTGGCATTTTTCTGAAGAACGCTCTTTCAAACATTAAGAACGCAGTTTATAGAGCTCAATAGTTGTAAATAAAGCTTAAAATGAAGAGAATACTGTTCATATTTACAATTGAGGCTGAATTGGCGGGAGTTTTTTGAATGAAACAGTTTAAACCGTGATGATTCATGTATATATTTCTAAGAAAACTGTCGCAATTTGTAAAAACTCTTAAAATACACAACGTTTGTACATGGAAATGATTAGGAACCTGTAGGAAAATCTTGAAATATAAGTAAATAGACCCATACTATCTTTAAGGCCGAGTTCAATTACCGAGATTACAGGTAGAAAGCTGTGAATTGACGAGAATACTGATATTGTTTACAATTCTGCCTAATTTTCTTGGCATTTTTCTGAAGAAAGTTCTTCCTAATATTAAAAGTTACTATTTAGTCAGCTCAGGTTTTTTGTAAAAAGCTTTTAAATATAGAGAATACTGTTTCTATTTACAGTTGAGTCAGATGTTACTGGAGTTTTTTGAATGAAACAGTTTAAACCGTGATGACTCATGTATATATTTCTAAAAAAACTCCCTCATTTTAGTAAAATTCTTAATATACACATGACAGTACATGGAAATGATTAGGAACCTGTAGGAAACACTTGAATTATAAGTAAATACACCCATACCATCTTTATGGCTTTGTTCAATTACTAAGATTTGAGGTAGAAAGCTGTGAATTGACGAGAATACTGATAATGTTTACAATTCCGGCTATTTTTCTTGGATTTTTCCTAAGAAAGTTCTCTCAAACATTAAAAGTTACTGTTTAGTCAGCTCAGTTTTTGTGTAAAAAGCTTTTAAATAAAGAGAATACTGTTTCTATTTACAGTTGAGTCAGATTGGACTGGAGTTTTAGGAATGAAACAGTTTAAATCCTGAAGATTCATGTATATAACGGTAGGAAAACTGTCTATTTTTGGTAAAACTTTTAAATACACAATAATAGTCTAGCTAAATAATTAGAAATGTGTAAGAAACACTTGAAGTACTAGTAAATAGAGACATACTATCGGTATGGCCATGTTCAATCACCGAGCTTAGAGGTAGAAAGCTGTGAAATGACGAGAACAGTAATAATGTTACAATTCCGGCTAATTTACTTGGGGTTTTTCTGAAGAAAGTTCTTTCAAACATTAAGAATTGCAGTTTATAGAGCTCAGCATTTGTAAATAAAGCTTTAAAATGAAGGAATACAGTTCATAATTACAAGTGAGGCTGAATAGGTGGGAGTTTTTTTAATGAAACAGTTTAAACCGTAAAGAGTCATGTATATATTTCAAAGAAAACTGTCTCATTTTGTAAAAACTCTTAAAATGCACAATGTTTATACATGGAAATGATTAGGAACCTGTAGGAAACACTTGAAATATAAGTAAATAGACCCATACTATCTTTATGGCCGTGATCAATTACCAAGATTAGAGGTAGAATGCTGAGAATTGACGAGAATACTGATAATATTTACAATTCCGGCTAATTTTCTTGGCTTTTTTCCGAAGAAACTTCTTTCTAATATTAAAAGTTACTATTTAGAGAGCTCAGGTTTTGTGTAAAAAGCTTTTAAATGAAGAGAATACTGTTTCTCTTACACTTGAGAAGGATTTGACTGGAGTTTTAGGAATGAAACAGTTTAAATCCTGAAGACTCATGTATATACCTGCAGGAAAACTATCTAATTTTTGTGAAACTTTTAAATACACAATAATAGTCCAGCGAAATGATTAGTAATGTGTAAGAAACACTTGAAGTCCTAGTAAATAGAGCCATACTATCGTTATGGCCGTGTTCAATCACCGAGATTAGAGGTAGAAAGCTGTGAAATGACCAGAATACTGTTAATGTTTACAATGCCCGCTAATTTACTTGGCGTTTTCTGAAGAAAGTTGTTTCTAACATTAAGAATTGCAGTTTATAGAGGTCAGTATTTGTAAATAAAGCTTTAAAATGAAAAGAATACTGTTCCTATTTACAATTGAGGCTGAATAGGCAGGAGTTTTTTGAATGAAACAGTTTAAACCGTGATGACTCATGTATATATTTCTAAGAAAACTGCCTCATTTGGGTGAAATTCTTAATATGCACAATGACAGTACATAGAAATGATTAGGAACCTGTAGGAAACACTTGAATTATAAGTAAATAGTCCCATACCATCTTTATGGCTGGGTTCAATTACTAAGATTTGAGGTAGAAAGCTGTAAATTGACGAGAATGCTGAAAATGTTTACAATTCCGACTATTTTTCTTGAATTTTTCCTAAGAAAGTTCTCTCAAACATTAAAAGTTACTATTTAGTCAGTTCAGTTTTTGTGAAAAAAGCTTTTAAATAAAGAGAATACTGTTTCTATTTAAAATTGAGTCAGATTTGACTGGAGTTTTAAGAATGAAACAGTTTAAATCCTGAAGATTCATGTATATAACTGTAGAACACTCTCTATTTTTGGTAAAACTTTTAAATAGACAGTAATAGTCCTGCGAAATGATTAGACGTGTGTAAGAATCACATGAAGTGCTAGTAAATAAAGCCATACTATCGTTATGGCCGTGTTCAATCATCGAGTTTAGAGGTAGAAAGCTGTGAAATGACCTGAATACTGTTTATGTTTACAATTCTGGCTAATTTACTTGGCGTTTTTCTGAGGAAAGTTGTTTCTAACATTAAGAATTGCAGTTTATTGAGCTCCGTATTTATAAATAAAGCTTTATAATGAAGAGAATCCTGTTCCTATATACAATTGAGGCTGAATAGGAGGGAGTATTTTGAATAAAACAGGTTAAACCCTGAAGATTCATATATATATCTCTAAGAAAACTGTCTCATTTTGTAAAAACTCTTGAAATACACAATGTTTGTACATGGAAATGATAAGGAACCTGTAGGAAACACTTGAAATATAAGTAAATAGACCCATACTATCTTTATGGCCGTGATCAATTACCAAGATTACAGGTAGAAAGCTGTGAAATGGCCAGAATACTGTTAATATTGACAATTCCAGCTAATTTACTTTGGGTTTTTCTGAAGAAAGTTCTATTAAACATTAAGAATTGCAGTTTATGGAGCTCCGTATTTGTAAATAAAGCATTAAAATGAAGGAATAGTGTTCATATTTACAATTGAGGCTGAATAGGCGGGAGTTTTTTGAATGAAACAGTTTAAACCGTGATGACTCATGTATATATATCTAAGAAAACTGCCTCATTTTGGTAAAATTCTTAATATGCACAATGACAGTACATAGAAATGATTAGGAACCTGTAGGAAACACTTGAGTTATAAGTAAATAGACCCATACCATCTTTATGGCTGGGTTCAATTACTAAGATTTGAGGTAGAAAGCTGTAAATTGACGAGAATACTGATAATGTTTACAATTCCGGCTAATTTTCTTGACTTTTTTCCAAAGAAAGTTCTTTCTATTATTAAAAGTAACTATTTAGTCAGCTCAGTTTTTGTGTAAAAAGCTTTAAAATAAAGAGAATACTGTTTTTATTTACAGTTGAGTCAGATTTGACTGGAGTTTTAGGAATGAAACAGTTTAAATCCTGAAGATTCATGTATATAACTGTAGGAAAACTGTCTATATTTGGTAAAACTTTTAAATACACAGTAATAGTCCTGCGAAATAATTAGAAGTGTGTAAGAGTCACTTAAAATACTAGTAAATAGAGCCAGACTATCGTCATGGCCGTGTTCAATCACCAAGATTAGAGGTAGAAAGCTGTGAAATGACCAGAATACTTTTTTTGTTTACAATGCCCGCTAATTTACTTGGCGATTTTCTGAAGATAGTTCTACTAAACATTAAGAATTGCAGTTTATAGAGCTCAGTATTTCTAAATAAAGCTTTAAAATGAAGGCATAGTGTTCATGTTTACAATTGAGGCTGAATAGGCGGGAGTTTTATGAATGAAACAGTTTAAACAGTGATGACTCATGTATATATTTCTAAGAAAACTGCCTCATTTTAGTAAAATTCTTAATATACACAATGACAGTACATGGAAATGATTAGGAACCTGTAGGAAACACTTGAAATATAAGTAATTAGACCCATATTATATTTATGGCCGTGTTCAATTACCGAGATTAGAGGGAGAAAGCTGTGAATTGACGAGAATACTGATAATGTTTACCATTCTGGCTAATTTTCTTGGATTTTTCCGAAGAAAGTTCTTTCTAATATTAAAAGTTACTATTTAGTTAGGTCAGGTTTTGTGTAAAAAGCTTTTAAATATAGAGAATACTGTTTCTATTTACAGTTGAGTCAGATTTGACTGGAGTTTTAAGAATGAAACAGTTTAAATCCTGAAGATTCATGTATATAACTGTAGAAAACTGTCTATTTTTGGTAAAACTTTTTAATACACAGTAATAGTCCTGCGAAATAATTAGAAGTGTGTAAGAGTCACTTAAAATACTAGTAAATAGAGCCAGACTATCGTCATGGCCGTGTTCAATCACCAAGATTAGAGGTAGAAAGCTGTGAAATGACCAGAATACTTTTTTTGTTTACAATGCCCGCTAATTGACTTGGCGATTTTCTGAAGAAAGTTCTTTTAAACATTAAGAATTGCAGTTTATAGAGCTCAGTATTTGTAAATAAAGCTTTAAAATGAAGGCATAGTGTTCATATTTACAATGGAGGCTGAATAGGCGGGAGTTTTTTGAAACAGTTTAAACCGTGATGACTCACGTATATATTCCTAAGAAAACTGCCTCACTTTAGTAGAATTCTTAATATACCCAATGACAGTACATGGAAATATTAGGAACCTGTAGGAAACACTTGAAATATAAGTAAATAGACCCATATTATCTTTATGGCCATGTTCAATTACCAGATTAGAGGTAGAAAGCTGTGAATTGATGAGAATACTGATAATGTTTACAATTCCGGCTAATTTTCTTGGCTTTTTTCCGAAGAAACTTCTTTCTAATATTAAAAGTTACTATTTAGTCAGCTCAGGTTTTGTGTAAAAAGCTTTTAAAAATAGAGAATACTGTTTCTATTTAGAGTTGATTCAGATTTAACTGGAGTTTTCAGAATGAAACAGTTTAAATCCTGAAGATTCATGTATGTAATGGTAGGAAAACTGTCTATATTTGGTAAAACTTTTAAATACACTATAATAGTCCTGCGAAATAATTAGAAGTGTGTAAGAGTCACTTAAAATACTAGTAAATAGAGCCAGACTATCGTCATGGCCGTGTTCAATCACCAAGATTAGAGGTAGAAAGCTGTGAAATGACCAGAATACTTTTTTTGTTTACAATGCCTGCTAATTTACTTGGCGATTTTCTGAAGATAGTTCTACTAAACATTAAGAATTGCAGTTTATAGAGCTCAGTATTTCTAAATAAAGCTTTAAAATGAAGGCATAGTGTTCATGTTTACAATTGAGGCTGAATAGGCGGGAGTTTTTTGAATGAAACAGTTTAAACAGTGATGACTCATGTATATATTCCTAAGAAAACTGCCCCATTTTAGTAGAATTCTTAATATGCCCAATGACAATACATGGAAATGATTAGGAACCTGTAGGAAACACTTGAAATATAAGTAAATAGACTCATATTATCTTTATGGCTGGGTTCAATTACTAAGATTTGAGGTAGAAAGCTGTAAATTGACGAGAATACTGATAATGTTTACAATTCCGGCTAATTTTCTTGACTTTTTTCCAAAGAAAGTTCTTTCTATTATTAAAAGTTACTATTTAGTCAGCTCAGTTTTTGTGTAAAAAGCTTTAAAATAAAGAGAATACTGTTTTTATTTACAGTTGAGTCAGATTTGACTGGAGTTTTAGGAATGAAACAGTTTAAATCCTGAAGATTCATGTATATACCTGTAGTAAAATTGTCTAATTTTGGTGAAACTTTTAAATACACAGTAATAGCCCAGGGAAATGATTAGAAATGTGTAAGAATCACTTGAAGTGCTAGTAAATAGAGCCATACTATTGTTATGGCCATGTTCACTCACCGAGATTAGAGGTAAAAAGCTGTGAATTGATGAGAATACTGATAATGTTTACAATTCCGGCTAATTTTCTTGGCTTTTTTTTTCTGAAGAAAGTTCTTTCTAATATTAAAAGTTACTATCAATCACCTCAGGCTTTGTGTAAAAAGCTTTTAAATGAAGAGAATAATGTTTCCCTTTACAGTTGAGTAAGATTTCTCTGGCATTTTAGGAATGAAACAGTTTAAATCCTGAAGATTTATGTATATACCTGTAGGAAAACTGTCTAATTTTGGTGAAAGTTTTAAATACACAATAATAGTCCAGCTAACTGATTAGAAATGTGTAAGAAACACTTGAAGTACTAGTAAATAGAGCCATACTATTGTATGGTCGTGTTCAATCACCGAGATTAGAGGTAGAAAACTGTGAAATGACAAGAATACTGTTAATATTGACAATTCTTGCTAATTCTCTTGGCGTTTTTCTGAAGAAAATTGTTTCAAACATTAAGAATTGCAGTTTATATAGCTCAGTAGTTGTAAACAAAGCTTTAAAATGAAGGAATACTGTTCCTATTGACAATTGAGGCTGAATAGGCAGGAGTTTTTTGAATGAAACAGTATAAACCCTGAAGATTCATCTATATATTTCTAAGAAAACTGTCTCATTTTGTAAAAACTCTTGAAATACACAATGTTTGTACATGGAAATGATTAGGAACCTGTAGGAAACACTTGCAATATAAGTAAATAGACCCATAGTATCTTTATGGCCGTGTTCAATTACCGAGATTAGAGGTAGAAAACTGTGAAATGACCAGAATACTGTTAATATTGACAATTCTGGCTAATTCTCTTTGCGTTTTTCTGAAGAAAGTTCTTTCAAACTTTAAAAGTTACTTTTTAGTCAGCTCAGTTTTTGTTTAAAAAGCTTTTAAATAAAGAGAATACTGTTTCTATTTACAGTTGAGTCAGATTTGACTGGAGTTTTAAGAATGAAACAGTTTAAATCCTGAAGATTCATGTATATAACTGTAGGAAAACTGTCTATTTTTGGTAAAACTTTTAAATACACAGTAATAGTCCTGCGAAATAATTAGAAGTGTGTAAGAGTCACTTAAAATACTAGTAAATAGAGCCAGACTATCGTCATGGCCGTGTTCAATCACCAAGATTAGAGGTAGAAAGCTGTGAAATGACCAGAATACTTTTTTTGTTTACAATGCCCGCTAATTTACTTGGCGATTTTCTGAAGATAGTTCTATTAAACATTAAGAATTGCAGTTTATAGAGCTCAGTATTTCTAAATAAAGCTTTAAAATGAAGGCATAGTGTTCATGTTTACAATTGAGGCTGAATAGGCGGGAGTTTTTTGAATGAAACAGGTTAAACCGTGATGACTCATGTATATATTCCTAAGAAAACTGCCTCATTTTAGTAAAATTCTTAATATACACAATGACAGTACATGGAAATGATTAGGAACCTGTAGGAAACACTTGAAATATAAGTAATTAGACCCATATTATCTTTATGGCCGTGTTCAATTACCGAGATTAGAGGTAGAAAGCTGTGAATTGACGAGAATACCGATAATGTTTACCATTCCGGCTAATTTTCTTGGATTTTTTCCGAAGAAAGTTCTTTCTAATATTAAAAGTTACAATTTAGAGAGCTCAGGTTTTGTGTAATAAGCTTTCAAATAAAGAGAACACTGTTTCTATTTACACTTGATTCAGATTTGACTGGAGTTTTAGGAATGAAACAGTTTAAACCCTGATGATTCTTGTATATATTTCTAAGAAAAATGTCGCATTTTGTAAAAACTCTTAAAATACACAACGTTTGTACATGGAAATGATTAGGAACCTGTAGGAAACACTTGAATTATAAGTAAATAGACCCATACCATCTTTATGGCCGTGTTCAATTACTAAGATTTGAGGTAGAAAGCTGTGAATTGACGAGAATACTGATAATGTTTACAATTCCGGCGAATTTTCTGGCTTTTATCCTAAGAAAGTTCATTCTAACATTAAAAGTTACTATTTAGTGAGCTCAGGTTTTGTGTACAAAGCTTTTAAATAAAGAGAATACTGTTTCTATTTACAATTGAGTCAGATTTGACTGGAGTTTTAGGATTGAAACAGTTTAAATCCTGAAGATTCATGTATATAACTGTAGAAAAACTGCTTATTTTTGATAAAACTTTTAAATACACAGTAATAGTCCTGCGAAATAATTAGAAGTGTGTAAGAGTCACTTAAAATACTAGTAAATCGAGCCAGACTATCGTCATGGCCGTGTTCAATCACCAAGATTAGAGTTAGAAAGATGTGAAATGACGGAAGAGTAATAATGTTTACAATTCCGGCTAATTTACTTGGCGTTTTTCTGAAGAAAGTTCTTTCAAACATTAAGAATGCAGTTTATAGAGCTCAAAAGTTGTAAATAAAGCTTAAAATGAAGAGAATACTGTTCCTATTTACAATTGAGGCTGAATAGGCGGGAGTTTTTTGAATGAAACAGTTTAAACCTAGACGATTCATGTATATATTTCTAAGAAAACTGTCGCATTTTGTATAAACTCTTAAAATACACAACGTTTTGTACATGGAAATGATTAGGAACCTGTAGGAAAATCTTGAAATATTAGTAAATAGACCCATACTATCTTTAAGGCCAGGTTCAATTACCGAGATTAGAGGTAGAAAGCTCTGAATTGACGAGAATACTGATAATGTTACAATTCCGTCTAATTTTCATAGCTTTTTTCCGAAGAAAATTCTTTCTAATATTAAAAGTTACTATTTAGTCATCTCAGGTTTTGTGTAAAAAGCTTTTAAATATAGAGAATACTGTTTCTCTTTACAGTTGGGTCAGATTTAACTGGAGTTTTAAGAATGAAACAGTTTAAATCCTGAAGATTCATGTATATAACGGTAGGAAAACTGTCTATTTTTCGTAAAACTTTTAAATACACAATAATAGTCCTGCGAAATGATTGGAAGTGTGTACCAGTCACTTGAAATACTAGTAAATAGAGCCATACTATCGTTATGGCCGTGTTCAATCATCGAGTTTTGAGGTAGAAAGCTGTGAAATGACCAGAATACTGTTTATGTTTACATTGCCCGCTAATTGACTTGGCGATTTTCTGAAGAAAGTTCTTTTAAACATTAAGAATTGCAGTTTATAGAGCTCAGTATTTGTAAATAAAGCTTTAAAATGAAGGCATAGTGTTCATATTTACAATTGAGGCTGAATAGGCGGGAGTTTTTTGAATGTAACAGTTTAAACCGTGATGACTCATGTTTATATTCCTAAGAAAACTGCCTCATTTTAGTAGAATTCTTAATATACCCAATTACAGTACATGGAAATGATTAGGAACCTGTAGGAAACACTTGAATTATAAGTAAATACACCCATACCATCTTTATGGCTTTGTTCAATTACTAAGATTTGAGGTAGAAAGCTGTGAATTGACGAGAATACTGATAATGTTTATAATTCCGGCTATTTTTCTTTGATTTTTCCTAAGAAAGTTCTCTCAAACATTAAAAGTTACTATTCAGTCGGCTCAGTTTTTGTGTAAAAAGCTTTAAATAAAGAGAATACTGTTTCTATTTACAGTTGAATCAGATTTGACTGGAGTTTTAGGAATGAAACAGTTTAAATCCCGAAGATTCATGTATATAACGGTAGGAAAATTGTCTATTTTTGGTAAAACTTTTAAATACACAATATTAGTCCTGGGAAATGATTGGAAGTGTTTAAGAGTCACTTGAAATACTAGTAAATAGAGCCATACTACTGTAATGGCCGTGTTCAATCACCAAGATTAGACATAGAAAGCTGTGAAATGACGGGAACAGTAATAATGTTTACAATTCCGGCTAATTTACTTGGAGTTTTTCTGAAGAAAGTTCTTTCAAACATTAAGAATGCAGTTTATAGATCTCAGTAGTTGTAAATAAAGCTTCAAATGAAGAGAATACTGTTCCTATTTACAATTGAAGCTGAATTGGCGGGAGTTTTTGAATGAAACATTTTAAACCGTGATGATTCATGTATATATTTCTAAGAAAACTGTCGCATTTTGTAAAAACTCTTGAAATACACAACGTTTGTACCTGGAAATGATTAGGAACCTGTAGGAAAATCTTGAAATATAAGTAAATAAACCCATACTATCTTTAAGGCCGAGTTCAATTACCGAGATTAGAGGTAGAAAGCTGTGAATTGACGAGAATACTGATAATGTTTACAATTCCGGCTAATTTTCTTGGCTTTTTTCAGAAGAAAGTTCTTTCTCATATTAAAAGTTACTATTTAGTCAGCTCAGGTTTTGTGTAAAAAGCTTTTAAATATAGAGAATACTGTTTCTCTTTACAGTTGGGTCAGATTTAACTGGAGTTTTAAAAATGAAACAGATTAAATCCTGAAGATTCATGTATATAATGGTAGGAAAACTGTCTATATTTGGTAAAACTTTTAAATACACAGTAATAGTCCTGTGAAATGATTAGACGTGTGTAAGAATCACTTCTAGTGATAGTAAATAAAGCCATACTATCGTAATGGCCTTGGTCAATCATCGACTTTAGAGGTAGAAAGCTGTGAAATGACCAGAATACTTTTTATGTTAACAATGCCCGCTAATTTACTTGGAGATTTTCTGAAGAAAGTTCTTTTAAACATTAAGAATTGCAGTTTATAGAGCTCAGTATTTGTAAATAAAGCTTTAAAATGAAGACATAGTGTTCATATTTACAATTGAGGCAGAATAGGTGGGAGTTTTTTGAATGAAACAGTTTAAACCGTGATGACTCATGTATATATTTCTAAGAAAACTGTCTCATTTTAGTAAAATTTTTAATATACACAATGACAGTATATGGAAATGATTAGGAACCTGTAGGAAACACTTGAAATATAAGTAAATAGACCCATATTATCTTTAAAACTTTTAAATACACAATAATAGTCCTGCGAAATGATTGGAAGTGTGTACGAGTCACTTGAAATACTAGTAAATAGAGCCATACTACTGTAATGGCCGTGTTCAATCAGCAAGATTAGAGGTAGAAAGCTGTGAATTGACGAGAATGCTGATAATGTTTACAATTCCGGCTATTTTTCTTGGATTTTTCCTAAGAAAGTTCTCTCAAACATTAAAAGTTACAATTTAGTCAGCTCAGTTTTTGTGTAAAAAGCTTTTAAATAAAGAGAATACTGTTTCTATTTACAGTTGAGTCAGATTTGACTGGAGTTTTAGGAATGAAACAGTTTAAATCCTGAAGATTCATGTACATAACTGTAGGAAAACTATTTTTGGTAAAAATTTTAAATACACAGTAATAGTCCTGCGAAATAATTAGAAGTGTGTAAGAGTCACTTAAAATACTAGTAAATAGAGCCAGACTATCGTCATGGCCGTGATCAATCACCAAGATTAGAGGTAGAAAGCTGTGAAATGACCAGAATACTGTTTATGTTTACAATGCCCGCTAATTGTCTTGGCGATTTTCTGAAGAAAGTTCTTTTAAACATTAAGAATTGCAGTTTATAGAGCTCAGTATTTGTAAATAAAGCTTTAAAATGAAGGCATAGTGTTCATATTTACAATTGAGGCTGAATAGGCGGGAGTTTTTTGAATGAAACAGTTTAAACCGTGATGACTCATGTATATATTCCTAAGAAAACTGCCTCACTTTAGTAGAATTCTTAATATACCCAATGACAGTACATGGAAATGATTAGGAACCTGTAGGAAACACTTGAAATATAAGTAAATAGACCCATATTATCTTTATGGCCATGTTCAATTACCAGATTAGAGGTAGAAAGCTGTGAATTGATGAGAATACTGATAATGTTTACAATTCCGGCTAATTTTCTTGGCTTTTTTCCGAAGAAAGTTCTTTCTAATATTAAAAGTTACTATTTAGTCAGCTCAGGTTTTGTGTAAAAAGCTTTTAAAAATAGAGAATACTGTTTCTATTTAGAGTTGAGTCAGATTTAACTGGAGTTTTCAGAATGAAACAGTTTAAATCCTGAAGATTCATGTATATAGCGGTAGGAAAACTGTCTATTTTTGGTAAAACTTTTAAATACACTATAATAGTCCTGCAAAATGATTGGAAGTGTGTATGAGACACTTGAAATACTATTAAATAGAGCCATACTACTGTAATGGCCATATTCAATCACCAAGATTAGAGGTAGAAAGCTGTGAAATGACGGGAACAGTAATAATGTTTACAATTCCGGCTAATTTATTTGGCATTTTTCTGAAAAAGTTCTTTCAAACATTAAGAATGCAGTTTATAGAGCTCAATAGTTGTAAATAAAGCTTCAAATGAAGAGAATACTGTTCCTATTTACAATTGAGGCTGAATTGGCGGGAGTTTTTTGAATGAAACAGTTTAAACCGTGATGATTCATGTATATATTTCTAAGAAAACTGTCGCATTTTGTAAAAACTCTTAAAATACACAACGTTTGTACATGGAAATGATTAGGAACCTGTAGGAAACACTTGAAATATAAGTAATTAGACCCATATTATCTTTATAGCCGTGTTCAATTACCAAGATTATAGGTAGAAAGCTGTGAATTGACGAGAATACTGATAATGTTTACAATTCCGGCTAATTTTCTTGGCTTTTTCCGAAGAAAGTTCTTTCTAATATTAAAAGTTACCATTTAGAGAGGTCAGGTTTTGTGTAATAAGCTTTTAAATAAAGAGAATTCTGTTTCTATTTACATTTGATTCAGATTTGACTGGAGTTTTAGGAATGAAACAGTTTAAACCCTGATGATTCCTGTATATATTTCTAAGAAAAATGTCGCATTTTGTAAAAACTCTTAAAATACACAACGTTTGTACATGGAAATGATTAGGAACCTGTAGGAAACACTTGAATTATAAGTAAATACACCCATACCATCTTTATGGCCGTGTTCAATTACCGAGATTAGAGGTAGAAAGCTGTGAATTGACGAGAATACTGATAATGTTTACCATTCCGGCTAATTTTCTTGGATTTTTTCCGAAGAAAGTTCTTTCTAATATTAAAAGTTACCATTTAGAGAGCTCAGGTTTTGTGTGATAAGCTTTTAAATAAAGAGAACACTGTTTCTATTTACATTTGATTCAGATTTGACTGGAGTTTTAGGAATGAAACAGTTTAAACCCTGATGATTCCTGTATATATTTCTAAGAAAAATTTCCCATTTTGTAAAAACTCTTAAAATACACAGCGTTTGTACATGGAAATGATTAGGAACCTGTAGGAAACACTTGAATTATAAGTAAATAGACCCATACCATCTTTATGGCCACGTTCAATTACTAAGATTGGAGGTAGAAAGCTGTGAACTGACGAGAATACTGATAATGTTTACAATTCTGGCTATTTTTCTTGGATTTTTCCTAACAAAGTTCTCTCAAACATTAAAAGTTACTATTTAGTCAGCTCAGTTTTTGTGTAAAAAGCTTTTAGATAAAGAGAATACTGTTTCTCTTTACATTTGATTCAGATTTGACTGGAGTTTTAGGAATGAAACAGTTTAAACCCTGATGATTCCTGTATATATTTCTAAGAAAAATGTCGCATTTTGTAAAAACTCTTAAAATACACAACGTTTGTAAATGGAAATGATTAGGAACCTGTAGGAAACACTTGAATTATAAGTAAATAGACCCATACCATCTTTATGGCCGTGTTCAATTACCGAGATTAGAGGTAGAAAGCTGTGAATTGACGAGAATACTGATCATGTTTACCATTCCGGCTAATTTTCTTGGATTTTTTCCGAAGAAAGTTCTTTCTAATATTAAAAGTTACCATTTAGAGAGCTCAGGTTTTGTGTGATAAGCTTTTAAATAAAGAGAACACTGTTTCTATTTACATTTGATTCAGATTTGACTGGAGTTTTAGGAATGAAACAGTTTAAACCCTGATGATTCCTGTATATATTTCTAAGAAAAATTTCGCATTTTGTAAAAACTCTTAAAATACACAGCGTTTGTACATGGAAATGATTAGGAACCTGTAGGAAACACTTGAATTATAAGTAAATAGACCCATACCATCTTTATGGCCGCGTTCAATTACTAAGATTGGAGGTAGAAAGCTGTGAACTGACGAGAATACTGATAATGTTTACAATTCTGGCTATTTTTCTTGGATTTTTCCTAACAAAGTTCTCTCAAACATTAAAAGTTACTATTTAGTCAGCTCAGTTTTTGTGTAAAAAGCTTTTAGATAAAGAGAATACTGTTTTTCTTTACATTTGATTCAGATTTGACTGGAGTTTTAGGAATGAAACAGTTTAAACCCTGATGATTCTTGTATATATTTCTAAGAAAAATGTCGCATTTTGTAAAAACTCTTAAAATACACAACGTTTTTACATGGAAATAATTAGGAACCTGTATGAAACACTTGAAATAGAAGTAAAGAGACCCATACTATCTTTAAGGCCGTGTTCAATTACCGAGATTAGAGGTAGAAAGCTGTGAATTGACGAGAATACTGATAATGTTTACAATTCCGGCTAATTTTCTTGGCTTTTTTCCGAAGAAAGTTCTCTCTAATATTAAAAGTTACTATTTAGAGAGCTCAGGTTTTGTGTAATAAGCTTTTAAATAAAGAGAATACTGTTTCTATTTACATTTGATTCAGATTTGACTGGAGTTTTAGGAAAGAAACAGATTAAACCCTGATGATTCTTGTATATATTTCTAAGAAAAATGTCGCATTTTGTAAAAACTCTTAAAATACACAACGTTTGTACATAGAAATGATTAAGAACCTGTAGGAAACACTTGAATTATAAGTAAATAGACCCATACCATCTTTATGGCCGTGTTCAATTACTAAGATTGGAGGTAGAAAGCTGTGAATTGACGAGAGTACTGATATTGTTTACAATTCCGGCTATTTTTCTTCGATTTTTCCTAAGAAAGTTCTCTCAAACATTAAAAGTTACTATTCAGTCAGCTCAGTTTTTGTGTAAAAAGCTTTAAATAAAGAGAATACTGTTTCTCTTTACATTTGATTCAGATTTGACTACAGTTTTAGGAATGAAACAGTTTAAACCCTGATGATTCTTGTATATATTTCTAAGAAAAATGTCGCATTTTGTAAAAACTCTTAAAATACACAACGTTTGTAAATGGAAATGATTAGGAACCTGTTTGAAACACTTGAAATAGAAGTAAAGAGACCCATACTATCTTTAAGGCCATGTTCAATTACCGAGATTAGAGGTAGAAAGCTGTGAATTGACGAGAATACTGATAATGTTTACAATTCCATCTAATTTTCTTGGCGTTTTTTTCCGAAGAAAGTTCTTTTTAATATTAAAAGTTACTATTTAGTCAGCTCAGGTTTTGTTTAAAAAGCTTTTAAATATAGAGAATACTGTTTCTATTTACAGTTGGGTCAGATTTAACTGGAGTTTTAAGAATGAAACAGTTTAAATCCTGAAGATTCATGTATATAATGGTAGGAAAACTGTCTGTTTTTGGTAAAACTTTTAAATACACAGTAATAGTCCTGCGAAATAATTAGAAGTGTGAAAGAGTCACTTAAAGTACTAATAAATAAAGCCAGACTATCTTCATGGCCGTGTTCAATCACCAAGATTAGATGTAGAAAGCTGTGAAATGACCAGAATACTTTTTATGTTTACAATACCCGCTAATTGACCTGGCGATTTTCTGAAGAAAGTTCTTTTAAACATTAAGAATGCAGTTTATAGAGCTCAATAGTTGTAAATAAAGCTTAAAATGAAGAGAATACTGTTCCTATTTACAATTTAGGCTGAATTGGCTGGAGTTTTTTGAATGAAACAGTTTAAACCGTGATGACTCATGTATATATTTATAAGAAAACTGCCTCATTTTAGTAAAATTCTTAATATACACAATGACAGTACATGGAAATGATTAGGAACCTGTAGCAAACACTTGAAATATAAGTAAGTAGACCCATATTATCTTTATGGCCGTGTTCAATTACCGAGATTAGAGGTAGAAAGCTGTGAATTGACGAGAATACTGATAATGTTTACAATTCCGGCTAATTTTCTTGGCTTTTTTTCCGAAGAAAGTTCTTTCTAATATTAAAAGTTACCATTTAGAGAGCTCAGGTTTTGTGTAATAAGCTTTTAAATAAAGAGAATACTGTTTCTATTTACATTTGAGTCAGATTTGACTGGAGTTTTAGGAATGAAACAGTTTAAATCCTGAAGACTCATGTATATAACGGTAGGAAAACTGTCTATTTTTGGTAAAACTTTTAAATACACAATATTAGTCCTTCGAAATGTTTGGAAGTGTGTAAGAGTCACTTGAAATACTAGTAAATAGAGCCATACTACTGTAATGGCCGTGTTCAATCACCAAGATTAGAGATAGAAAGCTGTGAAATGACGGGAACAGTAATAATGTTTACAATTCCGGCTAATTTACTTGGCGTTTTCCTTTTTTTTTTTTTTTTTTTTTTAATATATTTTATTGATTTTTCACAGAGAGGAAGGGAGAGAGATAGAGAGTTAGAAACATCGATGAGAGAGAAACATCGATCAGCTGCCTCCTGCACATCTCCCTCTGGGGATATGGCCGCAACCCAGGTGCATGCCCTTGACCGGAATCATACCCGGGACCCTTCAGTCCGCAGGCTGACGCTCTATCCACTCAGCCAAACCGGTTTCGGCACTTGGCGTTTTTCTGAAGAAAGTTCTTTCAAACATTAATAATTGCAGTTTATAGAGCTCAGTAGTTATAAATAAAGCTTTAAATGAAGAGAATACTGTTCATATTTACAATTGACTATGAATTTCGGGAGTTTTTTGAAAGAAACAGTTTAAACCCTGATGATTCTTGTATATATTTCTATGAAAACTGTTTCATTTTAGTAAAATTCTTAATATACACAATGACAGTACATGGAAATGATTAGGAACCTGTAGGAAACACTTGAAATATAAGTAAATAGACCCATATTATCTTTATGGCCGTCTTCAATTACCGAGATTAGAGGTAGAAAGCTGTGAATTGATGAGAATACTGATAATGTTTACAATTCCGGCTAATTTTCTTCGCTTTTTTCCGAAGAAAGTTCTTTCTAATATTAAAGTTACCATTTAGAGAGCTCAGCTTTTGCGTAATAAGCTTTTAGATAAAGAGAATACTGTTTCTATTTACATTTGATTCAGATTTGACTGGAGTTTTAGGAATGAAACAGTTTAAACCCTGATGATTCTTGTATATATTTCTAAGAATAATGTCGCATTTTGTAAAAACTCTTAAAATACACAACGTTTGTACATGGAAATGATTAGGAACCTGTATGAAACACTTGAAATAGAAGTAAAGAGACCCATACTATCTTTAAGGCCATGTTCAATTACCGAGATTGGAGGTAGAAAGCTGTGAATTGACGAGAATACTGATAATGTTTACAATTCCGTCTAAATTTCTTGGCTTTTTTCCGAAGAAAGTTCATTCTAATATTAAAAGTTACTATTTAGTGAGCTCAGGTTTTGTGTACAAAGCTTTTAAATAAAGAGAATACTGTTTCTATTTACAGTTGATTCAGATTTGACTGGAGTTTTAGGAATGAAACAGTTTAAATCCTGAAGATTCATGTATATAACTGTAGGAAAACTGTCAATTTTTGGTAAAACTTTTAAATACACAGTAATAGTCCTGCGAAATAATTAGAAGTGTGTAAGAGTCACTTAAGATACTAGTAAATAGAGCCAGACTATGGTCATGGCCGTGTTCAATCACCAAGATTAGAGGTAGAAAGCTGTGAAATGACGGGAACAGTAATAATGTTTACAATTCTGGCTAATTTACTTGGCGTTTTTCTGAAGAAAGTACTTTCAAACATTAAGAATTTCAGTTTATAGAGCTCAGTAGTTATAAATAAAGCGTTAAATGAAGAGAATACTGTTCATATTTACAATTGAGGCAGAATTGGCAGGAGTTTTTTGAATGAAACAGTTCAAACCCTGATGATTCTTGTATATACTTCTATGAAAACTGTCTCATTTTGTAAAAACTCTTAAAATACACAACGTTTGTACATGGAAATGATTAGGAACATGTTAGGAAAATCTTGAAATATTAGTAAATAGACCCATACTATCATTAAGGCTGTGTTCAATTACCGAGATTAGAGGTAGAAAGCTGTGAATTGAAAAGAATACTGATAATGTTTACAATTTCGGCTAATTTTCTTGGCTTTTTCCGAAGAAAGTTCTTTCTAATATTAAAAGTTACTATTTAGTTAGGTCAGGTTGTTTGTAAAAAGATTTTAAATATAGAGAATACTGTTTCTATTTAAAGTTGAGTCAGATTTGACTGGAGTTTTAAGAATGAAACAGTTTAAATCCTGAAGATTCATGTATATAACTGTAGAACACTGTCTATTTTTGGTAAAACTTTTAAATACACAGTAATAGTCCTGTGAAATGATTAGACGTGTGTAAGAATCACATGAAGTGCTAGAAAATAAAGCCATACTATCGTTATGGCCGTGTTCAATCATCGAGTTTAGAGGTAGAAAGCTGGGAAATGACCAGAATACTGTTTATGTTTACAATGCCCGCTCATTTACTTGGCGATTTTCTGAAGAAAGTTCTTTTAAACATTAAGAATTGCAGTTTATAGAGCTCAGTATTTGTAAATAAAGCTTTAAAATGAAGGCATAGTGTTCATATTAACAATTGAGGCTGAATAGGCGGGAGTTTTTTGAATGAAACAGTTAAAACAGTGATGACTCATGTACATATTCCTAAGAAAACTGCCTCATTTTAGTAGAATCCTTAATATACCCAATGACAATACATGGAAATGATTAGGAACCTGTAGGAAACACTCGAAATATAAGTAAATAGACCCATGTTATCTTTATGGCCGTGATCAATTACCGAGAATAGAGGTAGAAAGCTGTGAATTGACGAGAATACTGATAATGTTTACATTCCGGCTAATTTTCTTGTTTTTTTTCCGAGGAAAGTTCTTTCTAATATTAAAAGTTACTATTTAGAGAGCTCAGGTTTTGCCTCAGAAGCTTTTAAATAAAGAGAATACTGTTTCTATTTACATTTGATTCAGATTTTACTGGAGTTTTAGGAATGAAACAGTTTAAACCCTGATGATTCTTGTATACATTTCTAAGAAAAATGTCGCATTTTGTAAAAACTCTTAAATTACACAACGTTGGTACATGGAAATGATTAGGAACCTGTAGGAAACACTTGAATTATAAGTAAATAGTCCCATGCCATCTTTATGGCCGTGTTCAATTACCGAGATTAGAGGTAGAAAGCTGTGAATTGACGAGAATACTGATAATGTTTACAATTCCGGCTAATTTTCTTGGCTTTTTTCAGAAGAAAGTTCTTTCTAATATTAAAAGTTACTCGTTAGAGAGCTCAGGTTTTGTGTAATAAACTTTTAAAGAAAGAGAAAACTGTTTCTATTTACAGTTGATTCAGATTTTACTGGAGTTTTAGGAATGAAACAGTTTAAACCGTGATGATTCTTCTATATTTTTCTAAGAAAAATGTCGCATTTTGTAAAAACTCTTAAAATACACAACGTTTGTACATGGAAATGATTAGGAACCTGTAGGAAACACTTGAATTATAAGTAAATAGACCCATACCATCTTTATGGCCGTGTTCAATTACTAAGATTGGAGGTAGAAAGCTGTGAATTGATGAGAATACTGATAATGTTTACAATTCTGGCTATTTTTCTTGGATTTTTCCTAACAAAGTTCTCTCAAAGATTAAAAGTTACTATTTAGTCAGCTCAGTTTTTGTGTAAAAAGCTTTTAGATAAAGAGAATACTGTTTCTCTTTACATTTGATTCAGATTTGACTGGAGTTTTAGGAATGAAACAGTTTAAACCCTGATGATTCTTGTATATATTTCTAAGAAAAATGTCGCATTTTGTAAAAACTCTTAAAATACACAACGTTTGTACATGGAAATGATTAGGAACCTGTATGAAACACTTGAAATAGAAGTAAAGAGACCCATACTATCTTTAAGGCCGTGTTCAATTACCGAGATTAGAGGTAGAAAGCTGTGAATTGACAAGAATACTGATAATGTTTACAATTCCGTCTAATTTTCTTGGCTTTTTTTTCCGAAGAAAGTTCTTTTTAATATTAAAAGTTACTATTTAGTCAGCTCAGGTTTTGTTTAAAAAGCTTTTAAATATAGAGAATACTGTTTCTATTTACAGTTGGGTTAGATTTAACTGGAGTTTTAAGAATGAAACAGTTTAAATCCTGAAGATTCATGTATATAATGGTAGGAAAACTGTCTGTTTTTGGTAAAACTTTTAAATACACAGTAATAGTCCTGCGAAATAATTAGAAGTGTGAAAGAGTCACTTAAAATACTAATAAATAAAGCCAGACTATCTTCATGGCCGTGTTCAATCACCAAGATTAGATGTAGAAAGCTGTGAAAATACCAGATTACTTTTTATGTTTACAATACCCGCTAATTGACCTGGTGATTTTCTGAAGAAAGTTCTTTTAAACATTAAGAATGCAGTTTATAGAGCTCAATAGTTGTAAATAAAGCTTAAAATGAAGAGAATACTGTTCCTATTTACAATTTAGGCTGAATTGGCTGGAGTTTTTTGAATGAAACAGTTTAAACCGTGATGACTCATGTATATATTTATAAGAAAACTGCCTCATTTTAGTAAAATTCTTAAAATACACAATGACAGTACATGGAAATGATTAGGAACCTGTAGCAAACACTTGAAATATAAGTAAGTAGACCCATATTATCTTTATGGCCGTCTTCAGTTACCGAGATTAGAGGTAGAAAGCTGTGAATTGACGAGAATACTGATAATGTTTACAATTCCGGCTAATTTTCTTGGCTTTTTTCCGAAGAAAGTTCTTTCTAATATTAAAAGTTACCATTTAGAGAGCTCAGGTTTTGTGTAATAAGCTTTTAAATAAAGAGAATACTGTTTCTATTTACATTTGAGTCAGATTTGACTGGAGTTTTAAGAATGAAACAGTTTAAATCCTGAAGATTCATGTATATAACGGTAAAAATCTGTCTATTTTTGGTAAAACTTTTAAATACACAATAATAGTCCTGCGAAATGATTGGAAGTGTGTAAGAGTCACTTGAAATACTAGTAAATAGAGCCATACTACTGTAATGGCCGTGTTCAATCACCAAGATTAGAGATAGAAAGCTGTGAAAAGACGGGAACATTAATAATGTTTACAATTCCGGCTAATTTACTTGGCGTTTTTCTGAAGAAAGTTCTTTCAAACATTAATAATTGCAGTTTATAGAGCTCAGTAGTTATAAATAAAGCTTTAAATGAAGAGAATACTGTTCATATTTACAATTGACACTGAATTTCGGGAGTTTTTTGAAAGAAACTGTTTAAACCCTGATGATTCTTGTATATATTTCTATGAAAACTGTCTCTTTTTAGTAAAATTCTTAATATACACAATGACAGTACATGGAAATGATTAGGAACCTGTAGGAAACACTTGAAATATAAGTAAATAGACCCATATTATCTTTATGGCCGTCTTCAATTACCGAGATTAGAGGTAGAAAGCTGTGAATTGACGAGAATACTGATAATGTTTACAATTCTGGCTAATTTTCTTGGCTTTTTTCCGAAGAAAGGTCTTTCTAATATTAAAGTTACCATTTAGAGAGCTCAGCTTTTGCGTAATAAGCTTTTAGATAAAGAGAATACTGTTTCTATTTACATTTGATTCAGATTTGACTGGAGTTTTAGGAATGAAACAGTTTAAACCCTGATGATTCTTGTATATATTTCTAAGAATAATGTCGCATTTTGTAAAAACTCTTAAAATACACAACGTTTGTACATGGAAATGATTAGGAACCTGTATGAAACACTTGAAATAGAAGTAAAGAGACCCATACTATCTTTAAGGCCATGTTCAATTACCGAGATTGGAGGTAGAAAGCTGTGAATTGACGAGAGTACTGATAATGTTTACAATTCCGTCTAATTTTCTTGGCTTTTTTCCGAAGAAAGTTCATTCTAAAATGAAAAGTTACTATTTAGTCAGCTCAGGTTTTGTGTAAAAAGCTGTTAAATACAAAGAATACTGTTTCTATTTACAGTTGAGTCAGTTTTGACTGGAGTTTTAGGAATGAAACAGTTTAAATCCTGAAGATTCTTGTATATAATGGTAGGAAAACTGTCTGTTTTTGGTAAAACTTTTAAATACACAGTAATAGTCCTGCGAAATAATTAGAAGTGTGAAAGAGTCACTTAAAATACTAGTAAATAGAGCCAGACTATGGTCATGACCGTGTTCAATCACCAAGATTAGAGGTAGAAAGCTGTGAAATGACGGGAAGAGTAATAATGTTTACAATTCCGGCTAATTTACTTGGCATTTTTCTGAAGAAAGTTCTTTCAAACATTAAGAATGCAGTTTATAGAGCTCAATAGTTGTAAATAAAGCTTAAAATGAAGAGAATACTCTTCCTACTTACAATTGAGGTTCAATTGGCGGGAGAAATTTGAATGAAACAGTATAAACCGTGATCATTCATGTATATATTTTTAAAAAAACTGTCGCATTTTCTAAAAACTCTTAAAATACACAACGTTTGTACATGGAAATGATTAGGAACCTGTAGGAAAATCTTGAAATATTAGTAAATAGACCCATACTATCTTTAAGGCCGTGTTCAATTACCGAGATTGGAGGTAGAAATCTGTGAATTGAGGAGAATAATGATAATGTTTACAATTCTGGCTAATTTTCTTGGCTTTTTTCCAAAGAAAGTTCATTCTAAAATGAAAAGTTACTATTTAGTCAGCTAAGGTTTTGTGTAAAAAGCTTTTAAATAAAGAGAATACTGTTTCTATTTACAGTTGAGTCAGATTTGACTGGAGTTTTAGCAATGGAACAGTTTAAATCCTGAAGATTCATGTATATAACTGTAGGAAAACTGTCAATTTTTGGTAAAACTTTTAAATACACGGTAATAGTCCTGCGAAATAATTAGAAGTGTGTAAGAGTCACTTAAAATACTAGTAAACAGAGCCAGACTATCGTCATGGCCGTGTTCAATCACCAAGATTAGAGGTAGAAAGCTGTGAAATGACGGAAGAGTAATTATGTTTACAATTCCGGCTAATTTACTTGGCATTTTTCTGAAGAAAGTTCTTTCAAACTTTAAGAATGCAGTTTATAGAGCTCAATAGTTGGAAATAAAGCTTAAAATGAAGAGAATACTGTTCATATTTACAATTTAGGCTGAATAGGCGGTAGTTTTTTGAATGAAACAGTTTAAACCATGATGATTCATGTATATATTTCTAAGAAAACTGTCTCATTTTGTAAAAACTCTTAAAATACACAACGTTTGTACATGGAAATCATTAGGAACCTGTACGAAACACTTGAAATAGAAGTAAATAGACCCATACTATCTTTAAGGCCGTGTTCAATTACCGAGATTAGAGGTAGAAGGGTGTGAATTGATGACAATACTGATAATGTTTACAATTCCGTCTAATTTTCTTGCCTTTTTTCCGAAGAAAGTTCTTTCTAATATTAAAAGTTACTATTTAGTCAGCTCAGGTTTTGTGTAAAAAGCTTTTAAATATAGAGAATACTGTTTCTGTTTACAGTTGGGTCCGATTTAACTGGAGTTTTAAGAATGAAACAGTTTAAATCCTGAAGATTCATGAATATAACTGTAGGAAAACTGTCTATATTTGGTAAAACTTTTAAATACACAGTAATAGTCCTGTGAAATGATTAGACGTGTCTAAAAATCACTTGAAGTGATTGTAATAAAGCCATACAATCGTAATGGCCGTGGTCAATCATCGAGTTTAGAGGTAGAAAGCTGTGAAATGACCAGAATACTGTTTATGTTTACAATGCCCGCTAATTGACTTGGCGATTTTCTGAAGAAAGTTCTTTTCAACATTAAGAATTTCAGTTTACAGAGCTCAGTATTTGTAAATAAAGCTTTAAAATGAAGGCATAGTGTTCATGTTTACAATTGAGGCTGAATAGGCCGGAGTTTTTTGAATGAAACAGTTTAAAGCGTTATGACTCATGTATATATTTCTAAAAAAACTGCCTCTTTTTAGTAAAATTGTTAATATACACAATGACAGTACTTGGAAATGATTAGGAACCTGTAGGAAACATTTGAAATATAAGTAAATTGACCCATAATATCTTTATGGCCATGTTCAATTACCGAGATTAGAGGTAGAAAGCTGTGAATTGAGGAGAATACTGATAATGTTTACATTTCCGGCTAATTTTCTTGGCTTTTTTCCGAAGAAAGTTCATTCTAAAATGAAAAGTTATTTTTTAGTGAGCTCAGGTTTTGTGTAAAAAGCTTTTAAATAAAGAGAATACTGTTTCTATTTACAGTTGATTCAGATTTGACTGGAGTTTTAGGAGTGAAACAGTTTAAATCCTGAAGATTCATGTATATAGTCCTAGGAAAACTGTCTAATTTTGAAAAACTGTAAAAATACACAATGATAGTCCCGGGAAATGATTATAAACATGAAAGAAACACTTGAAATTCTGGTACATAGAGCCGTTCTATGTTTATGTTCATGTTCAATCACGGAGATTAGAGGTGGAATGCTGCGAAATGACGAGAGTACAGATAATGTTTACCATTCTGGCTACTTTAGATGATGTATTTCCGAAGAATGTGCTTTCAAAAATTAAGAATTGCAGTTTATAGGGCTGAGAATATGGGTATGAAGCTGATTAATAAAGAGAATACTGTTTATATTTACAACTGAGGCTGAATTGCCTGGTGTTTTCTGAATGGCACAATTTAAATCTTGAAGATTCCTGTGTATACTTTCAGGAAAACTGTCTACTTTTGGTAAAACTCTTAACATACACAATGATAGTCCCGAGAAATGATTAGAAACATGTAAGAAACACTTGAAATGCTGGTACATAGAGCCGTTCTATCTTTATGTTCATGTTCAATCACGGAGTTTAGAGGTAGAATGCTGCGAAATGACGAGAGTACAGATAATG
The DNA here is from genome assembly GCF_028538775.1 of Myotis yumanensis. NCBI lineage: Eukaryota > Metazoa > Chordata > Mammalia > Chiroptera > Vespertilionidae > Myotis > Myotis yumanensis. The sequence continues at coordinate 43,825,611 of NW_027223768.1, forward strand.
TTTACCATTCTGGCTAATTTAGATGATGTTTTTCCAAAGAAAGTGCTTTCAAACATTGGGAATTTCCATTTATAAAGCTCAGAATATGTGTGAAGCTGATTAATGAAGAGAATACTGTTTATATTTACAGTTGACTATGATTAGACTGGCGTTTTCTGAATGAAACACTTTAAATCCTGAAGATTCATGTATATACTTCTGGGAAAACTGTCTAATTTTGAAAAACTGTAAAAATACACAATGATAGTCCTGGGAAATGATTAGACACATGTAGGAAACACTTGAAATGCTGGTACATAGAGCCGTTCTATCTTTATGTTCATGTTCAATCACGGAGATCAGAGGTAGAATGCTGCGAAATGACGAGAGTACAGATAATGTTTACCATTCTGGCTACTTTAGATGATGTTTTTCCAAAGAAAGTGCTTTCAAACATTGAGAATTTCCATTTATAAAGCTCAGAATATGTGTGAAGCTGATAAATGAAGAGAATACTGTTTATATTTACAGGTGATTATGATTAGACTGGCGTTTACTGAATGACTCAATTTAAACCTTGAAGATTCCTGTAAATACTTGTAGGAAAACTATCTACCTTTGGTAAAACTCTTCACATACACAATGATAGTCCCGAGAAATGATTAGAAACATGTAAGAAACACTTGAAATGCTGGTACATAGCGCTGTTCTCTGTTTATATTCATGTTCAATCACGGAGATTAGAGATAGAATGCTGCATAATGACGAGAGTACAGATAATGTTTACCATTCTGGCTACTTTAGATGATGTATTTCCGAAGAATGAGCTTTCAAATATTAAGAATTGCAGTTTATAAAGCTAGAATATGGGTATGAAGCTGATAAATGAAGAGAATACTGTTTATATTTACAACTGAGGCTGAATTGCCGGGCGTTTTCTGAATGGCACAGTTTATATCTAGGAGATTCCTGTGTATACTTTCAGGAAAACTGTCTACTTTTGGTAATACTCTTAAAATACACAATGATAGTCCCCGAAATGATTAGAAACATGTGAGAAACACTTTAAATAGGGGTAAATAGAGCCGTTCTATCCTGATGGCCTAGTTCAATCACCGAGATTAGAGGTAGAAAACTCTAAAAATGAAGAGAGTAATGATAATATTTACAATTCCCGCTACTCTAGATGGTGTTTTTCCACAAAAAGTGCTTCCAACGTTATGAATTGCTGTTTAGAACCTCAGAATATGTGTATGAGGATGATAAATGAAGAGAATACTGTTTATATTTACAGGTGATTCTGATTAGACTGGCGTTTTCTGAATGGCTCAATTTAAGCCTTTAAGATTCCTGGGTATACTTCTAGGAAAACTGTCTACTTTTCGTAAAACGCTTAACATACACAATGATAGTCCCGAGAAATGATTAGAAACATGTAAGAAACACTTGAAATGCTGGTACATAGAGCTGTTGTATCTTTATGTTCATGTTCAATCGGGGAGATTAGAGGTAGAATGCTGCGAAATGACGAGAGTACAGATAATGTTTACCATTCTGGCTACATTAGATAATGTTTTTCCAAAGAAAGTGCTTTCAAATATTAAGAATTTCCATTTATAAAGGTCAGAATATGTGTGAAGCTCATAAATGAAGAGAATACTGTTTATATTTACAGGTGATTATGATTAGACTGGCGTTTACTGAATGGTTCAATTTAAACCTTTAAGATTCCTGGGTATAATTTTCTAGGAAAACTATCTACTTTTGTTAAAAGGCTTAACATACAAAATGATAGTCCCGAGAAATGATTAGAAACATGTAAGAAACACTTGAAATGCTGGTACATAGAGCTGTTCTATCTTTATGTTCATGTTCAATCGGGGAGATTACAGGTAGAATGCTGCGAAATGACGAGAGTACAGATAATGTTTACCATTCTGGCTACTTTAGATGATGTTTTTCCAAAGAAAGTGCTTTCAAACATTGAGAATTTCCATTTATAAAGCTCAGAATATGTGTGAAGCTGATAAATGAAGAGAATACTGTTTATATTTACAGGTGACTGTGATTAGACTGGCGTTTTCTGAATGAAACACTTTAAATCCTGAAGATTCATGTATATACTTCTGGGAAAACTGTCTAATTTTGAAAAACTGTAAAAATACACAATGATAGTCCTGGGAAATGATTAGAAACATGTAGGAAACACTTGAAATGCTGGTACATAGAGCCGTTCTATCTTTATGTTCATGTTCAATCACGGAGATTAGAGGTAGAATGCTGCGAAAGGACGAGAGTACAGATAATTTTTACCATTCTGGCTACATTAGATAATGTTTTTCCAAAGAAAGTGCTTTCAAATATTAAGAATTTCCATTTATAAAGCTCAGAATATGTGTGAAGCTGATAAATGAAGAGAATACTGTTTATATTTACAGGTGATTATGATTAGACTGGCGTTTACTGAATGACTCAATTTAAACCTTGAAGATTCCTGTAAATACTTGTAGGAAAACTATCTACCTTTGGTAAAACTCTTCACATACACAATGATAGTCCCGAGAAATGATTAGAAACATGTAAGAAACACTTGAAATGCTGGTACATAGCGCTGTTCTCTGTTTATATTCATGTTCAATCACGGAGATTAGAGATAGAATGCTGCATAATGACGAGAGTACAGATAATGTTTACCATTCTGGCTACTTTAGATGATGTATTTCCGAAGAATGAGCTTTCAAATATTAAGAATTGCAGTTTATAAAGCTAGAATATGGGTATGAAGCTGATAAATGAAGAGAATACTGTTTATATTTACAACTGAGGCTGAATTGCCGGGCGTTTTCTGAATGGCACAGTTTATATCTTGGAGATTCCTGTGTATACTTTCAGGAAAACTGTCTACTTTTGGTAATACTCTTAAAATACACAATGATAGTCCCCGAAATGATTAGAAACATGTGAGAAACACTTTAAATAGGGGTAAATAGAGCCGTTCTATCCTGATGGCCTAGTTCAATCACCGAGATTAGAGGTAGAAAACTCTAAAAATGAAGAGAGTAATGATAATATTTACAATTCCCGCTACTCTAGATGGTGTTTTTCCACAAAAAGTGCTTCCAACGTTATGAATTGCTGTTTAGAACCTCAGAATATGTGTATGAGGATGATAAATGAAGAGAATACTGTTTATATTTACAGGTGATTCTGATTAGACTGGCGTTTTCTGAATGGCTCAATTTAAACCTTTAAGATTCCTGGGTATACTTCTAGGAAAACTGTCTACTTTTCGTAAAACGCTTAACATACACAATGATAGTCCCGAGAAATGATTAGAAACATGTAAGAAACACTTGAAATGCTGGTACATAGAGCTGTTGTATCTTTATGTTCATGTTCAATCGGGGAGATTAGAGGTAGAATGCTGCGAAATGACGAGAGTACAGATAATGTTTACCATTCTGGCTACTTTAGATGATGTTTTTCCAAAGAAAGTGCTTTCAAACATTGAGAATTTCCATTTATAAAGCTCAGAATATGTGTGAAGCTGATAAATGAAGAGAATACTGTTTATATTTATAGTTGACTATGATTAGACTGGCATTTTCTGAATGAAACACTTTAAATCCTGAAGATTCATGTATATACTTCTGGGAAAACTGTCTAATTTTGAAAAACTGTAAAAATACACAATGATAGTCCTGGGAAATGATTAGAAACATGTAGGAAACACTTTGAATGGTGGTACATAGAGCCGATCTATCTTTATGTTCATGTTCAATCACGGAGATTAGAGGTAGAATGCTGCGAAATGATGAGAGTACAGATAATTTTTACCATTCTGGCTACATTAGATAATGTTTTTCCAAAGAAAGTGCTTTCAAATATTAATAATTTCCATTTATAAAGCTCAGAACATGTGTGAAGCTGATAAATGAAGAGAATACTGTTTATATTTACAGGTGATTATGATTAGACTTGCGTTTACTGAGTGACTCAATGTAAACCTTGAAGATTCCTGTAAATACTTGTAGGAAAACTGTCTACCTTTGGTAAAACTCTTCACATACACAATGATAGTCCCGAGAAATGATTAGAAACATGTAAGAAACACTTGAAATGCTGGTACATAGCGCTGTTCTCTGTTTATATTCATGTTCAATCACGGAGATTAGAGATAGAATGCTGCATAATGACGAGAGTACAGATAATGTTTACCATTCTGGCTACTTTAGATGATGTATTTCCGAAGAATGAGCTTTCAAATATTAAGAATTGCAGTTTATAAAGCTAGAATATGGGTATGAAGCTGATAAATGAAGAGAATACTGTTTATATTTACAACTGAGGCTGAATTGCCTGGCGTTTTCTGAATGGCACAGTTTATATCTAGGAGATTCCTGTGTATACTTTCAGGAAAACTGTCTACTTTTGGTAATACTCTTAAAATACACAATGATAGTCCCCGAAATGATTAGAAACATGTGAGAAACACTTTAAATAGGGGTAAATAGAGCCGTTCTATCCTGATGGCCTAGTTCAATCACCGAGATTAGAGGTAGAAAACTCTAAAAATGAAGAGAGTAATGATAATGTTTACAATTCCCGCTACTCTAGATGGTGTTTTTCCACAAAAAGTACTTCCAACGTTATGAATTGCTGTTTAGAAGCTCAGAATATGTGTATGAGGATGATAAATGAAGAGAATACTGTTTATATTTACAGGTGATTCTGATTAGACTGGCGTTTTCTGAATGGCTCAATTTAAACCTTTAAGATTCCTGGGTATACTTCTAGGAAAACTGTCTACTTTTGGTAAAAGGCTTAACATACACAATGATAGTCCCGAGAAATGATTAGAAACATGTAAGAAACACTTGAAATGCTGGTACATAGAGCTGTTCTATCTTTATGTTCATGTTCAATCGGGGAGATTAGAGGTAGAATGCTGCGAAATGACGAGAGTACAGATAATATTTACCATTGTGGCTAGTTTAGATGATGTTTTTCCAAATAAAGTGCTTTCAAACATTGAGAATTTCCATTTATAAAGCTCAGAATATGTGTGAAGCTGATCAATGAAGAGAATACTGTTTATATTTACAGGTGACTATGATTAGACTGGCGTTTTCTGAATGAAACACTTTAAATCCTGAAGATTCATGTATATACTTCTGGGAAAAGTGTCTAATTTTGAAAAACTGTAAAAATACACAATGATAGTCCTGGGAAATGATTAGAAACATGTAGGAAACACTTGAAATGCTGGTACATAGAGCCGTTCTATCTTTATGTTCATGTTCAATCACGGAGATTAGAGGTAGAATGCTGCGAAATGAGGAGAGTACAGATAATTTTTACCATTCTGGCTACATTAGATAATGTTTTTCCAAAGAAAGTGCTTTCAAATATTAAGAATTTCCATTTGTAAAGGTCAGAATATGTGTGAAGCTCATAAATGAAGAGAATACTGTTTATATTTACAGGTGATTATGATTAGACTGGCGTTTACTGAATGGTTCAATTTAAACCTTTAAGATTCCTGGGTATAATTTTCTAGGAAAACTATCTACTTTTGGTAAAAGGCTTAACATACAAAATGATAGTCCCGAGAAATGATTAGAAACATGTAAGGAACACTTGAAATGCTGGTACATAGAGCTGTTCTATCTTTATGTTCATGTTCAATCGGGGAGATTACAGGTAGAATGCTGCGAAATGACGAGAGTACAGATAATGTTTACCATTCTGGCTACTTTAGATGATGTTTTTCCAAAGAAAGTGCTTTCAAACATTGAGAATTTCCATTTATAAAGCTCAGAATATGTGTGAAGCTGATAAATGAAGAGAATACTGTTTATATTTACAGGTGACTGTGATTAGACTGGCGTTTTCTGAATGAAACACTTTAAATCCTGAAGATTCATGTATATACTTCTGGGAAAACTGTCTAATTTTGAAAAACTGTAAAAATACACAATGATAGTCCTGGGAAATGATTAGAAACATGTAGGAAACACTTGAAATGCTGGTACATAGAGCCGTTCTATCTTTATGTTCATGTTCAATCACGGAGATTAGAGGTAGAATGCTGCGAAAGGACGAGAGTACAGATAATTTTTACCATTCTGGCTACATTAGATAATGTTTTTCCAAAGAAAGTGCTTTCAAATATTAAGAATTTCCATTTATAAAGCTCAGAATATGTGTGAAGCTGATAAATGAAGAGAATACTGTTTATATTTACAGGTGATTATGATTAGACTGGCGTTTACTGAATGACTCAATTTAAACCTTGAAGATTCCTGTAAATACTTGTAGGAAAACTATCTACCTTTGGTAAAACTCTTCACATACACAATGATAGTCCCGAGAAATGATTAGAAACATGTAAGAAACACTTGAAATGCTGGTACATAGCGCTGTTCTCTGTTTATATTCATGTTCAATCACGGAGATTAGAGATAGAATGCTGCATAATGACGAGAGTACAGATAATGTTTACCATTCTGGCTACTTTAGATGATGGATTTCCGAAGAATGAGCTTTCAAATATTAAGAATTGCAGTTTATAAAGCTAGAATATGGGTATGAAGCTGATAAATGAAGAGAATACTGTTTATATTTACAACTGAGGCTGAATTGCCTGGCGTTTTCTGAATGGCACAATTTATATCTAGAGATTCCTGTGTATACTTTCAGGAAAACTGACTACTTTTGGTAATACTCTTAAAATACACAATGATATTCCCCGAAATGATTAGAAACATGTGAGAAACACTTTAAATAGGGGTAAATAGAGCCGTTCTATCCTGATGGCCTAGTTCAATCACCGAGATTAGAGGTAGAAAACTCTAAAAATGAAGAGAGTAATGATAATGTTTACAATTCCCGCTACTGTAGATGGTGTTTTTCCACAAAAAGTGCTTCCAACGTTATGAATTGCTGTTTAGAACCTCAGAATATGTGTATGAGGATGATAAATGAAGAGAATACTGTTTATATTTACAGGTGATTCTGATTAGACTGGCGTTTTCTGAATGGCTCAATTTAAACCTTTAAGATTCCTGGGTATACTTCTAGGAAAACTGTCTACTTTTCGTAAAACGCTTAACATACACAATGATAGTCCCGAGAAATGATTAGAAACATGTAAGAAACACTTGAAATGCTGGTACATAGAGCTGTTGTATCTTTATGTTCATGTTCAATCGGGGAAATTAGAGGTAGAATGCTGCGAAATGACGAGAGTACAGATAATGTTTACCATTCTGGCTACTTTAGATGATGTTTTTCCAAAGAAAGTGCTTTCAAACATTGAGAATTTCCATTTATAAAGCTCAGAATATGTGTGAAGCTGATAAATGAAGAGAATACTGTTTATATTTATAGTTGACTATGATTAGACTGGCATTTTCTGAATGAAACACTAAATCCTGAAGATTCATGTATATACTTCTGGGAAAACTGTCTAATTTTGAAAAACTGTAAAAATACACAATGATAGTCCTGGGAAATGATTAGAAACATGTAGGAAACACTTTGAATGGTGGTACATAGAGCCGATCTATCTTTATGTTCATGTTCAATCACGGAGATTAGAGGTAGAATGCTGCGAAATGATGAGAGTACAGATATTTTTTACCATTCTGGCTACATTAGATAATGTTTTTCCAAAGAAAGTGCTTTCAAATATTAAGAATTTCCATTTATAAAGCTCAGAACATGTGTGAAGCTGATAAATGAAGAGAATACTGTTTATATTTACAGGTGATTATGATTAGACTTGCGTTTACTGAGTGACTCAATGTAAACCTTGAAGATTCCTGTAAATACTTGTAGGAAAACTGTCTACCTTTGGTAAAACTCTTCACATACACAATGATAGTCCCGAGAAATGATTAGAAACATGTAAGAAACACTTGAAATGCTGGTACATAGCGCTGTTCTCTGTTTATATTCATGTTCAATCACGGAGATTAGAGATAGAATGCTGCATAATGATGAGAGTACAGATAATGTTTACCATTCTGGCTACTTTAGATGATGTATTTCCGAAGAATGAGCTTTCAAATATTAAGAATTGCAGTTTATAAAGCTAGAATATGGGTATGAAGCTGATAAATGAAGAGAATACTGTTTATATTTACAACTGAGGCTGAATTGCCTGGCGTTTTCTGAATGGCACAGTTTATATCTAGGAGATTCCTGTGTATACTTTCAGGAAAACTGTCTACTTTTGGTAATACTCTTAAAATACACAATGATAGTCCCCGAAATGATTAGAAACATGTGAGAAACACTTTAAATAGGGGTAAATAGAGCCGTTCTATCCTGATGGCCTAGTTCAATCACCGAGATTAGAGGTAGAAAACTCTCAAATGAAGAGAGTAATGATAATGTTTCCAATTCCGGCTACTCTAGATGGTGTTTTTCCACAGAAAGTGCTTCCAACGTTATGAATTGCTGTTTAGAACCTCAGAATATGTGTATGAGGATGATAAATGAAGAGAATACTGTTTATATTTACAGGTGATTCTGATTAGACTGGCGTTTTCTGAATGGCTCAATTTAAACCTTTAAGATTCCTGGGTATACTTCTAGGAAAACTGTCTACTTTTCGTAAAACGCTTAACATACACAATGATAGTCCCGAGAAATGATTAGAAACATGTAAGAAACACTTGAAATGCTGGTACATAGAGCTGTTGTATCTTTATGTTCATGTTCAATCGGGGAGATTAGAGGTAGAATGCTGCGAAATGACGAGAGTACAGATAATGTTTACCATTCTGGCTACTTTAGATGATGTTTTTCCAAAGAAAGTGCTTTCAAACATTGAGAATTTCCATTTATAAAGCTCAGAATATGTGTGAAGCTGATAAATGAAGAGAATACTGTTTATATTTACAGTTGACTATGATTAGACTGGCGTTTTCTGAATGAAACACTTTAAATCCTGAAGATTCATGTATATACTTCTGGGAAAACTGTCTAATTTTGAAAAACTGTAAAAATACACAATGATAGTCCTGGGAAATGATTAGAAACATGTAGGAAACACTTTGAATGGTGGTACATAGAGCCGATCTATCTTTATGTTCATGTTCAATCACGGAGATTAGAGGTAGAATGCTGCGAAATGATGAGAGTACAGATAATTTATACCATTCTGGCTACATTAGATAATGTTTTTCCAAAGAAAGTGCTTTCAAATATTAAGAATTTCCATTTATAAAGCTCAGAACATGTGTGAAGCTGATAAATGAAGAGAATACTGTTTATATTTACATGTGATTATGATTAGACTTGCGTTTACTGAGTGACTCAATGTAAACCTTGAAGATTCCTGTAAATACTTGTAGGAAAACTGTCTACCTTTGGTAAAACTCTTCACATACACAATCATAGTCCCGAGAAATGATTAGAAACATGTAAGAAACACTTGAAATGCTGGTACATAGCGCTGTTCTCTGTTTATATTCATGTTCAATCTCGGAGATTAGAGATAGAATGCTGCATAATGACGAGAGTACAGATAATGTTTACCATTCTGGCTACTTTAGATGATGTATTTCCGAAGAATGAGCTTTCAAATATTAAGAATTGCAGTTTATAAAGCTAGAATATGGGTATGAAGCTGATAAATGAAGAGAATACTGTTTATATTTACAACTGAGGCTGAATTGCCTGGCGTTTTCTGAATGGCACAGTTTATATCTAGGAGATTCCTGTGTATACTTTCAGGAAAACTGTCTACTTTTGGTAATACTCTTAAAATACACAATGATAGTCCCCGAAATGATTAGAAACATGTGAGAAACACTTTAAATAGGGGTAAATAGAGCCGTTCTATCCTGATGGCCTAGTTCAATCACCGAGATTAGAGGTAGAAAACTCTCAAATGAAGACAGTAATGATAATGTTTCCAATTCCGGCTACTCTAGATGGTGTTTTTCCACAGAAAGTGCTTCCAACGTTATGAATTGCTGTTTAGAAGCTCAGAATATGTGTATGAGGATGATAAATGAAGAGAATACTGTTTATATTTACAGGTGATTCTGATTAGACTGGCGTTTTCTGAATGGCTCAATTTAATCCTTTAAGATTCCTGGGTATACTTCTAGGAAAACTGTCTACTTTTGGTAAAAGGCTTAACATACACAATGATAGTCCCGAGAAATGATTAGAAACATGTAAGAAACACTTGAAATGCTGGTACATAGAGCTGTTCTATCTTTATGTTCATGTTCAATCGGGGAGATTAGAGGTAGAATGCTGCGAAATGACGAGAGTACAGATAATGTTTACCATTGTGGCTAGTTTAGATGATGTTTTTCCAAAGAAAGTGCTTTCAAACATTGAGAATTTCCATTTATAAAGCTCAGAATATGTGTGAAGCTGATCAATGAAGAGAATACTGTTTATATTTACAGGTGACTATGATTAGACTGGCGTTTTCTGAATGAAACACTTTAAATCCTGAAGATTCATGTATATACTTCTGGGAAAAGTGTCTAATTTTGAAAAACTGTAAAAATACACAATGATAGTCCTGGGAAATGATTAGAAACATGTAGGAAACACTTGAAATGCTGGTACATAGAGCCGTTCTATCTTTATGTTCATGTTCAATCACGGAGATTAGAGGTAGAATGCTGCGAAATGAGGAGAGTACAGATAATTTTTACCATTCTGGCTACATTAGATAATGTTTTTCCAAAGAAAGTGCTTTCAAATATTAAGAATTTCCATTTGTAAAGGTCAGAATATGTGTGAAGCTCATAAATGAAGAGAATACTGTTTATATTTACAGGTGATTATGATTAGACTGGCGTTTACTGAATGGTTCAATTTAAACCTTTAAGATTCCTGGGTATAATTTTCTAGGAAAACTATCTACTTTTGGTAAAAGGCTTAACATACAAAATGATAGTCCCGAGAAATGATTAGAAACATGTAAGAAACACTTGAAATGCTGGTACATAGAGCTGTTCTATCTTTATGTTCATGTTCAATCGGGGAGATTACAGGTAGAATGCTGCGAAATGACGAGAGTACAGATAATGTTTACCATTCTGGCTACTTTAGATGATGTTTTTCCAAAGAAAGTGCTTTCAAACATTGAGAATTTCTATTTATAAAGCTCAGAATATGTGAGAAGCTGATAAATGAAGAGAATACTGTTTATATTTACAGGTGACTGTGATTAGACTGGCGTTTTCTGAATGAAACACTTTAAATCCTGAAGATTCATGTATATACTTCTGGGAAAACTGTCTAATTTTGAAAAACTGTAAAAATACACAATGATAGTCCTGGGAAATGATTAGAAACATGTAGGAAACACTTGAAATGCTGGTACATAGAGCCGTTCTATCTTTATGTTCATGTTCAATCACGGAGATTAGAGGTAGAATGCTGCGAAAGGACGAGAGTACAGATAATTTTTACCATTCTGGCTACATTAGATAATGTTTTTCCAAAGAAAGTGCTTTCAAATATTAAGAATTTCCATTTATAAAGCTCAGAATATGTGTGAAGCTGATAAATGAAGAGAATACTGTTTATATTTACAGGTGATTATGATTAGACTGGCGTTTACTGAATGACTCAATTTAAACCTTGAAGATTCCTGTAAATACTTGTAGGAAAACTATCTACCTTTGGTAAAACTCTTCACATACACAATGATAGTCCCGAGAAATGATTAGAAACATGTAAGAAACACTTGAAATGCTGGTACATAGCGCTGTTCTCTGTTTATATTCATGTTCAATCACGGAGATTAGAGATAGAATGCTGCATAATGACGAGAGTACAGATAATGTTTACCATTCTGGCTACTTTAGATGATGTATTTCCGAAGAATGAGCTTTCAAATATTAAGAATTGCAGTTTATAAAGCTAGAATATGGGTATGAAGCTGATAAATGAAGAGAATACTGTTTATATTTACAACTGAGGCTGAATTGCCTGGCGTTTTCTGAATGGCACAATTTATATCTAGAGATTCCTGTGTATACTTTCAGGAAAACTGACTACTTTTGGTAATACTCTTAAAATACACAATGATATTCCCCGAAATGATTAGAAACATGTGAGAAACACTTTAAATAGGGGTAAATAGAGCCGTTCTATCCTGATGGCCTAGTTCAATCACCGAGATTAGAGGTAGAAAACTCTAAAAATGAAGAGAGTAATGATAATGTTTACAATTCCCGCTACTCTAGATGGTGTTTTTCCACAAAAAGTGCTTCCAACGTTATGAATTGCTGTTTAGAACCTCAGAATATGTGTATGAGGATGATAAATGAAGAGAATACTGTTTATATTTACAGGTGATTCTGATTAGACTGGCGTTTTCTGAATGGCTCAATTTAAACCTTTAAGATTCCTGGGTATACTTCTAGGAAAACTGTCTACTTTTCGTAAAACGCTTAACATACACAATGATAGTCCCGAGAAATGATTAGAAACATGTAAGAAACACTTGAAATGCTGGTACATAGAGCTGTTGTATCTTTATGTTCATGTTCAATCGGGGAGATTAGAGGTAGAATGCTGCGAAATGACGAGAGTACAGATAATGTTTACCATTCTGGCTACTTTAGATGATGTTTTTCCAAAGAAAGTGCTTTCAAACATTGAGAATTTCCATTTATAAAGCTCAGAATATGTGTGAAGCTGATAAATGAAGAGAATACTGTTTATATTTATAGTTGACTATGATTAGACTGGCATTTTCTGAATGAAACACTAAATCCTGAAGATTCATGTATATACTTCTGGGAAAACTGTCTAATTTTGAAAAACTGTAAAAATACACAATGATAGTCCTGGGAAATGATTAGAAACATGTAGGAAACACTTTGAATGGTGGTACATAGAGCCGATCTATCTTTATGTTCATGTTCAATCACGGAGATTAGAGGTAGAATGCTGCGAAATGATGAGAGTACAGATATTTTTTACCATTCTGGCTACATTAGATAATGTTTTTCCAAAGAAAGTGCTTTCAAATATTAAGAATTTCCATTTATAAAGCTCAGAACATGTGTGAAGCTGATAAATGAAGAGAATACTGTTTATATTTACAGGTGATTATGATTAGACTGGCGTTTACTGAATGACTCAATTTAAACCTTGAAGATTCCTGTAAATACTTTTAGGAAAACTATCTACCTTTGGTAAAACTCTTCACATACACAATGATAGTCCCGAGAAATGATTAGAAACATGTAAGAAACACTTGAAATGCTGGTACATAGCGCTGTTCTCTGTTTATATTCATGTTCAATCACGGAGATTAGAGATAGAATGCTGCATAATGACGAAGGTACAGATAATGTTTACCATTCTGGCTACTTTAGATGATGTATTTCCGAAGAATGAGCTTTCAAATATTAAGAATTGCAGTTTATAAAGCTAGAATATGGGTATGAAGCTGATAAATGAAGAGAATACTGTTTATATTTACAACTGAGGCTGAATTGCCTGGCGTTTTCTGAATGGCACAATTTATATCTAGAGATTCCTGTGTATACTTTCAGGAAAACTGACTACTTTTGGTAATACTCTTAAAATACACAATGATAGTCCCCGAAATGATTAGAAACATGTGAGAAACACTTTAAATAGGGGTAAATAGAGCCGTTCTATCCTGATGGCCTAGTTCAATCACCGAGATTAGAGGTAGAAAACTCTAAAAATGAAGAGAGTAATGATAATGTTTACAATTCCCGCTACTCCAGAGGGTGTTTTTCCACAGAAAGTGCTTCCAACGTTATGAATTGCTGTTTAGAACCTCAGAATATGTGTATGAGGATGATAAATGAAGAGAATACTGTTTATATTTACAGGTGATTCTGATTAGACTGGCGTTTTCTGAATGGCTCAATTTAAACCTTTAAGATTCCTGGGTATACTTCTAGGAAAACTGTCTACTTTTCGTAAAAGGCTTAACATACACAATGATAGTCCCGAGAAATGATTAGAAACATGTAAGAAACACTTGAAATGCTGGTACATAGAGCTGTTGTATCTTTATGTTCATGTTCAATCGGGGAGATTAGAGGTAGAATGCTGCGAAATGACGAGAGTACAGATAATGTTTACCATTCTGGCTACTTTAGATGATGTTTTTCCAAAGAAAGTGCTTTCAAACATTGAGAATTTCCATTTATAAAGCTCAGAATATGTGTGAAGCTGATAAATGAAGAGAATACTGTTTATATTTATAGTTGACTATGATTAGACTGGCATTTTCTGAATGAAACACTAAATCCTGAAGATTCATGTATATACTTCTGGGAAAACTGTCTAATTTTGAAAAACTGTAAAAATACACAATGATAGTCCTGGGAAATGATTAGAAACATGTAGGAAACACTTTGAATGGTGGTACATAGAGCCGATCTATCTTTATGTTCATGTTCAATCACGGAGATTAGAGGTAGAATGCTGCGAAATGATGAGAGTACAGATATTTTTTACCATTCTGGCTACATTAGATAATGTTTTTCCAAAGAAAGTGCTTTCAAATATTAAGAATTTCCATTTATAAAGCTCAGAACATGTGTGAAGCTGATAAATGAAGAGAATACTGTTTATATTTACAGGTGATTATGATTAGACTTGCGTTTACTGAGTGACTCAATGTAAACCTTGAAGATTCCTGTAAATACTTGTAGGAAAACTGTCTACCTTTGGTAAAACTCTTCACATACACAATCATAGTCCCGAGAAATGATTAGAAACATGTAAGAAACACTTGAAATGCTGGTACATAGCGCTGTTCTCTGTTTATATTCATGTTCAATCTCGGAGATTAGAGATAGAATGCTGCATAATGACGAGAGTACAGATAATGTTTACCATTCTGGCTACTTTAGATGATGTATTTCCGAAGAATGAGCTTTCAAATATTAAGAATTGCAGTTTATAAAGCTAGAATATGGGTATGAAGCTGATAAATGAAGAGAATACTGTTTATATTTACAACTGAGGCTGAATTGCCTGGCGTTTTCTGAATGGCACAGTTTATATCTAGGAGATTCCTGTGTATACTTTCAGGAAAACTGTCTACTTTTGGTAATACTCTTAAAATACACAATGATAGTCCCCGAAATGATTAGAAACATGTGAGAAACACTTTAAATAGGGGTAAATAGAGCCGTTCTATCCTGATGGCCTAGTTCAATCACCGAGATTAGAGGTAGAAAACTCTCAAATGAAGACAGTAATGATAATGTTTCCAATTCCGGCTACTCTAGATGGTGTTTTTCCACAGAAAGTGCTTCCAACGTTATGAATTGCTGTTTAGAAGCTCAGAATATGTGTATGAGGATGATAAATGAAGAGAATACTGTTTATATTTACAGGTGATTCTGATTAGACTGGCGTTTTCTGAATGGCTCAATTTAAACCTTTAAGATTCCTGGGTATACTTCTAGGAAAACTGTCTACTTTTCGTAAAACGCTTAACATACACAATGATAGTCCCGAGAAATGATTAGAAACATGTAAGAAACACTTGAAATGCTGGTACATAGAGCTGTTCTATCTTTATGTTCATGTTCAATCGGGGAGATTAGAGGTAGAATGCTGCGAAATGACGAGAGTACAGATAATGTTTACCATTCTGGCTACTTTAGATGATGTTTTTCCAAAGAAAGTGGTTTCAAACATTGAGAATTTCCATTTATAAAGCTCAGAATATGTGTGAAGCTGATAAATGAAGAGAATACTGTTTATATTTACAGTTGACTATGATTAGACTGGCGTTTTCTGAATGAAACACTTTAAATCCTGAAGATTCATGTATATACTTCTGGGAAAACTGTCTAATTTTGAAAAACTGTAAAAATACACAATGATAGTCCTGGGAAATGATTAGACACATGTAGGAAACACTTGAAATGCTGGTACATAGAGCCGTTCTATCTTTATGTTCATGTTCAATCACGGAGATTAGAGGTAGAATGCTGCGAAATGACGAGAGTACAGATAATTTTTACCAATCTGGCTACATTAGATAATGTTTTTAAAAAGAAAGTGCTTTCAAATATTAAGAATTTCCATTTATAAAGCTCAGAATATGTGTGAAGCTGATAAATGAAGAGAATACTGTTTATATTTACAGGTGATTATGATTAGACTGGCGTTTACTGAATGACTCAATTTAAACCTTGAAGATTCCTGTAAATACTTGTAGGAAAACTGTCTACCTTTGGTAAAACTCTTCACATCCACAATGATAGTCCCGAGAAATGATTAGAAACATGTAAGAAACACTTGAAATGCTGGTACATAGCGCTGTTCTCTGTTTATATTCATGTTCAATCACGGAGATTAGAGATAGAATGCTGCATAATGACGAGAGTACAGATAATGTTTACCATTCTGGCTACTTTAGATGATGTATTTCCGAAGAATGAGCTTTCAAATATTAAGAATTGCAGTTTATAAAGCTAGAATATGGGTATGAAGCTGATAAATGAAGAGAATACTGTTTATATTTACAACTGAGGCTGAATTGCCTGGCGTTTTCTTAATGGCACAACTTATTTCTAGGAGATTCCTGTGTATACTTTCAGGAAAACTGTCTACTTTTGGTAATACTCTTAAAATACACAATGATAGTCCCCGAAATGATTAGAAACATGTGAGAAACACTTTAAATAGGGGTAAATAGAGCCGTTCTATCCTGATGGCCTAGTTCAATCACCGAGATTAGAGGTAGAAAACTCTCAAATGAAGAGAGTAATGATAATGTTTCCAATTCCGGCTACTCTAGATGGTGTTTTTCCACAGAAGTGCTTCCAACGTTATGAATTGCTGTTTAGAAGCTCAGAATATGTGTATGAGGATGACAAATGAAGAGAATACTGTTTATATTTACAGGTGATTCTGATTAGACTGGCGTTTTCTGAATGGCTCAATTTAAACCTTTAAGATTCCTGGGTATACTTCTAGGAAAACTGTCTACTTTTGGTAAAACGCTTAACATACACAATGATAGTCCCGAGAAATGATTAGAAACATGTAAGAAACACTTGAAATGCTGGTACATAGAGCTGTTCTATCTTTATGTTCATGTTCAATCGGGGAGATTAGAGGTAGAATGCTGCGAAATGACGAGAGTACAGATAATGTTTACCATTCTGGCTACTTTAGATGATGTTTTTCCAAAGAAAGTGCTTTCAAACATTGAGAATTTCCATTTATAAAGCTCAGAATATGTGTGAAGCTGATAAATGAAGAGAATACTGTTTATATTTACAGTTGACTATGATTAGACTGGCGTTTTCTGAATGAAACACTTTAAATCCTGAAGATTCATGTATATACTTCTGGGAAAACTGTCTAATTTTGAAAAACTGTAAAAATACACAATGATAGTCCTGGGAAATGATTAGAAACATGTAGGAAACACTTTGAATGGTGGTACATAGAGCCGATCTATCTTTATGTTCATGTTCAATCACGGAGATTAGAGGTAGAATGCTGCGAAATGATGAGAGTACAGATAATTTATACCATTCTGGCTACATTAGATAATGTTTTTCCAAAGAAAGTGCTTTCAAATATTAAGAATTTCCATTTATAAAGGTCAGAATATGTGTGAAGCTCATAAATGAAGAGAATACTGTTTATATTTACAGGTGATTATGATTAGACTGGCGTTTACTGAATGGTTCAATTTAAACCTTTAAGATTCCTGGGTATAATTTTCTAGGAAAACTATCTACTTTTGGTAAAAGGCTTAACATACAAAATGATAGTCCCGAGAAATGATTAGAAACATGTAAGAAACACTTGAAATGCTGGTACATAGCGCTGTTCTCTGTTTATATTCATGTTCAATCACGGAGATTAGAGATAGAATGCTGCATAATGACGAGAGTACAGATAATGTTTACCATTCTGGCTACTTTAGATGATGTTTTTCCAAAGAAAGTGCTTTCAAACATTGAGAATTTCCATTTATAAAGCTCAGAATATGTGTGAAGCTGATAAATGAAGAGAATACTGTTTATATTTACAGTTGACTATGATTAGACTGGCGTTTTCTGAATGAAACACTTTAAATCCTGAAGATTCATGTATATACTTCTGGGAAAACTGTCTAATTTTGAAAAACTGTAAAAATACACAATGATAGTCCTGGGAAATGATTAGACACATGTAGGAAACACTTGAAATGCTGGTACATAGAGCCGTTCTATCTTTATGTTCATGTTCAATCACGGAGATTAGAGGTAGAATGCTGCGAAATGACGAGAGTACAGATAATTTTTACCAATCTGGCTACATTAGATAATGTTTTTAAAAAGAAAGTGCTTTCAAATATTAAGAATTTCCATTTATAAAGCTCAGAATATGTGTGAAGCTGATAAATGAAGAGAATACTGTTTATATTTACAGGTGATTATGATTAGACTGGCGTTTACTGAATGACTCAATTTAAACCTTGAAGATTCCTGTAAATACTTGTAGGAAAACTGTCTACCTTTGGTAAAACTCTTCACATCCACAATGATAGTCCCGAGAAATGATTAGAAACATGTAAGAAACACTTGAAATGCTGGTACATAGCGCTGTTCTCTGTTTATATTCATGTTCAATCACGGAGATTAGAGATAGAATGCTGCATAATGACGAGAGTACAGATAATGTTTACCATTCTGGCTACTTTAGATGATGTATTTCCGAAGAATGAGCTTTCAAATATTAAGAATTGCAGTTTATAAAGCTAGAATATGGGTATGAAGCTGATAAATGAAGAGAATACTGTTTATATTTACAACTGAGGCTGAATTGCCTGGCGTTTTCTTAATGGCACAACTTATTTCTAGGAGATTCCTGTGTATACTTTCAGGAAAACTGTCTACTTTTGGTAATACTCTTAAAATACACAATGATAGTCCCCGAAATGATTAGAAACATGTGAGAAACACTTTAAATAGGGGTAAATAGAGCCGTTCTATCCTGATGGCCTAGTTCAATCACCGAGATTAGAGGTAGAAAACTCTCAAATGAAGAGAGTAATGATAATGTTTCCAATTCCGGCTACTCTAGATGGTGTTTTTCCACAGAAGTGCTTCCAACGTTATGAATTGCTGTTTAGAAGCTCAGAATATGTGTATGAGGATGACAAATGAAGAGAATACTGTTTATATTTACAGGTGATTCTGATTAGACTGGCGTTTTCTGAATGGCTCAATTTAAACCTTTAAGATTCCTGGGTATACTTCTAGGAAAACTGTCTACTTTTGGTAAAACGCTTAACATACACAATGATAGTCCCGAGAAATGATTAGAAACATGTAAGAAACACTTGAAATGCTGGTACATAGAGCTGTTCTATCTTTATGTTCATGTTCAATCGGGGAGATTAGAGGTAGAATGCTGCGAAATGACGAGAGTACAGATAATGTTTACCATTCTGGCTACTTTAGATGATGTTTTTCCAAAGAAAGTGCTTTCAAACATTGAGAATTTCCATTTATAAAGCTCAGAATATGTGTGAAGCTGATAAATGAAGAGAATACTGTTTATATTTACAGTTGACTATGATTAGACTGGCGTTTTCTGAATGAAACACTTTAAATCCTGAAGATTCATGTATATACTTCTGGGAAAACTGTCTAATTTTGAAAAACTGTAAAAATACACAATGATAGTCCTGGGAAATGATTAGAAACATGTAGGAAACACTTTGAATGGTGGTACATAGAGCCGATCTATCTTTATGTTCATGTTCAATCACGGAGATTAGAGGTAGAATGCTGCGAAATGATGAGAGTACAGATAATTTATACCATTCTGGCTACATTAGATAATGTTTTTCCAAAGAAAGTGCTTTCAAATATTAAGAATTTCCATTTATAAAGGTCAGAATATGTGTGAAGCTCATAAATGAAGAGAATACTGTTTATATTTACAGGTGATTATGATTAGACTGGCGTTTACTGAATGGTTCAATTTAAACCTTTAAGATTCCTGGGTATAATTTTCTAGGAAAACTATCTACTTTTGGTAAAAGGCTTAACATACAAAATGATAGTCCCGAGAAATGATTAGAAACATGTAAGAAACACTTGAAATGCTGGTACATAGCGCTGTTCTCTGTTTATATTCATGTTCAATCACGGAGATTAGAGATAGAATGCTGCATAATGACGAGAGTACAGATAATGTTTACCATTCTGGCTACTTTAGATGATGTATTTCCGAAGAATGAGCTTTCAAATATTAAGAATTGCAGTTTATAAAGCTAGAATATGGGTATGAAGCTGATAAATGAAGAGAATACTGTTTATATTTACAACTGAGGCTGAATTGCCTGGCGTTTTCTTAATGGCACAACTTATTTCTAGGAGATTCCTGTGTATACTTTCAGGAAAACTGTCTACTTTTGGTAATACTCTTAAAATACACAATGATAGTCCCCGAAATGATTAGAAACATGTGAGAAACACTTTAAATAGGGGTAAATAGAGCCGTTCTATCCTGATGGCCTAGTTCAATCACCGAGATTAGAGGTAGAAAACTCTCAAATGAAGAGAGTAATGATAATGTTTCCAATTCCGGCTACTCTAGATGGTGTTTTTCCACAGAAGTGCTTCCAACGTTATGAATTGCTGTTTAGAAGCTCAGAATATGTGTATGAGGATGACAAATGAAGAGAATACTGTTTATATTTACAGGTGATTCTGATTAGACTGGCGTTTTCTGAATGGCTCAATTTAAACCTTTAAGATTCCTGGGTATACTTCTAGGAAAACTGTCTACTTTTCGTAAAACGCTTAACATACACAATGATAGTCCCGAGAAATGATTAGAAACATGTAAGAAACACTTGAAATGCTGGTACATAGAGCTGTTCTATCTTTATGTTCATGTTCAATCGGGGAGATTAGCGGTAGAATGCTGCGAAATGATGAGAGTACAGATAATGTTTACCATTCTGGCTACTTTAGATGATGTTTTTCCAAAGAAAGTGCTTTCAAACATTGAGAATTTCCATTTATAAAGCTCAGAATATGTGTGAAGCTGATAAATGAAGAGAATACTGTTTATATTTACAGTTGACTATGATTAGACTGGCGTTTTCTGAATGAAACACTTTAAATCCTGAAGATTCATGTATATACTTCTGGGAAAACTGTCTAATTTTGAAAAACTGTAAAAATACACAATGATAGTCCTGGGAAATGATTAGAAACATGTAGGAAACACTTTGAATGGTGGTACATAGAGCCGATCTATCTTTATGTTCATGTTCAATCACGGAGATTAGAGGTAGAATGCTGCGAAATGATGAGAGTACAGATAATTTATACCATTCTGGCTACATTAGATAATGTTTTTCCAAAGAAAGTGCTTTCAAATATTAAGAATTTCCATTTATAAAGGTCAGAATATGTGTGAAGCTCATAAATGAAGAGAATACTGTTTATATTTACAGGTGATTATGATTAGACTGGCGTTTACTGAATGGTTCAATTTAAACCTTTAAGATTCCTGGGTATAATTTTCTAGGAAAACTATCTACTTTTGGTAAAAGGCTTAACATACAAAATGATAGTCCCGAGAAATGATTAGAAACATGTAAGAAACACTTGAAATGCTGGTACATAGCGCTGTTCTCTGTTTATATTCATGTTCAATCACGGAGATTAGAGATAGAATGCTGCATAATGACAAGAGTACAGATAATGTTTACCATTCTGGCTACTTTAGATGATGTATTTCCGAAGAATGAGCTTTCAAATATTAAGAATTGCAGTTTATAAAGCTAGAATATGGGTATGAAGCTGATAAATGAAGAGAATACTGTTTATATTTACAACTGAGGCTGAATTGCCTGGCGTTTTCTTAATGGCACAACTTATTTCTAGGAGATTCCTGTGTATACTTTCAGGAAAACTGTCTACTTTTGGTAATACTCTTAAAATACACAATGATAGTCCCCGAAATGATTAGAAACATCTGAGAAACACTTTAAATAGGGGTAAATAGAGCCGTTCTATCCTGATGGCCTAGTTCAATCACCGAGATTAGAGGTAGAAAACTCTCAAATGAAGAGAGTAATGATAATGTTTCCAATTCCGGCTACTCTAGATGGTGTTTTTCCACAGAAGTGCTTCCAACGTTATGAATTGCTGTTTAGAAGCTCAGAATATGTGTATGAGGATGACAAATGAAGAGAATACTGTTTATATTTACAGGTGATTCTGATTAGACTGGCGTTTTCTGAATGGCTCAATTTAAACCTTTAAGATTCCTGGGTATACTTCTAGGAAAACTGTCTACTTTTCGTAAAACGCTTAACATACACAATGATAGTCCCGAGAAATGATTAGAAACATGTAAGAAACACTTGAAATGCTGGTACATAGAGCTGTTCTATCTTTATGTTCATGTTCAATCGGGGAGATTAGAGGTAGAATGCTGCGAAATGACGAGAGTACAGATAATGTTTACCATTCTGGCTACTTTAGATGATGTTTTTCCAAAGAAAGTGCTTTCAAACATTGAGAATTTCCATTTATAAAGCTCAGAATATGTGTGAAGCTGATAAATGAAGAGAATACTGTTTATATTTACAGGTGACTATGATTAGACTGGCGTTTTCTGAATGAAACACTTTAAATCCTGAAGATTCATGTATATACTTCTGGGAAAACTGTCTAATTTTGAAAAACTGTAAAAATACACAATGATAGTCCTGGGAAATGATTAGAAACATGTAGGAAACACTTGAAATGCTGGTACATAGAGCCGTTCTATCTTTATGTTCATGTTCAATCGGGGAGATTAGAGGTAGAATGCTGCGAAATGACGAGAGTACAGATAATTTTTACCATTCCGGCTACATTAGATAATGTTTTTCCAAAGAAAGTGCTTTCAAATATTAAGAATTTCCATTTATAAAGCTCAGAATATGTGTGAAGCTGATAAATGAGGAGAATACTGTTTATATTTACAGGTGATTATGATTAGACTGGCGTTTACTGAATGACTCAATGTAAACCTTGAAGATTCCTGTAAATACCTGTAGGAAAACTGTCTACCTTTGGTATAACTCTTCACATACACAATGATAGTCCCGAGAAATGATTAGAAACATGTAGGAAACACTTGAAATGCTGGTACATAGCGCTGTTCTCTGTTTATATTCATGTTCAATCACGGAGATTAGAGATAGAAGGCTGCATAATGACTTGAGTACAGATAATGTTTACCATTCTGACTACTTTAGATGATGTATTTCCGAAGAATGAGCTTTCAAATATTAAGAATTGCAGTTTATAGGGAAGGCCAGGGAGGGTTGGGGGGGAGGAGGGAGGGGATTAAGAGATCAACCAAAGGACTTGTATGCATCCGTATAACCATAACTAATGGACATAAGACACTGGGGGGTAAGGGAGGGTAGGGGTCTGTCAAGGGCCGGGGGGAAAAAAGACACTTATGTAATACACTTTGTAATACTTTTAGCGAAAAATAAAAAAAAAAAAAGAAATTAAAATCTTCACTAATTTTTAAAAAAAAAGAAAGAATTGCAGTTTATAAAGCTAGAATATGGGTATGAAGCTGATAAATGAAGAGAATACTGTTTATATTTACAACTGAGGCTGAATTGCCTGGCATTTTCTGAATGGCACAGTTTATAGCTAGGAGATTCCTGTGTATACTTTCAGGAAAACTGTCTACTTTTGGTAATACTCTTAAAATACACAATGATAGTCCCCGAAATGATTAGAAACATGTGAGAAACACTTTAAATAGGGGTAAATAGAGCCGTTCTATCCTGATGGCCTAGTTCAATCACCGAGATTAGAGGTAGAAAACTCTCAAATGAAGAGAGTAATGATAATGTTTCCAATTCCGGCTACTCTAGATGGTGTTTTTCCACAGAAAGTGCTTCCAACGTTATGAATTGCTGTTTAGAAGCTCAGAATATGTGTATGAGGATGATAAATGAAGAGAATACTGTTTATATTTACAGGTGATTCTGATTAGACTGGCGTTTTCTGAATGGCTCAATTTAAACCTTTAAGATTCCTGGGTATACTTCTAGGAAAACTGTCTACTTTTCGTAAAACGCTTAACATACACAATGATAGTCCCGAGAAATGATTAGAAACATGTAAGAAACACTTGAAATGCTGGTACATAGAGCTGTTCTATCTTTATGTTCATGTTCAATCGGGGAGATTAGAGGTAGAATGCTGCGAAATGACGAGAGTACAGATAATGTTTACCATTCTGGCTACTTTAGATGATGTTTTTCCAAAGAAAGTGCTTTCAAACATTGAGAATTTCCATTTATAAAGCTCAGAATATGTGTGAAGCTGATAAATGAAGAGAATACTGTTTATATTTACAGTTGACTATGATTAGACTGGCGTTTTCTGAATGAAACACTTTAAATCCTGAAGATTCATGTATATACTTCTGGGAAAACTGTCTAATTTTGAAAAACTGTAAAAATACACAATGATAGTCCTGGGAAATGATTAGACACATGTAGGAAACACTTGAAATGCTGGTACATAGAGCCGTTCTATCTTTATGTTCATGTTCAATCACGGAGATTAGAGGTAGAATGCTGCGAAATGACGAGAGTACAGATAATTTTTACCAATCTGGCTACATTAGATAATGTTTTTCCAAAGAAAGTGCTTTCAAATATTAAGAATTTCCATTTATAAAGCTCAGAATATGTGTGAAGCTGATAAATGAAGAGAATACTGTTTATATTTACAGGTGATTATGATTAGACTGGCGTTTACTGAATGACTCAATTTAAACCTTGAAGATTCCTGTAAATACTTGTAGGAAAACTGTCTACCTTTGGTAAAACTCTTCACATCCACAATGATAGTCCCGAGAAATGATTAGAAACATGTAAGAAACACTTGAAATGCTGGTACATAGCGCTGTTCTCTGTTTATATTCATGTTCAATCACGGAGATTAGAGATAGAATGCTGCATAATGACGAGAGTACAGATAATGTTTACCATTCTGGCTACTTTAGATGATGTATTTCCGAAGAATGAGCTTTCAAATATTAAGAATTGCAGTTTATAAAGCTAGAATATGGGTATGAAGCTGATAAATGAAGAGAATACTGTTTATATTTACAACTGAGGCTGAATTGCCTGGCGTTTTCTTAATGGCACAACTTATTTCTAGGAGATTCCTGTGTATACTTTCAGGAAAACTGTCTACTTTTGGTAATACTCTTAAAATACACAATGATAGTCCCCGAAATGATTAGAAACATGTGAGAAACACTTTAAATAGGGGTAAATAGAGCCGTTCTATCCTGATGGCCTAGTTCAATCACCGAGATTAGAGGTAGAAAACTCTCAAATGAAGAGAGTAATGATAATGTTTCCAATTCCGGCTACTCTAGATGGTGTTTTTCCACAGAAGTGCTTCCAACGTTATGAATTGCTGTTTAGAAGCTCAGAATATGTGTATGAGGATGACAAATGAAGAGAATACTGTTTATATTTACAGGTGATTCTGATTAGACTGGCGTTTTCTGAATGGCTCAATTTAAACCTTTAAGATTCCTGGGTATACTTCTAGGAAAACTGTCTACTTTTCGTAAAACGCTTAACATACACAATGATAGTCCCGAGAAATGATTAGAAACATGTAAGAAACACTTGAAATGCTGGTACATAGAGCTGTTCTATCTTTATGTTCATGTTCAATCGGGGAGATTAGAGGTAGAATGCTGCGAAATGACGAGAGTACAGATAATGTTTACCATTCTGGCTACTTTAGATGATGTTTTTCCAAAGAAAGTGCTTTCAAACATTGAGAATTTCCATTTATAAAGCTCAGAATATGTGTGAAGCTGATAAATGAAGAGAATACTGTTTATATTTACAGGTGACTATGATTAGACTGGCGTTTTCTGAATGAAACACTTTAAATCCTGAAGATTCATGTATATACTTCTGGGAAAACTGTCTAATTTTGAAAAACTGTAAAAATACACAATGATAGTCCTGGGAAATGATTAGAAACATGTAGGAAACACTTGAAATGCTGGTACATAGAGCCGTTCTATCTTTATGTTCATGTTCAATCGGGGAGATTAGAGGTAGAATGCTGCGAAATGACGAGAGTACAGATAATTTTTACCATTCCGGCTACATTAGATAATGTTTTTCCAAAGAAAGTGCTTTCAAATATTAAGAATTTCCATTTATAAAGCTCAGAATATGTGTGAAGCTGATAAATGAGGAGAATACTGTTTATATTTACAGGTGATTATGATTAGACTGGCGTTTACTGAATGACTCAATGTAAACCTTGAAGATTCCTGTAAATACCTGTAGGAAAACTGTCTACCTTTGGTATAACTCTTCACATACACAATGATAGTCCCGAGAAATGATTAGAAACATGTAGGAAACACTTGAAATGCTGGTACATAGCGCTGTTCTCTGTTTATATTCATGTTCAATCACGGAGATTAGAGATAGAAGGCTGCATAATGACTTGAGTACAGATAATGTTTACCATTCTGACTACTTTAGATGATGTATTTCCGAAGAATGAGCTTTCAAATATTAAGAATTGCAGTTTATAGGGAAGGCCAGGGAGGGTTGGGGGGGAGGAGGGAGGGGATTAAGAGATCAACCAAAGGACTTGTATGCATCCGTATAACCATAACTAATGGACATAAGACACTGGGGGGTAAGGGAGGGTAGGGGTCTGTCAAGGGCCGGGGGGAAAAAAGACACTTATGTAATACACTTTGTAATACTTTTAGCGAAAAATAAAAAAAAAAAAAGAAATTAAAATCTTCACTAATTTTTAAAAAAAAAGAAAGAATTGCAGTTTATAAAGCTAGAATATGGGTATGAAGCTGATAAATGAAGAGAATACTGTTTATATTTACAACTGAGGCTGAATTGCCTGGCATTTTCTGAATGGCACAGTTTATAGCTAGGAGATTCCTGTGTATACTTTCAGGAAAACTGTCTACTTTTGGTAATACTCTTAAAATACACAATGATAGTCCCCGAAATGATTAGAAACATGTGAGAAACACTTTAAATAGGGGTAAATAGAGCCGTTCTATCCTGATGGCCTAGTTCAATCACCGAGATTAGAGGTAGAAAACTCTCAAATGAAGAGAGTAATGATAATGTTTCCAATTCCGGCTACTCTAGATGGTGTTTTTCCACAGAAAGTGCTTCCAACGTTATGAATTGCTGTTTAGAAGCTCAGAATATGTGTATGAGGATGATAAATGAAGAGAATACTGTTTATATTTACAGGTGATTCTGATTAGACTGGCGTTTTCTGAATGGCTCAATTTAAACCTTTAAGATTCCTGGGTATACTTCTAGGAAAACTGTCTACTTTTCGTAAAACGCTTAACATACACAATGATAGTCCCGAGAAATGATTAGAAACATGTAAGAAACACTTGAAATGCTGGTACATAGAGCTGTTCTATCTTTATGTTCATGTTCAATCGGGGAGATTAGAGGTAGAATGCTGCGAAATGACGAGAGTACAGATAATGTTTACCATTCTGGCTACTTTAGATGATGTTTTTCCAAAGAAAGTGCTTTCAAACATTGAGAATTTCCATTTATAAAGCTCAGAATATGTGTGAAGCTGATAAATGAAGAGAATACTGTTTATATTTACAGTTGACTATGATTAGACTGGCGTTTTCTGAATGAAACACTTTAAATCCTGAAGATTCATGTATATACTTCTGGGAAAACTGTCTAATTTTGAAAAACTGTAAAAATACACAATGATAGTCCTGGGAAATGATTAGACACATGTAGGAAACACTTGAAATGCTGGTACATAGAGCCGTTCTATCTTTATGTTCATGTTCAATCACGGAGATTAGAGGTAGAATGCTGCGAAATGACGAGAGTACAGATAATTTTTACCAATCTGGCTACATTAGATAATGTTTTTCCAAAGAAAGTGCTTTCAAATATTAAGAATTTCCATTTATAAAGCTCAGAATATGTGTGAAGCTGATAAATGAAGAGAATACTGTTTATATTTACAGGTGATTATGATTAGACTGGCGTTTACTGAATGACTCAATTTAAACCTTGAAGATTCCTGTAAATACTTGTAGGAAAACTGTCTACCTTTGGTAAAACTCTTCACATCCACAATGATAGTCCCGAGAAATGATTAGAAACATGTAAGAAACACTTGAAATGCTGGTACATAGCGCTGTTCTCTGTTTATATTCATGTTCAATCACGGAGATTAGAGATAGAATGCTGCATAATGACGAGAGTACAGATAATGTTTACCATTCTGGCTACTTTAGATGATGTATTTCCGAAGAATGAGCTTTCAAATATTAAGAATTGCAGTTTATAAAGCTAGAATATGGGTATGAAGCTGATAAATGAAAGAGAATACTGTTTATATTTACAACTGAGGCTGAATTGCCTGGCGTTTTCTTAATGGCACAACTTATTTCTAGGAGATTCCTGTGTATACTTTCAGGAAAACTGTCTACTTTTGGTAATACTCTTAAAAATACACAATGATAGTCCCCGAAATGATTAGAAACATGTGAGAAACACTTTAAATAGGGGTAAATAGAGCCGTTCTATCCTGATGGCCTAGTTCAATCACCGAGATTAGAGGTAGAAAACTCTCAAATGAAGAGAGTAATGATAATGTTTCCAATTCCGGCTACTCTAGATGGTGTTTTTCCACAGAAGTGCTTCCAACGTTATGAATTGCTGTTTAGAAGCTCAGAATATGTGTATGAGGATGACAAATGAAGAGAATACTGTTTATATTTACAGGTGATTCTGATTAGACTGGCGTTTTCTGAATGGCTCAATTTAAACCTTTAAGATTCCTGGGTATACTTCTAGGAAAACTGTCTACTTTTCGTAAAACGCTTAACATACACAATGATAGTCCCGAGAAATGATTAGAAACATGTAAGAAACACTTGAAATGCTGGTACATAGAGCTGTTCTATCTTTATGTTCATGTTCAATCGGGGAGATTAGAGGTAGAATGCTGCGAAATGACGAGAGTACAGATAATGTTTACCATTCTGGCTACTTTAGATGATGTTTTTCCAAAGAAAGTGCTTTCAAACATTGAGAATTTCCATTTATAAAGCTCAGAATATGTGTGAAGCTGATAAATGAAGAGAATACTGTTTATATTTACAGTTGACTATGATTAGACTGGCGTTTTCTGAATGAAACACTTTAAATCCTGAAGATTCATGTATATACTTCTGGGAAAACTGTCTAATTTTGAAAAACTGTAAAAATACACAATGATAGTCCTGGGAAATGATTAGAAACATGTAGGAAACACTTTGAATGGTGGTACATAGAGCCGATCTATCTTTATGTTCATGTTCAATCACGGAGATTAGAGGTAGAATGCTGCGAAATGATGAGAGTACAGATAATTTATACCATTCTGGCTACATTAGATAATGTTTTTCCAAAGAAAGTGCTTTCAAATATTAAGAATTTCCATTTATAAAGGTCAGAATATGTGTGAAGCTCATAAATGAAGAGAATACTGTTTATATTTACAGGTGATTATGATTAGACTGGCGTTTACTGAATGGTTCAATTTAAACCTTTAAGATTCCTGGGTATAATTTTCTAGGAAAACTATCTACTTTTGGTAAAAGGCTTAACATACAAAATGATAGTCCCGAGAAATGATTAGAAACATGTAAGAAACACTTGAAATGCTGGTACATAGCGCTGTTCTCTGTTTATATTCATGTTCAATCACGGAGATTAGAGATAGAATGCTGCATAATGACGAGAGTACAGATAATGTTTACCATTCTGGCTACTTTAGATGATGTATTTCCGAAGAATGAGCTTTCAAATATTAAGAATTGCAGTTTATAAAGCTAGAATATGGGTATGAAGCTGATAAATGAAGAGAATACTGTTTATATTTACAACTGAGGCTGAATTGCCTGGCGTTTTCTTAATGGCACAACTTATTTCTAGGAGATTCCTGTGTATACTTTCAGGAAAACTGTCTACTTTTGGTAATACTCTTAAAATACACAATGATAGTCCCCGAAATGATTAGAAACATGTGAGAAACACTTTAAATAGGGGTAAATAGAGCCGTTCTATCCTGATGGCCTAGTTCAATCACCGAGATTAGAGGTAGAAAACTCTCAAATGAAGAGAGTAATGATAATGTTTCCAATTCCGGCTACTCTAGATGGTGTTTTTCCACAGAAGTGCTTCCAACGTTATGAATTGCTGTTTAGAAGCTCAGAATATGTGTATGAGGATGACAAATGAAGAGAATACTGTTTATATTTACAGGTGATTCTGATTAGACTGGCGTTTTCTGAATGGCTCAATTTAAACCTTTAAGATTCCTGGGTATACTTCTAGGAAACTGTCTACTTTTC
The DNA here is from genome assembly GCF_028538775.1 of Myotis yumanensis. Classification (NCBI taxonomy): domain Eukaryota; kingdom Metazoa; phylum Chordata; class Mammalia; order Chiroptera; family Vespertilionidae; genus Myotis; species Myotis yumanensis. The sequence goes on from NW_027223768.1 coordinate 43,856,049, forward strand.
GTAAAACGCTTAACATACACAATGATAGTCCCGAGAAATGATTAGAAACATGTAAGAAACACTTGAAATGCTGGTACATAGAGCTGTTCTATCTTTATGTTCATGTTCAATCGGGGAGATTAGAGGTAGAATGCTGCGAAATGACGAGAGTACAGATAATGTTTACCATTCTGGCTACTTTAGATGATGTTTTTCCAAAGAAAGTGCTTTCAAACATTGAGAATTTCCATTTATAAAGCTCAGAATATGTTTGAAGTTGATAAATGAAGAGAATACTGTTTATATTTACAGGTGACTATGATTAGACTGGCGTTTTCTGAATGAAACACTTTAAATCCTGAAGATTCATGTATATACTTCTGGGAAAACTGTCTAATTTTGAAAAACTGTAAAAATACACAATGATAGTCCTGGGAAATGATTAGAAACATGTAGGAAACACTTGAAATGCTGGTACATAGAGCCGTTCTATCTTTATGTTCATGTTCAATCGGGGAGATTAGAGGTAGAATGCTGCGAAATGACGAGAGTACAGATAATTTTTACCATTCCGGCTACATTAGATAATGTTTTTCCAAAGAAAGTGCTTTCAAATATTAAGAATCTCCATTTATAAAGCTCAGAATATGTGTGAAGCTGATAAATGAGGAGAATACTGTTTATATTTACAGGTGATTATGATTAGACTGGCGTTTACTGAATGACTCAATGTAAACCTTGAAGATTCCTGTAAATACCTGTAGGAAAACTGTCTACCTTTGGTATAACTCTTCACATACACAATGATAGTCCCGAGAAATGATTAGAAACATGTAAAGAAACACTTGAAATGCTGGTACATAGCGCTGTTCTCTGTTTATATTCATGTTCAATCACGGAGATAGAGATAGAAGGCTGCATAATGACTTGAGTACAGATAATGTTTACCATTCTGGCTACTTTAGATGATGTATTTCCGAAGAATGAGCTTTCAAATATTAAGAATTGCAGTTTATAGGGAAGGCCAGGGAGGGTTGGGGGGGGAGGAGGGAGGGGATTAAGAGATCAACCAAAGGACTTGTATGCATCCGTATAACCATAACTAATGGACATAAGACACTGGGGGGTAAGGGAGGGTAGGGGTCTGTCAAGGGCCGGGGGGAAAAAAGGACACTTATGTAATACACTTTGTAATACTTTTAGCGAAAAATAAAAAAAAAAAAAAGAAATTAAAATCTTCACTAACTTTAAAAAAAAAAGAAAGAATTGCAGTTTATAAAGCTAGAATATGGGTATGAAGCTGATAAATGAAGAGAATACTGTTTATATTTACAACTGAGGCTGAATTGCCTGGCATTTTCTGAATGGCACAGTTTATAGCTAGGAGATTCCTGTGTATACTTTCAGGAAAACTGTCTACTTTTGGTAATACTCTTAAAATACACAATGATAGTCCCCGAAATGATTAGAAACATGTGGAGAAACACTTTAAATAGGGGTAAATAGAGCCGTTCTATCCTGATGGCCTAGTTCAATCACCGAGATTAGAGGTAGAAAACTCTCAAATGAAGAGAGTAATGATAATGTTTCCAATTCCGGCTACTCTAGATGGTGTTTTTCCACAGAAAGTGCTTCCAACGTTATGAATTGCTGTTTAGAAGCTCAGAATATGTGTATGAGGATGATAAATGAAGAGAATACTGTTTATATTTACAGGTGATTCTGATTAGACTGGCGTTTTTCTGAATGGCTCAATTTAAACCTTTAAGATTCCTGGGTATACTTCTAGGAAAACTGTCTACTTTTCGTAAAACGCTTAACATACACAATGATAGTCCCGAGAAATGATTAGAAACATGTAAGAAACACTTGAAATGCTGGTACATAGAGCTGTTTCTATCTTTATGTTCATGTTCAATCGGGGAGATTAGAGGTAGAATGCTGCGAAATGACGAGAGTACAGATAATGTTTACCATTCTGGCTACTTTAGATGATGTTTTTCCAAAGAAAGTGGTTTCAAACATTGAGAATTTCCATTTATAAAGCTCAGAATATGTGTGAAGCTGATAAATGAAGAGAATACTGTTTTATATTTACAGTTGACTATGATTAGACTGGCGTTTTCTGAATGAAACACTTTAAATCCTGAAGATTCATGAATATACTTCTGGGGGAAAACTGTCTAATTTTGAAAAACTGTAAAAATACACAATGATAGTCCTGGGAAATGATTAGACACATGTAGGAAACACTTGAAATGCTGGTACATAGAGCCGTTCTATCTTTATGTTCATGTTCAATCACGGAGATTAGAGGTAGAATGCTGCGAAATGACGAGAGTACAGATAATTTTTACCAATCTGGCTACATTAGATAATGTTTTTCCAAAGAAAGTGCTTTCAAATATTAAGAATTTCCATTTATAAAGCTCAGAATATGTGTGAAGCTGATAAATGAAGAGAATACTGTTTATATTTACAGGTGATTATGATTAGACTGGCGTTTACTGAATGACTCAATTTAAACCTTGAAGATTCCTGTAATACTTGTAGGAAAACTGTCTACCTTTGGTAAAACTCTTCACATCCACAATGATAGTCCCGAGAAATGATTAGAAATATGTAAGAAACACTTGAAATGCTGGTACATAGCGCTGTTCTCTGTTTATATTCATGTTCAATCACGGAGATTAGAGATAGAATGCTGCATAATGACGAGAGTACAGATAATGTTTACCATTCTGGCTACTTTAGATGATGTATTTCCGAAGAATGAGCTTTCAAATATTAAGAATTGCAGTTTATAAAGCTAGAATATGGGTATGAAGCTGATAATGAAGAGAATACTGTTTATATTTACAACTGAGGCTGAATTGCCTGGCGTTTTCTTAATGGCACAACTTATTTCTAGGAGATTCCTGTGTATACTTTCAGGAAAACTGTCTACTTTTGGTAATACTCTTAAAATACACAATGATAGTCCCCGAAATGATTAGAAACATGTGAGAAACACTTTAAATAGGGGTAAATAGAGCCGTTCTATCCTGATGGCCTAGTTCAATCACCGAGATTAGAGGTAGAAAACTCTCAAATGAAGAGAGTAATGATAATGTTTCCAATTCCGGCTACTCTAGATGGTGTTTTTTCCACAGAAGTGCTTCCAACGTTATGAATTGCTGTTTAGAAGCTCAGAATATGTGTATGAGGATGACAAATGAAGAGAATACTGTTTATATTTACAGGTGATTCTGATTAGACTGGCTTTTTCTGAATGGCTCAATATAAACCTTTAAGATTCCTGGGTATACTTCTAGGAAAACTGTCTACTTTTCGTAAAACGCTTAACATACACAATGATAGTCCCGAGAAATGATTAGAAACATGTAAGAAACACTTGAAATGCTGGTACATAGAGCTGTTCTATCTTTATGTTCATGTTCAATCGGGGAGATTAGAGGTAGAATGCTGCGAAATGACGAGAGTACAGATAATGTTTACCATTCTGGCTACTTTAGATGATGTTTTTCCAAAGAAAGTGCTTTCAAACATTGAGAATTTCCATTTATAAAGCTCAGAATATGTGTGAAGCTGATAAATGAAGAGAATACTGTTTATATTTACAGTTGACTATGATTAGACTGGCGTTTTCTGAATGAAACACTTTAAATCCTGAAGATTCATGTATATACTTCTGGGAAAACTGTCTAATTTTGAAAAACTGTAAAAATACACAATGATAGTCCTGGGAAATGATTAGAAACATGTAGGAAACACTTTGAATGGTGGTACATAGAGCCGATCTATCTTTATGTTCATGTTCAATCACGGAGATTAGAGGTAGAATGCTGCGAAATGATGAGAGTACAGATAATTTATACCATTCTGGCTACATTAGATAATGTTTTTCCAAAGAAAGTGCTTTCAAATATTAAGAATTTCCATTTATAAAGGTCAGAATATGTGTGAAGCTCATAAATGAAGAGAATACTGTTTATATTTACAGGTGATTATGATTAGACTGGCGTTTACTGAATGGTTCAATTTAAACCTTTAAGATTCCTGGGTATAATTTTCTAGGAAAACTATCTACTTTTGGTAAAAGGCTTAACATACAAAATGATAGTCCCGAGAAATGATTAGAAACATGTAAGAAACACTTGAAATGCTGGTACATAGCGCTGTTCTCTGTTTATATTCATGTTCAATCACGGAGATTAGAGATAGAATGCTGCATAATGACGAGAGTACAGATAATGTTTACCATTCTGGCTACTTTAGATGATGTATTTCCGAAGAATGAGCTTTCAAATATTAAGAATTGCAGTTTATAAATCTAGAATATGGGTATGAAGCTGATAAATGAAGAGAATACTGTTTATATTTACAACTGAGGCTGAATTGCCTGGCGTTTTCTTAATGGCACAACTTATTTCTAGGAGATTCCTGTGTATACTTTCAGGAAAACTGTCTACTTTTGGTAATACTCTTAAAATACACAATGATAGTCCCCGAAATGATTAGAAACATGTGAGAAACACTTTAAATAGGGGTAAATAGAGCCGTTCTATCCTGATGGCCTAGTTCAATCACCGAGATTAGAGGTAGAAAACTCTCAAATGAAGAGAGTAATGATAATGTTTCCAATTCCGGCTACTCTAGATGGTGTTTTTTCCACAGATAGTGCTTCCAACGTTATGAATTGCTGTTTAGAAGCTCAGAATATGTGTATGAGAGGATGATAAATGAAGAGAATACTGTTTATATTTACAGGTGATTCTGATTAGACTGGCGTTTTCTGAATGGCTCAATTTAAACCTTTAAGATTCCTGGGTATACTTCTAGGAAAACTGTCTACTTTTCGTAAAACGCTTAACATACACAATGATAGTCCCGAGAAATGATTAGAAACATGTAAGAAACACTTGAAATGCTGGTACATAGAGCTGTTCTATCTTTATGTTCATGTTCAATCGGGGAGATTAGAGGTAGAATGCTGCGAAATGACGAGAGTACAGATAATGTTTACCATTCTGGCTACTTTAGATGATGTTTTTCCAAAGAAAGTGCTTTCAAACATTGAGAATTTCCATTTATAAAGCTCAGAATATGTGTGAAGCTGATAAATGAAGAGAATACTGTTTATATTTACAGTTGACTATGATTAGACTGGCGTTTTCTGAATGAAACACTTTAAATCCTGAAGATTCATGTATATACTTCTGGGAAAACTGTCTAATTTTGAAAAACTGTAAAAATACACAATGATAGTCCCTGGGAAATGATTAGAAACATGTAGGAAACACTTTGAATGGTGGTACATAGAGCCGATCTATCTTTATGTTCATGTTCAATCACGGAGATTAGAGGTAGAATGCTGCGAAATGATGAGAGTACAGATAATTTATACCATTCTGGCTACATTAGATAATGTTTTTCCAAAGAAAGTGCTTTCAAATATTAAGAATTTCCATTTATAAAGGTCAGAATATGTGTGAAGCTCATAAATGAAGAGAATACTGTTTATATTTACAGGTGATTATGATTAGACTGGCGTTTACTGAATGGTTCAATTAAACCTTTAAGATTCCTGGGTATAATTTTCTAGGAAAAACTATCTACTTTTGGTAAAAGGCTTAACATACAAAATGATAGCCCCGAGAAATGATTAGAAACATGTAAGAAACACTTGAAATGCTGGTACATAGAGCTGTTCTATCTTTATGTTCATGTTCAATCGGGGAGATTACAGGTAGAATGCTGCGAAATGACGAGAGTACAGATAATGTTTACCATTCTGGCTACTTTAGATGATGTTTTTCCAAAGAAAGTGCTTTCAAACATTGAGAATTTCCATTTATAAAGCTCAGAATATGTGTGAAGCTGATAAATGAAGAGAATACTGTTTATATTTACAGGTGACTGTGATTAGACTGGCGTTTTCTGAATGAAACACTATAAATCCTGAAGATTCATGTATATACTTCTGGGAAAACTGTCTAATTTTGAAAAACTGTAAAAATACACAATGATAGTCCTGGGAAATGATTAGAAACATGTAGGAAACACTTGAAATGCTGGTACATAGAGCCGTTCTATCTTTATGTTCATGTTCAATCACGGAGATTAGAGGTAGAATGCTGTGAAAGGACGAGAGTACAGATAATTTTTACCATTCTGGCTACATTAGATAATGTTTTTCCAAAGAAAGTGCTTTCAAATATTAAGAATTTCCATTTATAAAGCTCAGAACATGTGTGAAGCTGATAAATGAAGAGAATACTGTTTATATTTACAGGTGATTATGATTAGACTGGCGTTTACTGAATGACTCAATTTAAACCTTGAAGATTCCTGTAAATACTTGTAGGAAAACTATCTACCTTTGGTAAAACTCTTCACATACACAATGTTAGTCCCGAGAAATGATTAGAAACATGTAAGAAACACTTGAAATGCTGGTACATAGAGCCGTTCTATCTTTATGTTCATGTTCAATCACGGAGATTAGAGATAGAATGCTGCATAATGACGAGAGTACAGATAATGTTTACCATTCTGGCTACTTTAGATGATGTATTTCCGAAGAATGAGCTTTCAAATATTAAGAATTGCAGTTTATAAAGCTAGAATATGGGTATGAAGCTGATAAATGAAGAGAATACTGTTTATATTTACAACTGAGGCTGAATTGCCTGGCGTTTTCTGAATGGCACAGTTTATATCTAGGAGATTCCTGTGTATACTTTCAGGAAAACTGTCTACTTTTGGTAATACTCTTAAAATACACAATGATAGTCCCCGAAATGATTAGAAACATGTGAGAAACACTTTAAATAGGGGTAAATAGAGCCGTTCTATCCTGATGGCCTAGTTCAATCACCGAGATTAGAGGTAGAAAACTCTCAAATGAAGAGAGTAATGATAATGTTTCCAATTCCGGCTACTCTAGATGGTGTTTTTCCACAGAAAGTGCTTCCAACGTTATGAATTGCTGTTTAGAAGCTCAGAATATGTGTATGAGGATGATAAATGAAGAGAATACTGTTTATATTTACAGGTGACTATGATTAGACTGGCGTTTTCTGAATGAAACACTTTAAATCCTGAAGATTCATGTATATACTTCTGGGAAAACTGTCTAATTTTGAAAAACTGTAAAAATACACAATGATAGTCCTGGGAAATGATTAGAAACATGTAGGAAACACTTGAAATGCTGGTACATAGAGCCGTTCTATCTTTATGTTCATGTTCAATCGGGGAGATTAGAGGTAGAATGCTGCGAAATGACGAGAGTACAGATAATTTTTACCATTCCGGCTACATTAGATAATGTTTTTCCAAAGAAAGTGCTTTCAAATATTAAGAATTTCCATTTATAAAGCTCAGAATATGTGTGAAGCTGATAAATGAGGAGAATACTGTTTATATTTACAGGTGATTATGATTAGACTGGCGTTTACTGAATGACTCAATGTAAACCTTGAAGATTCCTGTAAATACCTGTAGGAAAACTGTCTACCTTTGGTATAACTCTTCACATACACAATGATAGTCCCGAGAAATGATTAGAAACATGTAAGAAACACTTGAAATGCTGGTACATAGCGCTGTTCTCTGTTTATATTCATGTTCAATCACGGAGATTAGAGATAGAAGGCTGCATAATGACTTGAGTACAGATAATGTTTACCATTCTGGCTACTTTAGATGATGTATTTCCGAAGAATGAGCTTTCAAATATTAAGAATTGCAGTTTATAGGGAAGGCCAGGGAGGGTTGGGGGGGAGGAGGGAGGGGATTAAGAGATCAACCAAAGGACTTGTATGCATCCGTATAACCATAACTAATGGACATAAGACACTGGGGGGTAAGGGAGGGTAGGGGTCTGTCAAGGGCCGGGGGGAAAAAAGGACACTTATGTAATACACTTTGTAATACTTTTAGCGAAAAATAAAAAAAAAAAAGAAATTAAAATCTTCACTAACTTAAAAAAAAAAAAGAAAGAATTGCAGTTTATAAAGCTAGAATATGGGTATGAAGCTGATAAATGAAGAGAATACTGTTTATATTTACAACTGAGGCTGAATTGCCTGGCGTTTTCTGAATGGCACAGTTTATATCTAGGAGATTCCTGTGTATACTTTCAGGAAAACTGTCTACTTTTGGTAATACTCTTAAAATACACAATGATAGTCCCCGAAATGATTAGAAACATGTGAGAAACACTTTAAATAGGGGTAAATAGAGCCGTTCTATCCTGATGGCCTAGTTCAATCACCGAGATTAGAGGTAGAAAACTCTCAAATGAAGAGAGTAATGATAATGTTTACAATTCCGGCTACTCTAGATGGTGTTTTTCCACAGAAAGTGCTTCCAACGTTATGAATTGCTGTTTAGAAGCTCAGAACATGTGTATGAGGATGATAAATGAAGAGAATACTGTTTATATTTACAGGTGACTATGATTAGACTGGCGTTTTCTGAATGACTCAATTTAAACCTTTAAGATTCCTGGGTATACTTCTAGGAAAACTGTCTACTTTTGGTAAAACGCTTAACATACACAATGATAGTCCCGAGAAATGATTAGAAACATGTAAGAAACACTTGAAATGCTGGTACATAGAGCTGTTCTATCTTTATGTTCATGTTCAATCGGGGAGATTAGAGGTAGAATGCTGCGAAATGACGAGAGTACAGATAATGTTTACCATTCTGGCGACTTTAGATGATGTTTTTCCAAAAAAAGTGCTTTCAAACATTGAGAATTTCCATTTATAAAGCTCAGAATATGTGTGAAGCTGATAAATGAAGAGAATACTGGTTATATTTACAGGTGACTATGATTAGACTGGCGTTTTCTGAATGAAACACTTTAAATCCTGAAGATTCATGTATATACTTCTGGGAAAACTGTCTAATTTTGAAAAACTGTAAAAATACACAATGATAGTCCTGGGAAATGATTAGAAACATGTAGGAAACACTTGAAATGCTGGTACATAGAGCCGTTCTATCTTTATGTTCATGTTCAATCAGGGAGATTAGAGGTAGAATGCTGCGAAATGACGAGAGTACAGATAATTTTTACCATTCCGGCTACATTAGATAATGTTTTTCCAAAGAAAGTGCTTTCAAATATTAAGAATTTCCATTTATAAAGCTCAGAATATGTGTGAAGCTGATAAATGAGGAGAATACTGTTTATATTTACAGGTGATTATGATTAGACTGGCGTTTACTGAATGACTCAATGTAAACCTTGAAGATTCCTGTAAATACCTGTAGGAAAACTGTCTACCTTTGGTATAACTCTTCACATACACAATGATAGTCCCGAGAAATGATTAGAAACATGTAAGAAACACTTGAAATGCTGGTACATAGCGCTGTTCTCTGTTTATATTCATGTTCAATCACGGAGATTAGAGATAGAAGGCTGCATAATGACTTGAGTACAGATAATGTTTACCATTCTGGCTACTTTAGATGATGTATTTCCGAAGAATGAGCTTTCAAATATTAAGAATTGCAGTTTATAGGGAAGGCCAGGGAGGGTTGGGGGGGAGGAGGGAGGGGATTAAGAGATCAACCAAAGGACTTGTATGCATCCGTATAACCATAACTAATGGACATAAGACACTGGGGGGTAAGGGAGGGTAGGGGTCTGTCAAGGGCCGGGGGGAAAAAAGGACACTTATGTAATACACTTTGTAATACTTTTAGCGAAAAATAAAAAAAAAAAAGAAATTAAAATCTTCACTAACTTTAAAAAAAAAAGAATTGCAGTTTATAAAGCTAGAATATGGGTATGAAGCTGATAAATGAAGAGAATACTGTTTATATTTACAACTGAGGCTGAATTGCCTGGCATTTTCTGAATGGCACAGTTTATAGCTAGGAGATTCCTGTGTATACTTTCAGGAAAAACTGTCTACTTTTGGTAATACTCTTAAAATACACAATGATAGTCCCCGAAATGATTAGAAACATGTGAGAAACACTTTAAATAGGGGTAAATAGAGCCGTTCTATCCTGATGGCCTAGTTCAATCACCGAGATTAGAGGTAGAAAACTCTCAAATGAAGAGAGTAATGATAATGTTTCCAATTCCGGCTACTCTAGATGGTGTTTTTTCCACAGAAAGTGCTTCCAACGTTATGAATTGCTGTTTAGAAGCTCAGAATATGTGTATGAGGATGATAAATGAAGAGAATACTGTTTATATTTACAGGTGATTCTGATTAGACTGGCGTTTTCTGAATGGCTCAATTTAAACCTTTAAGATTCCTGGGTATACTTCTAGGAAAACTGTCTACTTTTCGTAAAACGCTTAACATACACAATGATAGTCCCCGAGAAATGATTAGAAACATGTAAGAAACACTTGAAATGCTGGTACATAGAGCTGTTCTATCTTTATGTTCATGTTCAATCGGGGAGATTAGAGGTAGAATGCTGCGAAATGACGAGAGTACAGATAATGTTTACCATTCTGGCTACTTTAGATGATGTTTTTCCAAAGAAAGTGCTTTCAAACATTGAGAATTTCCATTTATAAAGCTCAGAATATGTGTGAAGCTGATAAATGAAGAGAATACTGTTTATATTTACAGTTGACTATGATTAGACTGGCGTTTTCTGAATGAAACACTTTAAATCCTGAAGATTCATGTATATACTTCTGGGAAAACTGTCTAATTTTGAAAAACTGTAAAAATACACAATGATAGTCCTGGGAAATGATTAGAAACATGTAGGAAACACTTTGAATGGTGGTACATAGAGCCGATCTATCTTTATGTTCATGTTCAATCACGGAGATTAGAGGTAGAATGCTGCGAAATGATGAGAGTACAGATAATTTATACCATTCTGGCTACATTAGATAATGTTTTTTCCAAAGAAAGTGCTTTCAAATATTAAGAATTTCCATTTATAAAGGTCAGAATATGTGTGAAGCTCATAAATGAAGAGAATACTGTTTATATTTACAGGTGATTATGATTAGACTGGCGTTTACTGAATGGTTCAATTTAAACCTTTAAGATTCCTGGGTATAATTTTCTAGGAAAACTATCTACTTTTGGTAAAAGGCTTAACATACAAAATGATAGCCCCGAGAAATGATTAGAAACATGTAAGAAACACTTGAAATGCTGGTACATAGAGCTGTTCTATCTTTATGTTCATGTTCAATCGGGGAGATTACAGGTAGAATGCTGCGAAATGACGAGAGTACAGATAATGTTTACCATTCTGGCTACTTTAGATGATGTTTTTCCAAAGAAAGTGCTTTCAAACATTGAGAATTTCCATTTATAAAGCTCAGAATATGTGTGAAGCTGATAAATGAAGAGAATACTGTTTATATTTACAGGTGACTGTGAATAGACTGGCGTTTTCTGAATGAAACACTATAAATCCTGAAGATTCATGTATATACTTCTGGGAAAAACTGTCTAATTTTGAAAAAACTGTAAAAATACACAATGATAGTCCTGGGAAATGATTAGAAACATGTAGGAAACACTTGAAATGCTGGTACATAGAGCCGTTCTATCTTTATGTTCATGTTCAATCACGGAGATTAGAGGTAGAATGCTGTGAAAGGACGAGAGTACAGATAATTTTTACCATTCTGGCTACATTAGATAATGTTTTTCCAAAGAAAGTGCTTTCAAATATTAAGAATTTCCATTTATAAAGCTCAGAACATGTGTGAAGCTGATAAATGAAGAGAATACTGTTTATATTTTCAGGTGATTATGATTAGACTGGCGTTTACTGAATGACTCAATTTAAACCTTGAAGATTCCTGTAAATACTTGTAGGAAAACTATCTACCTTTGGTAAAACTCTTCACATACACAATGTTAGTCCCGAGAAATGATTAGAAACATGTAAGAAACACTTGAAATGCTGGTACATAGAGCCGTTCTATCTTTATGTTCATGTTCAATCACGGAGATTAGAGATAGAATGCTGCATAATGACGAGAGTACAGATAATGTTTACCATTCTGGCTACTTTAGATGATGTATTTCCGAAGAATGAGCTTTCAAATATTAAGAATTGCAGTTTATAAAGCTAGAATATGGGTATGAAGCTGATAAATGAAGAGAATACTGTTTATATTTACAACTGAGGCTGAATTGCCTGGCGTTTTCTGAATGGCACAGTTTATATCTAGGAGATTCCTGTGTATACTTTCAGGAAAACTGTCTACTTTTGGTAATACTCTTAAAATACACAATGATAGTCCCCGAAATGATTAGAAACATGTGAGAAACACTTTAAATAGGGGTAAATAGAGCCGTTCTATCCTGATGGCCTAGTTCAATCACCGAGATTAGAGGTAGAAAACTCTCAAATGAAGAGAGTAATGATAATGTTTCCAATTCCGGCTACTCTAGATGGTGTTTTTCCACAGAAGTGCTTCCAACGTTATGAATTGCTGTTTAGAAGCTCAGAATATGTGTATGAGGATGATAAATGAAGAGAATACTGTTTATATTTACAGGTGACTATGATTAGACTGGCGTTTTCTGAATGAAACACTTTAAATCCTGAAGATTCATGTATATACTTCTGGGAAAACTGTCTAATTTTGAAAAACTGTAAAAATACACAATGATAGTCCTGGGAAATGATTAGAAACATGTAGGAAACACTTGAAATGCTGGTACATAGAGCCGTTCTATCTTTATGTTCATGTTCAATCGGGGAGATTAGAGGTAGAATGCTGCGAAATGACGAGAGTACAGATAATTTTTACCATTCCGGCTACATTAGATAATGTTTTTCCAAAGAAAGTGCTTTCAAATATTAAGAATTTCCATTTATAAAGCTCAGAATATGTGTGAAGCTGATAAATGAGGAGAATACTGTTTATATTTACAGGTGATTATGATTAGACTGGCGTTTACTGAATGACTCAATGTAAACCTTGAAGATTCCTGTAAATACCTGTAGGAAAACTGTCTACCTTTGGTATAACTCTTCACATACACAATGATAGTCCCGAGAAATGATTAGAAACATGTAAGAAACACTTGAAATGCTGGTACATAGCGCTGTTCTCTGTTTATATTCATGTTCAATCACGGAGATTAGAGATAGAAGGCTGCATAATGACTTGAGTACAGATAATGTTTACCATTCTGGCTACTTTAGATGATGTATTTCCGAAGAATGAGCTTTCAAATATTAAGAATTGCAGTTTATAGGGAAGGCCAGGGAGGGTTGGGGGGGAGGAGGGAGGGGATTAAGAGATCAACCAAAGGACTTGTATGCATCCGTATAACCATAACTAATGGACATAAGACACTGGGGGGTAAGGGAGGGTAGGGGTCTGTCAAGGGCCGGGGGGAAAAAAGGACACTTATGTAATACACTTTGTAATACTTTTAGCGAAAAATAAAAAAAAAAAAGAAATTAAAATCTTCACTAACTTAAAAAAAAAAAAGAAAGAATTGCAGTTTATAAAGCTAGAATATGGGTATGAAGCTGATAAATGAAGAGAATACTGTTTATATTTACAACTGAGGCTGAATTGCCTGGCGTTTTCTGAATGGCACAGTTTATATCTAGGAGATTCCTGTGTATACTTTCAGGAAAACTGTCTACTTTTGGTAATACTCTTAAAATACACAATGATAGTCCCCGAAATGATTAGAAACATGTGAGAAACACTTTAAATAGGGGTAAATAGAGCCGTTCTATCCTGATGGCCTAGTTCAATCACCGAGATTAGAGGTAGAAAACTCTCAAATGAAGAGAGTAATGATAATGTTTACAATTCCGGCTACTCTAGATGGTGTTTTTCCACAGAAAGTGCTTCCAACGTTATGAATTGCTGTTTAGAAGCTCAGAACATGTGTATGAGGATGATAAATGAAGAGAATACTGTTTATATTTACAGGTGACTATGATTAGACTGGCGTTTTCTGAATGACTCAATTTAAACCTTTAAGATTCCTGGGTATACTTCTAGGAAAACTGTCTACTTTTGGTAAAACGCTTAACATACACAATGATAGTCCCGAGAAATGATTAGAAACATGTAAGAAACACTTGAAATGCTGGTACATAGAGCTGTTCTATCTTTATGTTCATGTTCAATCGGGGAGATTAGAGGTAGAATGCTGCGAAATGACGAGAGTACAGATAATGTTTACCATTCTGGCGACTTTAGATGATGTTTTTCCAAAAAAAGTGCTTTCAAACATTGAGAATTTCCATTTATAAAGCTCAGAATATGTGTGAAGCTGATAAATGAAGAGAATACTGGTTATATTTACAGGTGACTATGATTAGACTGGCGTTTTCTGAATGAAACACTTTAAATCCTGAAGATTCATGTATATACTTCTGGGAAAACTGTCTAATTTTGAAAAACTGTAAAAATACACAATGATAGTCCTGGGAAATGATTAGAAACATGTAGGAAACACTTGAAATGCTGGTACATAGAGCCGTTCTATCTTTATGTTCATGTTCAATCGGGGAGATTAGAGGTAGAATGCTGCGAAATGACGAGAGTACAGATAATTTTTACCATTCCGGCTACATTAGATAATGTTTTTCCAAAGAAAGTGCTTTCAAATATTAAGAATTTCCATTTATAAAGCTCAGAATATGTGTGAAGCTGATAAATGAGGAGAATACTGTTTATATTTACAGGTGATTATGATTAGACTGGCGTTTACTGAATGACTCAATGTAAACCTTGAAGATTCCTGTAAATACCTGTAGGAAAACTGTCTACCTTTGGTATAACTCTTCACATACACAATGATAGTCCCGAGAAATGATTAGAAACATGTAAGAAACACTTGAAATGCTGGTACATAGCGCTGTTCTCTGTTTATATTCATGTTCAATCACGGAGATTAGAGATAGAAGGCTGCATAATGACTTGAGTACAGATAATGTTTACCATTCTGGCTACTTTAGATGATGTATTTCCGAAGAATGAGCTTTCAAATATTAAGAATTGCAGTTTATAGGGAAGGCCAGGGAGGGTTGGGGGGGAGGAGGGAGGGGATTAAGAGATCAACCAAAGGACTTGTATGCATCCGTATAACCATAACTAATGGACATAAGACACTGGGGGGTAAGGGAGGGTAGGGGTCTGTCAAGGGCCGGGGGGAAAAAAGGACACTTATGTAATACACTTTGTAATACTTTTAGCGAAAAATAAAAAAAAAAAAAGAAATTAAAATCTTCACTAACTTTAAAAAAAAAAGAATTGCAGTTTATAAAGCTAGAATATGGGTATGAAGCTGATAAATGAAGAGAATACTGTTTATATTTACAACTGAGGCTGAATTGCCTGGCATTTTCTGAATGGCACAGTTTATAGCTAGGAGATTCCTGTGTATACTTTCAGGAAAACTGTCTACTTTTGGTAATACTCTTAAAATACACAATGATAGTCCCCGAAATGATTAGAAACATGTGAGAAACACTTTAAATAGGGGTAAATAGAGCCGTTCTATCCTGATGGCCTAGTTCAATCACCGAGATTAGAGGTAGAAAACTCTCAAATGAAGAGAGTAATGATAATGTTTACAATTCCGGCTACTCTAGATGGTGTTTTTCCACAGAAAGTGCTTCCAACGTTATGAATTGCTGTTTAGAAGCTCAGAATATGTGTATGAGGATAATAAATGAAGAGAATACTGTTTATATTTACAGGTGATTCTGATTAGACTGGCGTTTTCTGAATGGCTCAATTTAAACCTTTAAGATTCCTGGGTATACTTCTAGGAAAACTGTCTACTTTTCGTAAAACGCTTAACATACACAATGATAGTCCCGAGAAATGATTAGAAACATGTAAGAAACACTTGAAATGCTGGTACATAGAGCTGTTCTATCTTTATGTTCATGTTCAATCGGGGAGATTAGAGGTAGAATGCTGCGAAATGACGAGAGTACAGATAATGTTTACCATTCTGGCTACTTTAGATGATGTTTTTCCAAAGAAAGTGCTTTCAAACATTGAGAATTTCCATTTATAAAGCTCAGAATATGTGTGAAGCTGATAAATGAAGAGAATACTGTTTATATTTACAGTTGACTATGATTAGACTGGCGTTTTCTGAATGAAACACTTTAAATCCTGAAGATTCATGTATATACTTCTGGGAAAACTGTCTAATTTTGAAAAACTGTAAAAATACACAATGATAGTCCTGGGAAATGATTAGAAACATGTAGGAAACACTTTGAATGGTGGTACATAGAGCCGATCTATCTTTATGTTCATGTTCAATCACGGAGATTAGAGGTAGAATGCTGCGAAATGATGAGAGTACAGATAATTTATACCATTCTGGCTACATTAGATAATGTTTTTCCAAAGAAAGTGCTTTCAAATATTAAGAATTTCCATTTATAAAGGTCAGAATATGTGTGAAGCTCATAAATGAAGAGAATACTGTTTATATTTACAGGTGATTATGATTAGACTGGCGTTTACTGAATGGTTCAATTTAAACCTTTAAGATTCCTGGGTATAATTTTCTAGGAAAACTATCTACTTTTGGTAAAAGGCTTAACATACAAAATGATAGCCCCGAGAAATGATTAGAAACATGTAAGAAACACTTGAAATGCTGGTACATAGAGCTGTTCTATCTTTATGTTCATGTTCAATCGGGGAGATTACAGGTAGAATGCTGCGAAATGACGAGAGTACAGATAATGTTTACCATTCTGGCTACTTTAGATGATGTTTTTCCAAAGAAAGTGCTTTCAAACATTGAGAATTTCCATTTATAAAGCTCAGAATATGTGTGAAGCTGATAAATGAAGAGAATACTGTTTATATTTACAGGTGACTGTGATTAGACTGGCGTTTTCTGAATGAAACACTATAAATCCTGAAGATTCATGTATATACTTCTGGGAAAACTGTCTAATTTTGAAAAACTGTAAAAATACACAATGATAGTCCTGGGAAATGATTAGAAACATGTAGGAAACACTTGAAATGCTGGTACATAGAGCCGTTCTATCTTTATGTTCATGTTCAATCACGGAGATTAGAGGTAGAATGCTGTGAAAGGACGAGAGTACAGATAATTTTTACCATTCTGGCTACATTAGATAATGTTTTTCCAAAGAAAGTGCTTTCAAATATTAAGAATTTCCATTTATAAAGCTCAGAACATGTGTGAAGCTGATAAATGAAGAGAATACTGTTTATATTTTCAGGTGATTATGATTAGACTGGCGTTTACTGAATGACTCAATTTAAACCTTGAAGATTCCTGTAAATACTTGTAGGAAAACTATCTACCTTTGGTAAAACTCTTCACATACACAATGTTAGTCCCGAGAAATGATTAGAAACATGTAAGAAACACTTGAAATGCTGGTACATAGAGCCGTTCTATCTTTATGTTCATGTTCAATCACGGAGATTAGAGATAGAATGCTGCATAATGACGAGAGTACAGATAATGTTTACCATTCTGGCTACTTTAGATGATGTATTTCCGAAGAATGAGCTTTCAAATATTAAGAATTGCAGTTTATAGGGAAGGCCAGGGAGGGTTGGGGGGGAGGAGGGAGGGGATTAAGAGATCAACCAAAGGACTTGTATGCATCCGTATAACCATAACTAATGGACATAGGACACTGGGGGGTAAGGGAGGGTAGGGGTCTGTCAAGGGCCGGGGGGAAAAAAGGACACTTATGTAATACACTTTGTAATACTTTTAGCGAAAAATAAAAAAAAAAAAGAAATTAAAATCTTCACTAACTTAAAAAAAAAAAAGAAAGAATTGCAGTTTATAAAGGTAGAAAATGGGTATGAAGCTGATAAATGAAGAGAATACTGTTTATATTTACAACTGAGGCTGAATTGCCTGGCGTTTTCTGAATGGCACAGTTTATATCTAGGAGATTCCTGTGTATACTTTCAGGAAAACTGTCTACTTTTGGTAATACTCTTAAAATACACAATGATAGTCCCCGAAATGATTAGAAACATGTGAGAAACACTTTAAATAGGGGTAAATAGAGCCGTTCTATCCTGATGGCCTAGTTCAATCACCGAGATTAGAGGTAGAAAACTCTCAAATGAAGAGAGTAATGATAATGTTTCCAATTCCGGCTACTCTAGATGGTGTTTTTTCCACAGAAAGTGCTTCCAACGTTATGAATTGCTGTTTAGAAGCTCAGAATATGTGTATGAGGATGATAAATGAAGAGAATACTGTTTATATTCACAGGTGACTATGATTAGACTGGCGTTTTCTGAATGAAACACTTTAAATCCTGAAGATTCATGTATATACTTCTGGGAAAACTGTCTAATTTTGAAAAACTGTAAAAATACACAATGATAGTCCTGGGAAATGATTAGAAACATGTAGGAAACACTTGAAATGCTGGTACATAGAGCCGTTCTATCTTTATGTTCATGTTCAATCGGGGAGATTAGAGGTAGAATGCTGCGAAATGACGAGAGTACAGATAATTTTTACCATTCCGGCTACATTAGATAATGTTTTTCCAAAGAAAGTGCTTTCAAATATTAAGAATTTCCATTTATAAAGCTCAGAATATGTGTGAAGCTGATAAATGAGGAGAATACTGTTTATATTTACAGGTGATTATGATTAGACTGGCGTTTACTGAATGACTCAATGTAAACCTTGAAGATTCCTGTAAATACCTGTAGGAAAACTGTCTACCTTTGGTATAACTCTTCACATACACAATGATAGTCCCGAGAAATGATTAGAAACATGTAAGAAACACTTGAAATGCTGGTACATAGCGCTGTTCTCTGTTTATATTCATGTTCAATCACGGAGATTAGAGATAGAAGGCTGCATAATGACTTTAGTACAGATAAGGTTTACCATTCTGGCTACTTTAGATGATGTATTTCCGAAGAATGAGCTTTCAAATAATAAGAATTGCAGTTTATAGGGAAGGCCAAGGAGGGTTGGGGGGGAGGAGGGAGGGGATTAAGAGATCAACCAAAGGACTTGTATGCATCCGTATAACCATAACTAATGGACATAAGACACTGGGGGGTAAGGGAGGGTAGGGGTCTGTCAAGGGCCGGGGGGAAAAAAGGACACTTATGTAATACACTTTGCAATACTTTTAGCGAAAAAAAAAAAAAAAAAAGAAATTAAAATCTTCACTAACTTAAAAAAAAAAAGAAAGAATTGCAGTTTATAAAGCTAGAATAAGGGTATGAAGCTGATAAATGAAGAGAATACTGTTTATATTTACAACTGAGGCTGAATTGCCTGGCGTTTTCTGAATGGCACAGTTTATATCTAGGAGATTCCTGTGTATACTTTCAGGAAAACTGTCTACTTTTGGTAATACTCTTAAAATACACAATGATAGTCCCCGAAATGATTAGAAACATGTGAGAAACACTTTAAATAGGGGTAAATAGAGCCGTTCTATCCTGATGGCCTAGTTCAATCACCGAGATTAGAGGTAGAAAACTCTCAAATGAAGAGAGTAATGATAATGTTTACAATTCCGGCTACTCTAGATGGTGTTTTTCCACAGAAAGTGCTTCCAACGTTATGAATTGCTGTTTAGAAGCTCAGAACATGTGTATGAGGATGATAAATGAAGAGAATACTGTTTATATTTACAGGTGACTATGATTAGACTGGCGTTTTCTGAATGACTCAATTTAAACCTTTAAGATTCCTGGGTATACTTCTAGGAAAACTGTCTACTTTTGGTAAAACGCTTAACATACACAATGATAGTCCCGAGAAATGATTAGAAACATGTAAGAAACACTTGAAATGCTGGTACATAGAGCTGTTCTATCTTTATGTTCATGTTCAATCGGGGAGATTAGAGGTAGAATGCTGCGAAATGACGAGAGTACAGATAATGTTTACCATTCTGGCGACTTTAGATGATGTTTTTCCAAAAAAAGTGCTTTCAAACATTGAGAATTTCCATTTATAAAGCTCAGAATATGTGTGAAGCTGATAAATGAAGAGAATACTGTTTATATTTACAGGTGACTATGATTAGACTGGCGTTTTCTGAATGAAACACTTTAAATCCTGAAGATTCATGTATATACTTCTGGGAAAACTGTCTAATTTTGAAAAACTGTAAAAATACACAATGATAGTCCTGGGAAATGATTAGACACATGTAGGAAACACTTGAAATGCTGGTACATAGAGCCGTTCTATCTTTATGTTCATGTTCAATCACGGAGATTAGAGGTAGAATGCTGCGAAATGACGAGAGTACAGATAATTTTTACCATTCTGGCTACATTAGATAATGTTTTTCCAAAGAAAGTGCTTTCAAATATTAAGAATTTCCATTTATAAAGCTCAGAATATGTGTGAAGCTGATAAATGAAGAGAATACTGTTTATATTTACAGGTGATTATGATTAGACTGGCGTTTACTGAATGACTCAATTTAAACCTTGAAGATTCCTGTAAATACTTGTAGGAAAACTGTCTACCTTTGGTAAAACTCTTCACATACACAATGATAGTCCCGAGAAATGATTAGAAACATGTAAGAAACACTTGAAATGCTGGTACATAGCGCTGATCTCTGTTTATATTCATGTTCAATCACGGAGTTTAGAGATAGAATGCTGCATAATGACGAGAGTACAGATAATGTTTACCATTCTGGCTACTTTAGATGATGTATTTCCGAAGAATGAGCTTTCAAATATTAAGAATTGCAGTTTATAAAGCTAGAATATGGGTATGAAGCTGATAAATGAAGAGAATACTGTTTATATTTACAACTGAGGCTGAATTGCCTGGCGTTTTCTGAATGGCACAGTTTATATCTAGGAGATTCCTGTGTATACTTTCAGGAAAACTGTCTACTTTAGTAATACTCTTAAAATACACAATGATAGTCCTCGAAATGATTAGAAACATGTGAGAAACACTTTAAATAGGGGTAAATAGAGCCGTTCTATCCTGATGGCCTAGTTCAATCACCGAGATTAGAGGTAGAAAACTCTCAAATGAACAGAGTAATGATAATGTTTACAATTCCCGCTACTCTAGATGGTGTTTTTCCACAGAAAGTGCTTCCAACGTTATGAATTGCTGTTTAGAAGCTCAGAATATGTGTATGAGGATGATAAATGAAGAGAATACTGTTTATATTTACAGGTGATTCTGATTAGACTGGCGTTTTCTGAATGGCTCAATTTAAACCTTTAAGATTCCTGGGTATACTTCCAGGAAAACTGTCTACTTTTCGTAAAACGCTTAAAATACACAATGATAGTCCCTAGAAATGATTAGAAACATGTAAGAAACACTTGAAATGCTGGTACATAGAGCTGTTCTATCTTTATGTTCATGTTCAATCGGGGAGATTAGAGGTAGAATGCTGCGAAATGACGAGAGTACAGATAATGTTTACCATTCTGGCTACTTTAGATGATGTTTTTCCAAAGAAAGTGCTTTGAAACATTGAGAATTTCCATTTATAAGGCCCAGAATATGTGTGAAGCTGATAAATGAAGAGAATACTGTTTATATTTACAGGTGACTATGATTAGACTGGCGTTTTCTGAATGCAACACTTTAAATCCTGAAGATTCATGTATATACTTCTGGGAAAACTGTCTAATTTTGAAAAACTGTAAAAATACACAATGATAGTCCTGGGAAATGATTAGAAACATGTAGGAAACACTTGAAATGCTGGTACATAGAGCCGTTCTATCTTTATGTTCATGTTCAATCACGGAGATTAGAGGTAGAATGCTGCGAAATGACGAGAGGACAGATAATTTTTACCATTCTGGCTACATTAGATAATGTTTTTCCAAAGAAAGTGCTTTCAAATATTAAGAATTTCCATTTATAAAGCTCAGAACATGTGTGAAGCTGATAAATGAAGAGAATACTGTTTATATTTACAGGTGATTATGATTAGACTGGCGTTTACTGAGTGACTCAATGTAAACCTTGAAGATTCCTGTAAATACTTGTAGGAAAACTGTCTACCTTTGGTAAAACTCTTCACATCCACAATGATAGTCCCGAGAAATGATTAGAAACATGTAAGAAACACTTGAAATGCTGGTACATAGCGCTGTTCTCTGTTTATATTCATGTTCAATCTCGGAGATTAGAGATAGAATGCTGCATAATGACGAGAGTACAGATAATGTTTACCATTCTGGCTACTTTAGATGATGTATTTCCGAAGAATGAGCTTTCAAATATTAAGAATTGCAGTTTATAAAGCTAGAATATGGGTATGAAGCTGATAAATGAAGAGAATACTGTTTATATTTACAACTGAGGCTGAATTGCCTGGCGTTTTCTGAATGGCACAGTTTATATCTAGGAGATTCCTTTGTATACTTTCAGGAAAACTGTCTACTTTTGGTAATACTCTTAAAATACACAATGATAGTCCCCGAAATGATTAGAAACATGTGAGAAACACTTTAAATAGGGGTAAATAGAGCCGTTCTATATTGATGGCCTAGTTCAAACACCGAGATTAGAGGTAGAAAACTCTCAAATGAAGAGAGTAATGATAATGTTTACAATTCCCGCTACTCTAGATGGTGTTTTTCCACAGAACGTGCTTCCAACGTTATGAATTGCTGTTTAGAAGCTCAGAATATGTGTATGAGGATGATAAATGAAGAGAATACTGTTTATATTTACAGGTAATTCTGATTAGACTGGCGTTTTCTGAAAGGCTCAATTTAAACCTTTAAGATTCCTGGGTATACTTCTAGGAAAACAGTCTACTTTTCGTAAAACGCTTAACATACACAATGATAGTCCCGAGAAATGATTAGAAACATGTAAGAAACACTTGAAATGCTGGTACATAGAGCTGTTCTATCTTTATGTTCATGTTCAATCGGGGAGATTAGAGGTAGAATGCTGCGAAATGACGAGAGTACAGATAATGTTTACCAATTCTGGCTACTTTAGATGATGTTTTTCCAAAGAAAGTGCTTTCAAACATTGAGAATTTCCATTTATAAAGCTCAGAATATGTGTGAAGCTGATAAATGAAGAGAATACTGTTTATATTTACAGGTGACTATGATTAGACTGGCGTTTTCTGAATGGAACACTTTAAATCCTGAAGATTCATGTATATACTTCTGGGAAAACAGTCTAATTTTGAAAAACTGTATAAATACACAATGATAGTCCTGGGAAATGATTAGAAACATGTAGGAAACACTTGAAATGCTGGTACATAGAGCCGTTCTATCTTTATGTTCATGTTCAATCACGGAGAATAGAGGTAGAATGCTGCGAAATGATGAGAGTACAGATAATTTTTACCATTCTGGCTACATTAGATAAAGTTTTTCCAAAGAAAGGGCTATCAAATATTAAGAATTTCCATTTATAAAGCTCAGAATATGTGTGAAGCTGATAAATGAAGAGAATACTGTTTATATTTACAGGTGATTATGATTAGACTGGCGTTTACTGAATGATTCAATTTAAACCTTGAAGATTCCTATAAATACTTGTAGGAAAACTGTCTACCTTTGGTAAAACTCCTCACATACACAATGATAGTCCCGAGAAATGATTAGAAACATGTAAGAAACACTTGAAATACTGGTACATAGCGCTGTTCTCTGTTTATATTCATGTTCAATCACGGAGATTAGAGATAGAATGCTGCATAATGACGAGAGTACAGATAATGTTTACCATTCTGGCTACTTTAGATGATGTATTTCCGAAGAATGAGCTTTCAAATATTAAGAATTGCAGTTTATAAAGCTAGAATATGGGTATGAAGCTGATAAATGAAGAGAATACTGTTTATATTTACAACTGAGGCTGAATTGCCTGGCGTTTTCTGAATGGCACCGTTTATATCTAGGAGAGTCCTGTGTATACTTTCAGGAAAACTGTCTACTTTTGGTAATACTCTTAAAATACACAATGATAGTCCCCGAAATGATTAGAAACATCTGAGAAACACTTTAAATAGGGGTAAATAGAGCCGTTCTGTCCTGATGGCCTAGTTCAATCACCGAGATTAGAGTTAGAAAACTCTCAAATGAAGAGAGTAATGATAATGTTTACAATTCCCGCTACTCTAGATGGTGTTTTTCCACAGAAAGTGCTTCCAACGTTATGAATTGCTGTTTAGAAGCTCAGACTATGTGTATGAGGATGATAAATGAAGAGAATACTGTTTATATTTACAGGTGATTCTGATTAGACTGGCGTTTTCTGAATGGCTCAATTTAAACCTTTAAGATTCCTGGGTATACTTCTAGGAAAACAGTCTACGTTTCGTAAAACGCTTAACATACACAATGATAGTCCCGAGAAATGATTAGAAACATGTAAGAAACACTTGAAATGCTGGTACATAGAGCTGTTCTATATTTATGTTCATGTTCAATCAGGGAGATTAGAGGTAGAATGCTGCGAAATGACGAGAGGACAGATAATTTTTACCATTCTGGCTACATTAGATAATGTTTTTCCAAAGAAAGTGCTTTCAAATATTAAGAATTTTCATTTATAAAGCTCAGAATATGTGTGAAGCTGATAAATGAAGAGAATACTGTTTATATTTACAGGTGATTATGATTAGACTGGCGTTTACTGAATGACTCAATTTAAACCTTGAAGATTCCTGTAAATACTTGTAGGAAAACTGTCTACCTTTGGTAAAACTCTTCACATCCACAATGATAGTCCCGAGAAATGATTAGAAACATGTAAGAAACACTTGAAATGCTGGTACATAGCGCTGATCTCTGTTTATATTCATGTTCAATCACGGAGTTTAGAGATAGAATGCTGCATAATGACGAGAGTACAGATAATGTTTACCATTCTGGCTACTTTAGATGATGTATTTCCGAAGAATGAGCTTTCAAATATTAAGAATTGCAGTTTATAAAGCTAGAATATGGGTATGAAGCTGATAAATGAAGAGAATACTGTTTATATTTACAACTGAGGCTGAATTGCCTGGCGTTTTCTGAATGGCACAGTTTATATCTAGGAGATTCCTGTGTATACTTTCAGGAAAACTGTCTACTTTAGTAATACTCTTAAAATACACAATGATAGTCCTCGAAATGATTAGAAACATGTGAGAAACACTTTAAATAGGGGTAAATAGAGCCGTTCTATCCTGATGGCCTAGTTCAATCACCGAGATTAGAGGTAGAAAACTCTCAAATGAACAGAGTAATGATAATGTTTACAATTCCCGCTACTCTAGATGGTGTTTTTCCACAGAAAGTGCTTCCAACGTTATGAATTGCTGTTTAGAAGCTCAGAATATGTGTATGAGGATGATAAATGAAGAGAATACTGTTTATATTTACAGGTGATTCTGATTAGACTGGCGTTTTCTGAATGGCTCAATTTAAACCTTTAAGATTACTGGGTATACTTCCAGGAAAACTGTCTACTTTTCGTAAAACGCTTAACATACACAATGATAGTCCCTAGAAATGATTAGAAACATGTAAGAAACACTTGAAATGCTGGTACATAGAGCTGTTCTATCTTTATGTTCATGTTCAATAAGGGAGATTAGAGGTAGAATGCTGCGAAATGACGAGAGTACAGATAATGTTTACCATTCTGGCTACTTTAGATGATGTTTTTCCAAAGAAAGTGCTTTGAAACATTGAGAATTTCCATTTATAAGGCCCAGAATATGTGTGAAGCTGATAAATGAAGAGAATACTGTTTATATTTACAGGTGACTATGATTAGACTGGCGTTTTCTGAATGCAACACTTTAAATCCTGAAGATTCATGTATATACTTCTGGGAAAACTGTCTAATTTTGAAAAACTGTAAAAATACACAATGATAGTCCTGGGAAATGATTAGAAACATGTAGGAAACACTTGAAATGCTGGTACATAGAGCCGTTCTATCTTTATGTTCATGTTCAATCACGGAGATTAGAGGTAGAATGCTGCGAAATGACGAGAGGACAGATAATTTTTACCATTCTGGCTACATTAGATAATGTTTTTCCAAAGAAAGTGCTTTCAAATATTAAGAATTTCCATTTATAAAGCTCAGAACATGTGTGAAGCTGATAAATGAAGAGAATACTGTTTATATTTACAGGTGATTATGATTAGACTGGCGTTTACTGAGTGACTCAATGTAAACCTTGAAGATTCCTGTAAATACTTGTAGGAAAACTGTCTACCTTTGGTAAAACTCTTCACATCCACAATGATAGTCCCGAGAAATGATTAGAAACATGTAAGAAACACTTGAAATGCTGGTACATAGCTCTGTTCTCTGTTTATATTCATGTTCAATCACGGAGATTAGAGATAGAATGCTGCATAATGACGAGAGTACAGATAATGTTTACCATTCTGGCTACTTTAGATGATGTATTTCCAAAGAATGAGCTTTCAAATATTAAGAATTGCAGTTTATAAAGCTAGAATATGGGTATGAAGCTGATAAATGAAGAGAATACTGTTTATATTTACAACTGAGCCTGAATTGCCTGGCGATTTCTGAATGGCACAGTTTATATCTAGGAGATTCCTGTGTATACTTTCAGGAAAACTGTCTACTTTTGGTAATACTCTTAAAATACACAATGTTAGTCCCCAAAATGATTAGAAACATGTGAGAAACACTTTAAATAGGGGTAAATAGAGCCGTTCTATCCTGATGGCCTAGTTCAATCACCGAGATTAGAGGTAGAAAACTCTCAAATGAAGAGAGTAATGATAATGTTTACAATTCCGGCTACTCTAGATGGTGTTTTTCCACAGAAAGTGCTTCCAACGTTATGAATTGCTGTTTAGAAGCTCAGAATATGTGTATGAGGATGATAAATGAAGAGAATACTGTTTATATTTACAGGTGATTCTGATTAGACTGGCGTTTTCTGAATGGCTCAATTTAAACCTTTAAGATTCCTGGGTATACTTCTAGGAAAACTGTCTACTTTTCGTAAAACGCTTAACATACACAATGATAGTCCCGAGAAATGATTAGAAACATGTAAGAAACACTTGAAATGCTGGTACATAGAGCTGTTCTATCTTTATGTTCATGTTCAATCGGGGAGATTAGAGGTAGAATGCTGCGAAATGACGAGAGTACAGATAATGTTTACCATTCTGGCTACTTTAGATGATGTTTTTCCAAAGAAAGTGCTTTCAAACATTGAGAATTTCCATTTATAAAGCTCAGAATATGTGTGAAACTGATAAATGAAGAGAATACTCTTTATATTTACACTTGACTATGATTAGACTGGTGTTTTCTGAATGAAACACTTTAAATCCTGAAGATTCATGTATATACTTCTGGGAAAACTGTCAAATTTTGAAAAACTGTAAAAATACACAATGATAGTCCTGGGAAATGATTAGACACATGTAGGAAACACTTGAAATGCTGGTACATAGAGCCGTTCTATCTTTATGTTCATGTTCAATCACGGAGATTAGAGGTAGAATGCTGCGAAATGACGAGAGTACAGATAATTTTTACCATTCTGGCTACATTAGATAATGTTTCTCCAAAGAAAGTGCTTTCAAATATTAAGAATTTCCATTTATAAAGCTCAGAATATGTGTTAAGCTGATAAATGAAGAGAATACTGTTTATATTTACAGGTGATTATGATTAGACGGGCGTTTACTGAATGACTCAATTTAAACCTTGAAGATTCCTGTAAAAACTTGTAGGAAAACTGTCTACCTTTGGTAAAACTCTTCACATACACAATGATAGTCCCGAGAAATGATTAGAAACATGTAAGAAACACTTGAAATGCTGGTACATAGCGATGATCTCTGTTTATATTCATGTTCAATCACGGAGTTTAGAGATAGAATGCTGCATAATGACGAGAGTACAGATAATGTTTACCATTCTGGCTACTGTAGATGATGTATTTCCGAAGAATGAGCTTTCAAATATTAAGAATTGCAGTTTATAAAGCTAGAATATGGGTATGAAGCTGATAAATGAAGAGAATACTGTTTATATTTACAACTGAGGCTGAATTGCCTGGCGTTTTCTGAATGGCACAGTTTATATCTAGGAGATTCCTGTGTATACTTTCAGGAAAACGGTCTACTTTAGTAATACTCTTAAAATACACAATGATAGTCCTCGAAATGATTAGAAACATGTGAGAAACACTTTAAATAGGGGTAAATAGAGCCGTTCTATCCTGATGGCCTAGTTCAATCACCGAGATTAGAGGTAGAAAACTCTCAAATGAACAGAGTAATGATAATGTTTACAATTCCCGCTACTCTAGATGGTGTTTTTCCACAGAAAGTGCTTCCAACGTTATGAATTGCTGTTTAGAAGCTCAGAATATGTGTATGAGGATGATAAATGAAGAGAATACTGTTTATATTTACAGGTGATTCTGATTAGACTGGCGTTTTCTGAACGGCTCAATTTAAACCTTTAAGATTCCTGGGTATACTTCTAGGAAAACAGTCTACGTTTCGTAAAACGCTTAACATACACAATGATAGTCCCGAGAAATGATTAGAAACATGTAAGAAACACTTGAAATGCTGGTACATAGAGCTGTTCTATCTTTATGTTCATGTTCAATAAGGGAGATTAGAGGTAGAATGCTGCGAAATGACGAGAGGACAGATAATTTTTTACCATTCTGGCTACATTAGATAATGTTTTTCCAAAGAAAGTGCTTTCAAATATTAAGAATTTTCATTTATAAAGCTCAGAATATGTGTGAAGCTGATAAATGAAGAGAATACTGTTTATATTTACAGGTGATTATGATTAGACTGGCGTTTACTGAATGACTCAATATAAACCTTGAAGATTCCTGTAAATACTTGTAGGAAAACTGTCTACCTTTGGTAAAACTCTTCACATCCACAATGATAGTCCCGAGAAATGATTAGAAACATGTAAGAAACACTTGAAATGCTGGTACATAGCTCTGTTCTCTGTTTATATTCATGTTCAATCACGGAGATTAGAGATAGAATGCTGCATAATGACGAGAGTACAGATAATGTTTACCATTCTGGCTACTTTAGATGATGTATTTCCAAAGAATGAGCTTTCAAATATTAAGAATTGCAGTTTATAAAGCTAGAATATGGGTATGAAGCTGATAAATGAAGAGAATACTGTTTATATTTACAACTGAGGCTGAATTGCCTGGCGTTTTCTGAATGGCACAGTTTATATCTAGGAGATTCCTGTGTATACTTTCAGGAAAACTGTCTACTTTTGGTAATACTCTTAATATACACAATGATAGTCCCCGAAATGATTAGAAACATGTGAGAAACACTTTAAATAGGGGTAAATAGAGCCGTTCTATCCTGATGGCCTAGTTCAATCACCGAGATTAGAGGTAGAAAACTCTCAAATGAAGAGAGTAATGATAATGTTTACAATTCCGGCTACTCTAGATGGTGTTTTTTCCACAGAAAGTGCTTCCAACGTTATGAATTGCTGTTTAGAAGCTCAGAATATGTGTATGAGGATGATAAATGAAGAGAATACTGTTTATATTTACAGGTGATTCTGATTAGACTGGCGTTTTCTGAATGGCTCAATTTAAACCTTTAAGATTCCTGGGTATACTTCTAGGAAAACTGTCTACTTTTCGTAAAACGCTTAACATACACAATGATAGTCCCGAGAAATGATTAGAAACATGTAAGAAACACTTGAAATGCTGGTACATAGAGCTGTTCTATCTTTATGTTCATGTTCAATCGGGGAGATTAGAGGTAGAATGCTGCGAAATGACGAGAGTACAGATAATGTTTACCATTCTGGCTACTTTAGATGATGTTTTTTCCAAAGAAAGTGCTTTCAAACATTGAGAATTCCATTTATAAAGCTCAGAATATGTGTGAAACTGATAAATGAAGAGAATACTCTTTATATTTACACTTGACTATGATTAGACTGGCGTTTTCTGAATGAAACACTTTAAATCCTGAAGATTCATGTATATACTTCTGGGAAAACTGTCAAATTTTGAAAAACTGTAAAAATACACAATGATAGTCCTGGGAAATGATTAGACACATGTAGGAAACACTTGAAATGCTGGTACATAGAGCCGTTCTATCTTTATGTTCATGTTCAATCACGGAGATTAGGGGTAGAATGCTGCGAAATGACGAGAGTACAGATAATTTTTACCATTCAGGCTACATTAGATAATGTTTTTCCAAAGAAAGTGCTTTCAAATATTAAGAATTTCCATTTATAAAGCTCAGAATATGTGTTAAGCTGATAAATGAAGAGAATACTGTTTATATTTACAGGTGATTATGATTAGACTGGCGTTTACTGAATGACTCAATTTAAACCTTGAAGATTCCTGTAAATACTTGTAGGAAAACTGTCTACCTTTGGTAAAACTCTTCACATACACAATGATAGTCCCGAGAAATTATTAGAAACATGTAAGAAACACTTGAAATGCTGGTACATAGCGCTGATCTCTGTTTATATTCATGTTCAATCACGGAGTTTAGAGATAGAATGCTGCATAATGACGAGAGTACAGATAATGTTTACCATTCTGGCTACTTTAGATGATGTTTTTTCCAAAGAAAGTGCTTTCAAACATTGAGAATTTCCATTTATAAAGCTCAGAATATGTGTGAAGCTGATAAATGAAGAGAATACTCTGTATATTTACAGGTGACTATGATTAGACTGGCGTTTTCTGAATGGAACACTTTAAATCCTGAATATTCATGTATATACTTCTGGGAAAACTGTTTAATTTTGAAAAACTGTAAAAATACACAATGATAGTCCTGGGAAATGATTAGAAACATGTAGGAAACACTTGAAATGCTGGTACATAGAGCAGTTCTATCTTTATGTTCATGTTCAATCACGGAGATTAGAGATAGAATGCTGCATAATGACGAGAGTATGGATAATGTTTACCATTCTGGCTACTTTAGATGATGTATTTCCGAAGAATGAGCTTTCAAATATTAAGAATTCCAGTTTATAAAACTAGAATATGGGTATGAAGCTGATAAATGAAGAGAATACTGTTTATATTTACAACTGAGACTGAATTGCCTGGCGTTTTCTGAATGGCACAGTTTATATCTAGGAGATTCCTGTGTATACTTTCAGGAAAACTGTCTACTTTTGGTAATACTCTTAAAATACACAATGATAGTCCCAGAAATGATTAGAAACATGTGAGAAACACTTTAAATAGGGGTAAATAGAGCCGTTCTATCCTGATGGCCTAGTTCAATCACCGAGATTAGAGGTCGAAAACTCTAAAAATGAAGAGAGTAATGATAATGTTTACAATTCCCGCTACTCTAGATGGTGTTTTTCCACAGAAAGTGCTTCCAACCTTATGAATTGCTGTTTAGAAGCTCAGAATATGTGTATGAGGATGATAAATGAAGAGAATACTGTTTATATTTACAGGTGATTCTGATTAGACTGGCGTTTTCTGAATGGCTCAATTTAAACCTTTAAGATTCCTGGGTATACTTCTAGGAAAACTGTCTACTTTTCGTAAAACGCTTAACATACTCAATGATAGTCCCGAGAAATGATTAGAAACATGTAAGAAACACTTGAAATGCTGGTACATAGAGCCGTTCTATCTTATGTTCATGTTCAATCACGGAGAATAGAGGTAGAATGCTGCGAAATGACGAGAGTACAGATAATGTTTACCATTCTGGCTACTTTAGATGATGTTTTTCCAAAGAAAGTGCTTTCAAACATTGAGAATTTCCATTTATAAAGCTCAGAATATGTGTGAAACTGATAAATGAAGAGAATACTCTTTATATTTACACTTGACTATGATTAGACTGGCGTTTTCTGAATGAAACACTTTAAATCCTGAAGATTCATGTATATACTTCTGGGAAAACTGTCAAATTTTGAAAAACTGTAAAAATACACAATGATAGTCCTGGGAAATGATTAGACACATGTAGGAAACACTTGAAATGCTGGTACATAGAGCCGTTCTATCTTTATGTTCATGTTCAATCACGGAGATTAGAGGTAGAATGCTGCGAAATGACGAGAGTACAGATAATTTTTACCATTCTGGCTACATTAGATAATGTTTTTCCAAAGAAAGTGCTTTCAAATATTAAGAATTTCCATTTATAAAGCTCAGAATATGTGTTAAGCTGATAAATGAAGAGAATACTGTTTATATTTACAGGTGATTATGATTAGACTGGCGTTTACTGAATGACTCAATTTAAACCTTGAAGATTCCTGTAAATACTTGTAGGAAAACTGTCTACCTTTGGTAAAACTCTTCACATACACAATGATAGTCCCGAGAAATTATTAGAAACATGTAAGAAACACTTGAAATGCTGGTACATAGCGCTGATCTCTGTTTATATTCATGTTCAATCACGGAGTTTAGAGATAGAATGCTGCATAATGACGAGAGTACAGATAATGTTTACCATTCTGGCTACTTTAGATGATGTTTTTCCAAAGAAAGTGCTTTCAAACATTGAGAATTTCCATTTATAAAGCTCAGAATATGTGTGAAGCTGATAAATGAAGAGAATACTCTGTATATTTACAGGTGACTATGATTAGACTGGCGTTTTCTGAATGGAACACTTTAAATCCTGAATATTCATGTATATACTTCTGGGAAAACTGTTTAATTTTGAAAAACTGTAAAAATACACAATGATAGTCCTGGGAAATGATTAGAAACATGTAGGAAACACTTGAAATGCTGGTACATAGAGCAGTTCTATCTTTATGTTCATGTTCAATCACGGAGATTAGAGATAGAATGCTGCATAATGACGAGAGTACAGATAATGTTTACCATTCTGGCTACTTTAGATGATGTATTTCCGAAGAATGAGCTTTCAAATATTAAGAATTGCAGTTTATAAAGCTAGAATATGGGTATGAAGCTGATAAATGAAGAGAATACTGTTTATATTTACAACTGAGGCTGAATTGCCTGGCGTTTTCTGAATGGCACCGTTTATATCTAGGAGATTCCTGTGTATACTTTCAGGAAAACTGTCTACTTTTGGTAATACTCTTAAAATACACAATGATAGTCCCCGAAATGATTAGAAACATCTGAGAAACACTTTAAATAGGGGTAAATAGAGCCGTTCTGTCCTGATGGCATAGTTCAATCACCGAGATTAAAGTTAGAAAACTCTCAAATGAACAGAGTAATGATAATGTTTACAATTCCCGCTACTCTAGATGGTGTTTTTCCACAGAACGTGCTTCCAACGTTATGAATTGCTGTTTAGAAGCTCAGAATATGTGTATGAGGATGATCAATGAAGAGAATACTGTTTATATTTACAGGTGATTCTGATTAGACTGGCGTTTTCTGAATGGCTCAATTTAAACCTTTAAGATTCCTGGGTATACTTCTAGGAAAACAGTCTACGTTTCGTAAAACGCTTAACATACACAATGATAGTCCCGAGAAATGATTAGAAACATGTAAGAAACACTTGAAATGCTGGTACATAGAGCTGTTCTATCTTTATGTTCATGTTCAATCAGGGAGATTAGAGGTAGAATGCTGCGAAATGACGAGAGGACAGATAATTTTTACCATTCTGGCTACATTAGATAATGTTTTTCCAAAGAAAGTGCTTTCAAATATTAAGAATTTTCATTTATAAAGCTCAGAATATGTGTGAAGCTGATAAATGAAGAGAATACTGTTTATATTTACAGGTGATTATGATTAGACTGGCGTTTACTGAATGACTCAATTTAAACCTTGAAGATTCCTGTAAATACTTGTAGGAAAACTGTCTACCTTTGGTAAAACTCTTCACATCCACAATGATAGTCCCGAGAAATGATTAGAAACATGTAAGAAACACTTGAAATGCTGGTACATAGCTCTGTTCTCTGTTTATATTCATGTTCAATCACGGAGATTAGAGATAGAATGCTGCATAATGACGAGAGTACAGATAATGTTTACCATTCTGGCTACTTTAGATGATGTATTTCCAAAGAATGAGCTTTCAAATATTAAGAATTGCAGTTTATAAAGCTAGAATATGGGTATGAAGCTGATAAATGAAGAGAATACTGTTTATATTTACAACTGAGGCTGAATTGCCTGGCGATTTCTGAATGGCACAGTTTATATCTAGGAGATTCCTGTGTATACTTTCAGGAAAACTGTCTACTTTTGGTAATACTCTTAAAATACACAATGATAGTCCCCAAAATGATTAGAAACATGTGAGAAACACTTTAAATAGGGGTAAATAGAGCCGTTCTATCCTGATGGCCTAGTTCAATCACCGAGATTAGAGGTAGAAAACTCTCAAATGAAGAGAGTAATGATAATGTTTACAATTCCGGCTACTCTAGATGGTGTTTTTCCACAGAAAGTGCTTCCAACGTTATGAATTGCTGTTTAGAAGCTCAGAATATGTGTATGAGGATGATAAATGAAGAGAATACTGTTTATATTTACAGGTGATTCTGATTAGACTGGCGTTTTCTGAATGGCTCAATTTAAACCTTTAAGATTCCTGGGTATACTTCTAGGAAAACTGTCTACTTTTCGTAAAACGCTTAACATACACAATGATAGTCCCGAGAAATGATTAGAAACATGTAAGAAACACTTGAAATGCTGGTACATAGAGCTGTTCTATCTTTATGTTCATGTTCAATCGGGGAGATTAGAGGTAGAATGCTGCGAAATGACGAGAGTACAGATAATGTTTACCATTCTGGCTACTTTAGATGATGTTTTTCCAAAGAAAGTGCTTTCAAACATTGAGAATTTCCATTTATAAAGCTCAGAATATGTGTGAAACTGATAAATGAAGAGAATACTCTTTATATTTACACTTGACTATGATTAGACTGGCGTTTTCTGAATGAAACACTTTAAATCCTGAAGATTCATGTATATACTTCTGGGAAAACTGTCAAATTTTGAAAAACTGTAAAAATACACAATGATAGTCCTGGGAAATGATTAGACACATGTAGGAAACACTTGAAATGCTGGTACATAGAGCCGTTCTATCTTTATGTTCATGTTCAATCACGGAGATTAGAGGTAGAATGCTGCGAAATGACGAGAGTACAGATAATTTTTACCATTCTGGCTACATTAGATAATGTTTCTCCAAAGAAAGTGCTTTCAAATATTAAGAATTTCCATTTATAAAGCTCAGAATATGTGTTAAGCTGATAAATGAAGAGAATACTGTTTATATTTACAGGTGATTATGATTAGACTGGCGTTTACTGAATGACTCAATTTAAACCTTGAAGATTCCTGTAAATACTTGTAGGAAAACTGTCTACCTTTGGTAAAACTCTTCACATACACAATGATAGTCCCGAGAAATGATTAGAAACATGTAAGAAACACTTGAAATGCTGGTACATAGCGATGATCTCTGTTTATATTCATGTTCAATCACGGAGTTTAGAGATAGAATGGTGCATAATGACGAGAGTACAGATAATGTTTACCATTCTGGCTACTTTAGATGATGTATTTCCGAAGAATGAGCTTTCAAATATTAAGAATTGCAGTTTATAAAGCTAGAATATGGGTATGAAGCTGATAAATGAAGAGAATACTGTTTATATTTACAACTGAGGCTGAATTGCCTGGCGTTTTCTGAATGGCACAGTTTATATCTAGGAGATTCCTGTGTATACTTTCAGGAAAACTGTCTACTTTAGTAATACACTTAAAATACACAATGATAGTCCTTGAAATGATTAGAAACATGTGAGAAACACTTTAAATAGGGGTAAATAGAGCCGTTCTATCCTGATGGCCTAGTTCAATCACCGAGATTAGAGGTAGAAAACTCTCAAATGAACAGAGTAATGATAATGTTTACAATTCCCGCTACTCTAGATGGTGTTTTTCCACAGAAAGTGCTTCCAACATTATGAATTGCTGTTTAGAAGCTCAGAATATGTGTATGAGGATGATAAATGAAGAGAATACTGTTTATATTTACAGGTGATTCTGATTAGACTGGCGTTTTCTGAATTCCTCAATTTAAACCTTTAAGATTCCTGGGTATACTTCCAGGAAAACGGTCTACTTTTCGTAAAACGCTTAACATACACAATTATAGTCCCTAGAAATGATTAGAAACATGTAAGAAACACTTGAAATGCTGGTACATAGAGCTGTTCTATCTTTATGTTCATGTTCAATCGGGGAGATTAGAGGTAGAATGCTGCGAAATGACGAGAGTACAGATAATGTTTACCATTCTGGCTACTTTAGATGATGTTTTTCCAAAGAAAGTGTTTTGAAACATTGAGAATTTCCATTTATAAGGCCCAGAATATGTGTGAAGCTGATAAATGAAGAGAATACTGTTTATATTTACAGGTGACTATGATTAGACTGGCGTTTTCTGAATGCAACACTTTAAATCCTGAAGATTCATGTATATACTTCTGGGAAAACTGTCAAATTTTGAAAAACTGTAAAAATACACAATGATAGTCCTGGGAAATGATTAGAAACATGTAGGAAACACTTGAAATGCTGGTACATAGAGCCGTTCTATCTTTATGTTCATGTTCAATCACGGAGATTAGAGGTAGAATGCTGCGAAATGACGAGAGTACAGATAATTTTTACCATTCTGGCTACATTAGATAATGTTTCTCCAAAGAAAGTGCTTTCAAATATTAAGAATTTCCATTTATAAAGCTCAGAATATGTGTTAAGCTGATAAATGAAGAGAATACTGTTTATATTTACAGGTGATTATGATTAGACTGGCGTTTACTGAATGACTCAATTTAAACCTTGAAGATTCCTGTAAAAACTTGTAGGAAAACTGTCTACCTTTGGTAAAACTCTTCACATACACAATGATAGTCCCGAGAAATGATTAGAAACATGTAAGAAACACTTGAAATGCTGGTACATAGCGATGATCTCTGTTTATATTCATGTTCAATCACGGAGTTTAGAGATAGAATGCTGCATAATGACGAGAGTACAGATAATGTTTACCATTCTGGCTACTGTAGATGATGTATTTCCGAAGAATGAGCTTTCAAATATTAAGAATTGCAGTTTATAAAGCTAGAATATGGGTATGAAGCTGATAAATGAAGAGAATACTGTTTATATTTACAACTGAGGCTGAATTGCCTGGCGTTTTCTGAATGGCACAGTTTATATCTAGGAGATTCCTGTGTATACTTTCAGGAAAACGGTCTACTTTAGTAATACTCTTAAAATACACAATGATAGTCCTCGAAATGATTAGAAACATGTGAGAAACACTTTAAATAGGGGTAAATAGAGCCGTTCTATCCTGATGGCCTAGTTCAATCACCGAGATTAGAGGTAGAAAACTCTCAAATGAACAGAGTAATGATAATGTTTCCAATTCCGGCTACTCTAGATGGTGTTTTTCCACAGAAAGTGCTTCCAACGTTATGAATTGCTGTTTAGAAGCTCAGAATATGTGTATGAGGATGATAAATGAAGAGAATACTGTTTATATTTACAGGTGATTCTGATTAGACTGGCGTTTTCTGAACGGCTCAATTTAAACCTTTAAGATTCCTGGGTATACTTCTAGGAAAACAGTCTACGTTTCGTAAAACGCTTAACATACACAATGATAGTCCCGAGAAATGATTAGAAACATGTAAGAAACACTTGAAATGCTGGTACATAGAGCTGTTCTATCTTTATGTTCATGTTCAATAAGGGAGATTAGAGGTAGAATGCTGCGAAATGACGAGAGGACAGATAATTTTTACCATTCTGGCTACATTAGATAATGTTTTTCCAAAGAAAGTGCTTTCAAATATTAAGAATTTCCATTTATAAAGCTCAGAATATGTGTGAAGCTGATAAATGAAGAGAATACTGTTTATATTTACAGGTGATTATGATTAGACTGGCGTTTACTGAATGACTCAATTTAAACCTTGAAGATTCCTGTAAATACTTGTAGGAAAACTGTCTACCTTTGGTAAAACTCTTCACATCCACAATGATAGTCCCGAGAAATGATTAGAAACATGTAAGAAACACTTGAAATGCTGGTACATAGCTCTGTTCTCTGTTTATATTCATGTTCAATCACGGAGATTAGAGATAGAATGCTGCATAATGACGAGAGTACAGATAATGTTTACCATTCTGGCTACTTTAGATGATGTATTTCCAAAGAATGAGCTTTCAAATATTAAGAATTGCAGTTTATAAAGCTAGAATATGGGTATGAAGCTGATAAATGAAGAGAATACTGTTTATATTTACAACTGAGGCTGAATTGCCTGGCGTTTTCTGAATGGCACAGTTTATATCTAGGAGATTCCTGTGTATACTTTCAGGAAAACTGTCTACTTTTGGTAATACTCTTAATATACACAATGATAGTCCCCGAAATGATTAGAAACATGTGAGAAACACTTTAAATAGGGGTAAATAGAGCCGTTCTATCCTGATGGCCTAGTTCAATCACCGAGATTAGAGGTAGAAAACTCTCAAATGAAGAGAGTAATGATAATGTTTACAATTCCGGCTACTCTAGATGGTGTTTTTCCACAGAAAGTGCTTCCAACGTTATGAATTGCTGTTTAGAAGCTCAGAATATGTGTATGAGGATGATAAATGAAGAGAATACTGTTTATATTTACAGGTGATTCTGATTAGACTGGCGTTTTCTGAATGGCTCAATTTAAACCTTTAAGATTCCTGGGTATACTTCTAGGAAAACTGTCTACTTTTCGTAAAACGCTTAACATACACAATGATAGTCCCGAGAAATGATTAGAAACATGTAAGAAACACTTGAAATGCTGGTACATAGAGCTGTTCTATCTTTATGTTCATGTTCAATCGGGGAGATTAGAGGTAGAATGCTGCGAAATGACGAGAGTACAGATAATGTTTACCATTCTGGCTACTTTAGATGATGTTTTTTCCAAAGAAAGTGCTTTCAAACATTGAGAATTTCCATTTATAAAGCTCAGAATATGTGTGAAACTGATAAATGAGAGAATACTCTTTATATTTACACTTGACTATGATTAGACTGGCGTTTTCTGAATGAAACACTTTAAATCCTGAAGATTCATGTATATACTTCTGGGAAAACTGTCAAATTTTGAAAAACTGTAAAAATACACAATGATAGTCCTGGAAATGATTAGACACATGTAGGAAACACTTGAAATGCTGGTACATAGAGCCGTTCTATCTTTATGTTCATGTTCAATCACGGAGATTAGAGGTAGAATGCTGCGAAATGACGAGAGTACAGATAATTTTTACCATTCTGGCTACATTAGATAATGTTTTTTCCAAAGAAAGTGCTTTCAAATATTAAGAATTTCCATTTATAAAGCTCAGAATATGTGTTAAGCTGATAAATGAAGAGAATACTGTTTATATTTACAGGTGATTATGATTAGACTGGCGTTTACTGAATGACTCAATTTAAACCTTGAAGATTCCTGTAAATACTTGTAGGAAAACTGTCTACCTTTGGTAAAACTCTTCACATACACAATGATAGTCCCGAGAAATTATTAGAAACATGTAAGAAACACTTGAAATGCTGGTACATAGCGCTGATCTCTGTTTATATTCATGTTCAATCACGGAGTTTAGAGATAGAATGCTGCATAATGACGAGAGTACAGATAATGTTTACCATTCTGGCTACTTTAGATGATGTTTTTCCAAAGAAAGTGCTTTCAAACATTGAGAATTTCCATTTATAAAGCTCAGAATATGTGTGAAGCTGATAAATGAAGAGAATACTCTGTATATTTACAGGTGACTATGATTAGACTGGCGTTTTCTGAATGGAACACTTTAAATCCTGAATATTCATGTATATACTTCTGGGAAAACTGTTTAATTTTGAAAAACTGTAAAAAATACACAATGATAGTCCTGGGAAATGATTAGAAACATGTAGGAAACACTTGAAATGCTGGTACATAGAGCAGTTCTATCTTTATGTTCATGTTCAATCACGGAGATTAGAGATAGAATGCTGCATAATGACGAGAGTATGGATAATGTTTACCATTCTGGCTACTTTAGATGATGTATTTCCGAAGAATGAGCTTTCAAATATTAAGAATTCCAGTTTATAAAACTAGAATATGGGTATGAAGCTGATAAATGAAGAGAATACTGTTTATATTTACAACTGAGACTGAATTGCCTGGCGTTTTCTGAATGGCACAGTTTATATCTAGGAGATTCCTGTGTATACTTTCAGGAAAACTGTCTACTTTTGGTAATACTCTTAAAATACACAATGATAGTCCCAGAAATGATTAGAAACATGTGAGAAACACTTTAAATAGGGGTAAATAGAGCCGTTCTATCCTGATGGCCTAGTTCAATCACCGAGATTAGAGGTCGAAAACTCTAAAAATGAACAGAGTAATGATAATGTTTACAATTCCCCGCTACTCTAGATGGTGTTTTTCCACAGAAAGTGCTTCCAACCTTATGAATTGCTGTTTAGAAGCTCAGAATATGTGTATGAGGATGATAAATGAAGAGAATACTGTTTATATTTACAGGTGATTCTGATTAGACTGGCGTTTTCTGAATGGCTCAATTTAAACCTTTAAGATTCCTGGGTATACTTCTAGGAAAACTGTCTACTTTCGTAAAACGCTTAACATACTCAATGATAGTCCCGAGAAATGATTAGAAACATGTAAGAAACACTTGAAATGCTGGTACATAGAGCCGTTCTATCTTTATGTTCATGTTCAATCACGGAGAATAGAGGTAGAATGCTGCGAAATGATGAGAGTACAGATAATTTTTACCATTCTGGCTACATTAGATAAAGTTTTTCCAAAGAAAGGGCTATCAAATATTAAGAATTTCCATTTATAAAGCTCAGAATATGTGTGAAGCTGATAAATGAAGAGAATACTGTTTATATTTACAGGTGATTATGATTAGACTGGCGTTTACTGAATGATTCAATTTAAACCTTGAAGATTCCTATAAATACTTGTAGGAAAACTGTCTACCTTTGGTAAAACTCCTCACATACACAATGATAGTCCCGAGAAATGATTAGAAACATGTAAGAAACACTTGAAATGCTGGTACATAGCGCTGTTCTCTGTTTATATTCA
This sequence comes from Myotis yumanensis, assembly GCF_028538775.1. NCBI lineage: Eukaryota > Metazoa > Chordata > Mammalia > Chiroptera > Vespertilionidae > Myotis > Myotis yumanensis. Next base: position 43,897,196 of record NW_027223768.1, read on the forward strand.
TGTTCAATCACGGAGATTAGAGATAGATGCTGCATAATGACGAGAGTACAGATAATGTTTACCATTCTGGCTACTTTAGATGATGTATTTCCGAAGAATGAGCTTTCAAATATTAAGAATTGCAGTTTATAAAGCTAGAATATGGGTATGAAGCTGATAAATGAAGAGAATACTGTTTATATTTACAACTGAGGCTGAATTGCCTGGCGTTTTCTGAATGGCACCGTTTATATCTAGGAGATTCCTGTGTATACTTTCAGGAAAACTGTCTACTTTTGGTAATACTCTTAAAATACACAATGATAGTCCCCGAAATGATTAGAAACATCTGAGAAACACTTTAAATAGGGGTAAATAGAGCCGGGCCTAGTTCAATCACCGAGATTAAAGTTAGAAAACTCTCAAATGAACAGAGTAATGATAATGTTTACAATTCCCGCTACTCTAGATGGTGTTTTTCCACAGAACGTGCTTCCAACGTTATGAATTGCTGTTTAGAAGCTCAGAATATGTGTATGAGGATGATAAATGAAGAGAATACTGTTTATATTTACAGGTGATTCTGATTAGACTGGCGTTTTCTGAATGGCTCAATTTAAACCTTTAAGATTCCTGGGTATACTTCTAGGAAAACTGTCTACTTTTCGTAAAACGCTTAACATACACAATGATAGTCCCGAGAAATGATTAGAAACATGTAAGAAACACTTGAAATGCTGGTACATAGAGCTGTTCTATCTTTATGTTCATGTTCAATCAGGGAGATTAGAGGTAGAATGCTGCGAAATGACGAGAGGACAGATAATTTTTACCATTCTGGCTACATTAGATAATGTTTTTCCAAAGAAAGTGCTTTCAAATATTAAGAATTTTCATTTATAAAGCTCAGAATATGTGTGAAGCTGATAAATGAAGAGAATACTGTTTATATTTACAGGTGATTATGATTAGACTGGCGTTTACTGAATGACTCAATTTAAACCTTGAAGATTCCTGTAAATACTTGTAGGAAAACTGTCTACCTTTGGTAAAACTCTTCACATCCACAATGATAGTCCCGAGAAATGATTAGAAACATGTAAGAAACACTTGAAATGCTGGTACATAGCTCTGTTCTCTGTTTATATTCATGTTCAATCACGGAGATTAGAGATAGAATGCTGCATAATGACGAGAGTACAGATAATGTTTACCATTCTGGCTACTTTAGATGATGTATTTCCAAAGAATGAGCTTTCAAATATTAAGAATTGCAGTTTATAAAGCTAGAATATGGGTATGAAGCTGATAAATGAAGAGAATACTGTTTATATTTACAACTGAGGCTGAATTGCCTGGCGATTTCTGAATGGCACAGTTTATATCTAGGAGATTCCTGTGTATACTTTCAGGAAAACTGTCTACTTTTGGTAATACTCTTAAAATACACAATGATAGTCCCCCAAAATGATTAGAAACATGTGAGAAACACTTTAAATAGGGGTAAATAGAGCCGTTCTATCCTGATGGCCTAGTTCAATCACCGAGATTAGAGGTAGAAAACTCTCAAATGAAGAGAGTAATGATAATGTTTACAATTCCGGCTACTCTAGATGGTGTTTTTTCCACAGAAAGTGCTTCCAACGTTATGAATTGCTGTTTAGAAGCTCAGAATATGTGTATGAGGATGATAAATGAAGAGAATACTGTTTATATTTACAGGTGATTCTGATTAGACTGGCGTTTTCTGAATGGCTCAATTTAAACCTTTAAGATTCCTGGGTATACTTCTAGGAAAACTGTCTACTTTTCGTAAAACGCTTAACATACACAATGATAGTCCCGAGAAATGATTAGAAACATGTAAGAAACACTTGAAATGCTGGTACATAGAGCTGTTCTATCTTTATGTTCATGTTCAATCGGGGAGATTAGAGGTAGAATGCTGCGAAATGACGAGAGTACAGATAATGTTTACCATTCTGGCTACTTTAGATGATGTTTTTCCAAAGAAAGTGCTTTCAAACATTGAGAATTTCCATTTATAAAGCTCAGAATATGTGTGAAACTGATAAATGAAGAGAATACTCTTTATATTTACACTTGACTATGATTAGACTGGCGTTTTTCTGAATGAAACACTTTAAATCCTGAAGATTCATGTATATACTTCTGGGAAAACTGTCAAATTTTGAAAAACTGTAAAAATACACAATGATAGTCCTGGGAAATGATTAGACACATGTAGGAAACACTTGAAATGCTGGTACATAGAGCCGTTCTATCTTTATGTTCATGTTCAATCACGGAGATTAGAGGTAGAATGCTGCGAAATGACGAGAGTACAGATAATTTTTTACCATTCTGGCTACATTAGATAATGTTTTCTCCAAAGAAAGTGCTTTCAAATATTAAGAATTTCCATTTATAAAGCTCAGAATATGTGTTAAGCTGATAAATGAAGAGAATACTGTTTATATTTACAGGTGATTATGATTAGACTGGCGTTTACTGAATGACTCAATTTAAACCTTGAAGATTCCTGTAAATACTTGTAGGAAAACTGTCTACCTTTGGTAAAACTCTTCACATACACAATGATAGTCCCGAGAAATGATTAGAAACATGTAAGAAACACTTGAAATGCTGGTACATAGCGATGATCTCTGTTTATATTCATGTTCAATCACGGAGTTTAGAGATAGAATGCTGCATAATGACGAGAGTACAGATAATGTTTACCATTCTGGCTACTTTAGATGATGTATTTCCGAAGAATGAGCTTTCAAATATTAAGAATTGCAGTTTATAAAGCTAGAATATGGGTATGAAGCTGATAAATGAAGAGAATACTGTTTATATTTACAACTGAGGCTGAATTGCCTGGCGTTTTCTGAATGGCACAGTTTATATCTAGGAGATTCCTGTGTATACTTTCAGGAAAACTGTCTACTTTAGTAATACACTTAAAATACACAATGATAGTCCTCGAAATGATTAGAAACATGTGAGAAACACTTTAAATAGGGGTAAATAGAGCCGTTCTATCCTGATGGCCTAGTTCAATCACCGAGATTAGAGGTAGAAAACTCTCAAATGAACAGAGTAATGATAATGTTTACAATTCCCGCTACTCTAGATGGTGTTTTTTCCACAGAAAGTGCTTCCAACGTTATGAATTGCTGTTTAGAAGCTCAGAATATGTGTATGAGGATGATAAATGAAGAGAATACTGTTTATATTTACAGGTGATTCTGATTAGACTGGCGTTTTCTGAATTCCTCAATTTAAACCTTTAAGATTCCTGGGTATACTTCCAGGAAAACTGTCTACTTTTCGTTAAAACGCTTAACATACACAATGATAGTCCCTAGAAATGATTAGAAACATGTAAGAAACACTTGAAATGCTGGTACATAGAGCTGTTCTATCTTTATGTTCATGTTCAATCGGGGAGATTAGAGGTAGAATGCTGCGAAATGACGAGAGTACAGATAATGTTTACCATTCTGGCTACTTTAGATGATGTTTTTCCAAAGAAAGTGTTTTGAAACATTGAGAATTTCCATTTATAAGGCCCAGAATATGTGTGAAGCTGATAAATGAAGAGAATACTGTTTATATTTACAGGTGATTATGATTAGACTGGCGTTTTCTGAATGCAACACTTTAAATCCTGAAGATTCATGTATATACTTCTGGGAAAACTGTCAAATTTTGAAAAACTGTAAAAATACACAATGATAGTCCTGGGAAATGATTAGAAACATGTAGGAAACACTTGAAATGCTGGTACATAGAGCCGTTCTATCTTTATGTTCATGTTCAATCACGGAGATTAGAGGTAGAATGCTGCGAAATGACGAGAGTACAGATAATTTTTACCATTCTGGCTACATTAGATAATGTTTTTTCCAAAGAAAGTGCTTTCAAATATTAAGAATTTCCATTTATAAAGCTCAGAACATGTGTGAAGCTGATAAATGAAGAGAATACTGTTTATATTTACAGGTGATTATGATTAGACTGGCGTTTACTGAATGATTCAATTTAAACCTTGAAGATTCCTATAAATACTTGTAGGAAAACTGTCTACCTTTGGTAAAACTCCTCACATACACAATGATAGTCCCGAGAAATGATTAGAAACATGTAAGAAACACTTGAAATGCTGGTACATAGCGCTGTTCTCTGTTTATATTCATGTTCAATCACGGAGATTAGAGATAGAATGCTGCATAATGACGAGAGTACAGATAATGTTTACCATTCTGGCTACTTTAGATGATGTATTTCCGAAGAATGAGCTTTCAAATATTAAGAATTCCAGTTTATAAAACTAGAATATGGGTATGAAGCTGATAAATGAAGAGAATACTGTTTATATTTACAACTGAGACTGAATTGCCTGGCGTTTTCTGAATGGCACAGTTTATATCTAGGAGATTCCTGTGTATACTTTCAGGAAAACTGTCTACTTTTGGTAATACTCTTAAAATACACAATGATAGTCCCAGAAATGATTAGAAACATGTGAGAAACACTTTAAATAGGGGTAAATAGAGCCGTTCTATCCTGATGGCCTAGTTCAATCACCGAGATTAGAGGTCGAAAACTCTAAAAATGAAGAGAGTAATGATAATGTTTACAATTCCCGCTACTCTAGATGGTGTTTTTCCACAGAAAGTGCTTCCAACCTTATGAATTGCTGTTTAGAAGCTCAGAATATGTGTATGAGGATGATAAATGAAGAGAATACTGTTTATATTTACAGGTGATTCTGATTAGACTGGCGTTTTCTGAATGGCTCAATTTAAACCTTTAAGATTCCTGGGTATACTTCTAGGAAAACTGTCTACTTTTCGTAAAACGCTTAACATACTCAATGATAGTCCCGAGAAATGATTAGAAACATGTAAGAAACACTTGAAATGCTGGTACATAGAGCCGTTCTGTCTTTATGTTCATGTTCAATCACGGAGAATAGAGGTAGAATGCTGCGAAATGATGAGAGTACAGATAATTTTTACCATTCTGGCTACATTAGATAAAGTTTTTCCAAAGAAAGGGCTATCAAATATTAAGAATTTCCATTTATAAAGCTCAGAATATGTGTGAAGCTGATAAATGAAGAGAATACTGTTTATATTTACAGGTGATTATGATTAGACTGGCGTTTACTGAATGATTCAATTTAAACCTTGAAGATTCCTATAAATACTTGTAGGAAAACTGTCTACCTTTGGTAAAACTCCTCACATACACAATGATAGTCCCGAGAAATGATTAGAAACATGTAAGAAACACTTGAAATGCTGGTACATAGCGCTGTTCTCTGTTTATATTCATGTTCAATCACGGAGATTAGAGATAGAATGCTGCATAATGACGAGAGTACAGATAATGTTTACCATTCTGGCTACTTTAGATGATGTATTTCCGAAGAATGAGCTTTCAAATATTAAGAATTGCAGTTTATAAAGCTAGAATATGGGTATGAAGCTGATAAATGAAGAGAATACTGTTTATATTTACAACTGAGGCTGAATTGCCTGGCGTTTTCTGAATGGCACCGTTTATATCTAGGAGATTCCTGTGTATACTTTCAGGAAAACTGTCTACTTTTGGTAATACTCTTAAAATACACAATGATAGTCCCCGAAATGATTAGAAACATCTGAGAAACACTTTAAATAGGGGTAAATAGAGCCGTTCTGTCCTGATGGCCTAGTTCAATCACCGAGATTAAAGTTAGAAAACTCTCAAATGAACAGAGTAATGATAATGTTTACAATTCCCGCTACTCTAGATGGTGTTTTTCCACAGAACGTGCTTCCAACGTTATGAATTGCTGTTTAGAAGCTCAGAATATGTGTATGAGGATGATAAATGAAGAGAATACTGTTTATATTTACAGGTGATTCTGATTAGACTGGCGTTTTCTGAATGGCTCAATTTAAACCTTTAAGATTCCTGGGTATACTTCTAGGAAAACTGTCTACTTTTCGTTAAAACGCTTAACATACACAATGATAGTCCCGAGAAATGATTAGAAACATGTAAGAAACACTTGAAATGCTGGTACATAGAGCTGTTCTATCTTTATGTTCATGTTCAATCAGGGAGATTAGAGGTAGAATGCTGCGAAATGACGAGAGGACAGATAATTTTTTACCATTCTGGCTACATTAGATAATGTTTTTCCAAAGAAAGTGCTTTCAAATATTAAGAATTTTCATTTATAAAGCTCAGAATATGTGTGAAGCTGATAAATGAAGAGAATACTGTTTATATTTACAGGTGATTATGATTAGACTGGCGTTTACTGAATGACTCAATTTAAACCTTGAAGATTCCTGTAAATACTTGTAGGAAAACTGTCTACCTTTGGTAAAACTCTTCACATCCACAATGATAGTCCCGAGAAATGATTAGAAACATGTAAGAAACACTTGAAATGCTGGTACATAGCTCTGTTCTCTGTTTATATTCATGTTCAATCACGGAGATTAGAGATAGAATGCTGCATAATGACGAGAGTACAGATAATGTTTACCATTCTGGCTACTTTAGATGATGTATTTCCAAAGAATGAGCTTTCAAATATTAAGAATTGCAGTTTATAAAGCTAGAATATGGGTATGAAGCTGATAAATGAAGAGAATACTGTTTATATTTACAACTGAGGCTGAATTGCCTGGCGATTTCTGAATGGCACAGTTTATATCTAGGAGATTCCTGTGTATACTTTCAGGAAAACTGTCTACTTTTGGTAATACTCTTAAAATACACAATGATAGTCCCCAAAATGATTAGAAACATGTGAGAAACACTTTAAATAGGGGTAAATAGAGCCGTTCTATCCTGATGGCCTAGTTCAATCACCGAGATTAGAGGTAGAAAACTCTCAAATGAAGAGAGTAATGATAATGTTTACAATTCCGGCTACTCTAGATGGTGTTTTTCCACAGAAAGTGCTTCCAACGTTATGAATTGCTGTTTAGAAGCTCAGAATATGTGTATGAGGATGATAAATGAAGAGAATACTGTTTATATTTACAGGTGATTCTGATTAGACTGGCGTTTTCTGAATGGCTCAATTTAAACCTTTAAGATTCCTGGGTATACTTCTAGGAAAACTGTCTACTTTTCGTAAAACGCTTAACATACACAATGATAGTCCCGAGAAATGATTAGAAACATGTAAGAAACACTTGAAATGCTGGTACATAGAGCTGTTCTATCTTTATGTTCATGTTCAATCGGGGAGATTAGAGGTAGAATGCTGCGAAATGACGAGAGTACAGATAATGTTTACCATTCTGGCTACTTTAGATGATGTTTTTCCAAAGAAAGTGCTTTCAAACATTGAGAATTTCCATTTATAAAGCTCAGAATATGTGTGAAACTGATAAATGAAGAGAATACTCTTTATATTTACACTTGACTATGATTAGACTGGCGTTTTCTGAATGAAACACTTTAAATCCTGAAGATTCATGTATATACTTCTGGGAAAACTGTCAAATTTTGAAAAACTGTAAAAATACACAATGATAGTCCTGGGAAATGATTAGACACATGTAGGAAACACTTGAAATGCTGGTACATAGAGCCGTTCTATCTTTATGTTCATGTTCAATCACGGAGATTAGAGGTAGAATGCTGCGAAATGACGAGAGTACAGATAATTTTTACCATTCTGGCTACATTAGATAATGTTTCTCCAAAGAAAGTGCTTTCAAATATTAAGAATTTCCATTTATAAAGCTCAGAATATGTGTTAAGCTGATAAATGAAGAGAATACTGTTTATATTTACAGGTGATTATGATTAGACTGGCGTTTACTGAATGACTCAATTTAAACCTTGAAGATTCCTGTAAATACTTGTAGGAAAACTGTCTACCTTTGGTAAAACTCTTCACATACACAATGATAGTCCCGAGAAATGATTAGAAACATGTAAGAAACACTTGAAATGCTGGTACATAGCGATGATCTCTGTTTATATTCATGTTCAATCACGGAGTTTAGAGATAGAATGCTGCATAATGACGAGAGAACAGATAATGTTTACCATTCTGGCTACTTTAGATGATGTATTTCCGAAGAATGAGCTTTCAAATATTAAGAATTGCAGTTTATTAAGCTAGAATATGGGTATGAAGCTGATAAATGAAGAGAATACTGTTTATATTTACAACTGAGGCTGAATTGCCTGGCGTTTTCTGAATGGCACCATTTATATCTAGGAGATTCCTGTGTATACTTTCAGGAAAACTGTCTACTTTTGGTAATACTCTTAAAATACACAATGATAGTCCCAGAAATGATTAGAAACATGTGAGAAACACTTTATATAGGGGTAAATAGAGCCGTTCTATCCTGATGGCCTAGTTCAATCACCGAGATTAGAGGTCGAAAACTCTAAAAATGAAGAGAGTAATGATAATGTTTACAATTCCCGCAACTCTAGATGGTGTTTTTCCACAGAAAGTGCTTCCAACGTTATGAATTGCTGTTTAGAAGCTCAGAATATGTGTATGAGGCTAATAAATGAAGAGAATACTGTTTATATTTACAGGTGATTCTGATTAGACTGGCGTTTTCTGAATGGCTCAATTTAAACCTTTAAGATTCCTGGGTATACTTCTAGGAAAACTGTCTACTTTTCGTAAAACGCTTAACATACACAATGATAGTCCCGAGAAATGATTAGAAACATGTAAGAAACACTTGAAATGCTGGTACATAGAGCTGTTCTATCTTTATGTTCATGTTCAATCGGGGAGATTAGAGGTAGAATGCTGCGAAATGACGAGAGTACACATAATGTTTACCATTCTGGCTACTTTAGATGATGTTTTTCCAAAGAAAGTGCTTTCAAACATTGAGAATTTCCATTTATAAAGCTCAGAATATGTGTGAAGCTGATCAATGAAGAGAATACTGTTTATATTTACAGGTGACTATGATTAGACTGGCGTTTTCTGAATGAAACACTTTAAATCCTGAAGATTCATGTATATACTTCTGGGAAAAGTGTCTAATTTTGAAAAACTGTAAAAATACACAATGATAGTCCTGGGAAATCATTAGAAACATGTAGGAAACACTTGAAATGCTGGTACATAGAGCCGTTCTATCTTTATGTTCATGTTCAATCACGGAGATTAGAGGTAGAATGCTGCGAAATGATGACAGTACAGATAATTTTTACCATTCTGGCTACATTAGATAATGTTTTTCCAAAGAAAGTGCTTTCAAATATTAAGAATTTCCATTTATAAAGCTCAGATTTTGTGTGAAGCTGATAAATGAAGAGAATACTGTTTATATTTACAGGTGATTATGATTAGACTGGCGTTTACTGAATGACTCAATTGAAACCTTGAAGATTCCTGTAAATACTTGTAGGAAAACTGTCTACCTTTGGTAAAACTCTTCACATCCACAATGATAGTCCCGAGAAATGATTAGAAACATGTAAGAAACACTTGAAATGCTGGTACATAGCGCTGTTCTCTGTTTATATTCATGTTCAATCACGGAGATTAGAGATAGAATGCTGCATAATGACGAGAGTACAGATAATGTTTACCATTCTGGCTACTTTAGATGATGTATTTCCGAAGAATGAGCTTTCAAATATTAAGAATTGCAGTTTATAAAGCTAGAATATGGGTATGAAGCTGATAAATGAAGAGAATACTGTTTATATTTACAACTGAGGCTGAATTGCCTGGCGTTTTCTGAATGGCACAGTTTATATCTAGGAGATTCCTGTGTATACTTTCAGGAAAACTGTCTACTTTTGGTAATACTCTTAAAATACACAATGATAGTCCCCGAAATGATTAGAAACATGTGAGAAACACTTTAAATAGGGGTAAATAGAGCCGTTCTATCCTGATGGCCTAGTTCAATCACCGAGATTAGAGTTAGAAAACTCTCAAATGAAGAGAGTAATGATAATGTTTACAATTCCCGCTACTCTAGATGGTGCTTTTCCATAGTAAGTGCTTCCAACGTTATGAATTGCTCTTTAGAAGCTCAGAATATGTGTATGAGGATGATAAATGAAGAGAATACTGTTTATATTTACAGGTGATTCTGATTAGACTGGCGTTTTCTGAATGGCTCAATTTAAACCTTTAAGATTCCTGGGTGTACTTCTAGGAAAACTGTCTACTTTTCGTAAAACGCTTAACATACACAATGATAGTCCCGAGAAATGATTAGAAACATGTAAGAAACACTTGAAATGCTGGTACATAGAGCTGTTCTATCTTTATGTTCATGTTCAATCGGGGAGATTAGAGGTAGAATGCTGCGAAATGACGAGAGTACACATAATGTTTACCATTCTGGCTACTTTAGATGATGTTTTTCCAAAGAAAGTGCTTTCAAACATTGAGAATTTCCATTTATAAAGCTCAGAATATGTGTGAAGCTGATCAATGAAGAGAATACTGTTTATATTTACAGGTGACTATGATTAGACTGGCGTTTTCTGAATGAAACACTTTAAATCCTGAAGATTCATGTATATACTTCTGGGAAAAGTGTCTAATTTTGAAAAACTGTAAAAATACACAATGATAGTCCTGGGAAATGATTAGAAACATGTAGGAAACACTTGAAATGCTGGTACATAGAGCCGTTCTATCTTTATGTTCATGTTCAATCACGGAGATTAGAGGTAGAATGCTGCGAAATGATGAGAGTACAGATAATTTTTACCATTCTGGCTACATTAGATAATGTTTTTCCAAAGAAAGTGCTTTCAAATATTAAGAATTTCCATTTATAAAGCTCAGATTTTGTGTGAAGCTGATAAATGAAGAGAATACTGTTTATATTTACAGGTGATTATGATTAGACTGGCGTTTACTGAATGACTCAATTTAAACCTTGAAGATTCCTGTAAATACTTGTAGGAAAACTGTCTACCTTTGGTAAAACTCTTCACATCCACAATGATAGTCCCGAGAAATGATTAGAAACATGTAAGAAACACTTGAAATGCTGGTACATAGCGCTGTTCTCTGTTTATATTCATGTTCAATCACGGAGATTAGAGATAGAATGCTGCATAATGACGAGAGTACAGATAATGTTTACCATTCTGGCTACTTTAGATGATGTATTTCCGAAGAATGAGCTTTCAAATATTAAGAATTGCAGTTTATAAAGCTAGAATATGGGTATGAAGCTGATAAATGAAGAGAATACTGTTTATATTTACAACTGAGGCTGAATTGCCTGGCGTTTTCTGAATGGCACAGTTTATATCTAGGAGATTCCTGTGTATACTTTCAGGAAAACTGTCTACTTTTGGTAATACTCTTAAAATACACAATGATAGTCCCCGAAATGATTAGAAACATGTGAGAAACACTTTAAATAGGGGTAAATAGAGCCGTTCTATCCTGATGGCCTAGTTCAATCACCGAGATTAGAGTTAGAAAACTCTCAAATGAAGAGAGTAATGATAATGTTTACAATTCCCGCTACTCTAGATGGTGCTTTTCCATAGTAAGTGCTTCCAACGTTATGAATTGCTCTTTAGAAGCTCAGAATATGTGTATGAGGATGATAAATGAAGAGAATACTGTTTATATTTACAGGTGATTCTGATTAGACTGGCGTTTTCTGAATGGCTCAATTTAAACCTTTAAGATTCCTGGGTGTACTTCTAGGAAAACTGTCTACTTTTCGTAAAACGCTTAACATACACAATGATAGTCCCGAGAAATGATTAGAAACATGTAAGAAACACTTGAAATGCTGGTACATAGAGCTGTTCTATCTTTATGTTCATGTTCAATCGGGGAGATTAGAGGTAGAATGCTGCGAAATGACGAGAGTACACATAATGTTTACCATTCTGGCTACTTTAGATGATGTTTTTCCAAAGAAAGTGCTTTCAAACATTGAGAATTTCCATTTATAAAGCTCAGAATATGTGTGAAGCTGATCAATGAAGAGAATACTGTTTATATTTACAGGTGACTATGATTAGACTGGCGTTTTCTGAATGAAACACTTTAAATCCTGAAGATTCATGTATATACTTCTGGGAAAAGTGTCTAATTTTGAAAAACTGTAAAAATACACAATGATAGTCCTGGGAAATGATTAGAAACATGTAGGAAACACTTGAAATGCTGGTACATAGAGCCGTTCTATCTTTATGTTCATGTTCAATCACGGAGATTAGAGGTAGAATGCTGCGAAATGATGAGAGTACAGATAATTTTTACCATTCTGGCTACATTAGATAATGTTTTTCCAAAGAAAGTGCTTTCAAATATTAAGAATTTCCATTTATAAAGCTCAGATTTTGTGTGAAGCTGATAAATGAAGAGAATACTGTTTATATTTACAGGTGATTATGATTAGACTGGCGTTTACTGAATGACTCAATTTAAACCTTGAAGATTCCTGTAAATACTTGTAGGAAAACTGTCTACCTTTGGTAAAACTCTTCACATCCACAATGATAGTCCCGAGAAATGATTAGAAACATGTAAGAAACACTTGAAATGCTGGTACATAGCGCTGTTCTCTGTTTATATTCATGTTCAATCACGGAGATTAGAGATAGAATGCTGCATAATGACGAGAGTACAGATAATGTTTACCATTCTGGCTACTTTAGATGATGTATTTCCGAAGAATGAGCTTTCAAATATTAAGAATTGCAGTTTATAAAGCTAGAATATGGGTATGAAGCTGATAAATGAAGAGAATACTGTTTATATTTACAACTGAGGCTGAATTGCCTGGCGTTTTCTGAATGGCACAGTTTATATCTAGGAGATTCCTGTGTATACTTTCAGGAAAACTGTCTACTTTTGGTAATACTCTTAAAATACACAATGATAGTCCCCGAAATGATTAGAAACATGTGAGAAACACTTTAAATAGGGGTAAATAGAGCCGTTCTATCCTGATGGCCTAGTTCAATCACCGAGATTAGAGTTAGAAAACTCTCAAATGAAGAGAGTAATGATAATGTTTACAATTCCCGCTACTCTAGATGGTGCTTTTCCATAGTAAGTGCTTCCAACGTTATGAATTGCTCTTTAGAAGCTCAGAATATGTGTATGAGGATGATAAATGAAGAGAATACTGTTTATATTTACAGGTGATTCTGATTAGACTGGCGTTTTCTGAATGGCTCAATTTAAACCTTTAAGATTCCTGGGTGTACTTCTAGGAAAACTGTCTACTTTTCGTAAAACGCTTAACATACACAATGATAGTCCCGAGAAATGATTAGAAACATGTAAGAAACACTTGAAATGCTGGTACATAGAGCTGTTCTATCTTTATGTTCATGTTCAATCGGGGAGATTAGAGGTAGAATGCTGCGAAATGACGAGAGTACACATAATGTTTACCATTCTGGCTACTTTAGATGATGTTTTTCCAAAGAAAGTGCTTTCAAACATTGAGAATTTCCATTTATAAAGCTCAGAATATGTGTGAAGCTGATCAATGAAGAGAATACTGTTTATATTTACAGGTGACTATGATTAGACTGGCGTTTTCTGAATGAAACACTTTAAATCCTGAAGATTCATGTATATACTTCTGGGAAAAGTGTCTAATTTTGAAAAACTGTAAAAATACACAATGATAGTCCTGGGAAATGATTAGAAACATGTAGGAAACACTTGAAATGCTGGTACATAGAGCCGTTCTATCTTTATGTTCATGTTCAATCACGGAGATTAGAGGTAGAATGCTGCGAAATGATGAGAGTACAGATAATTTTTACCATTCTGGCTACATTAGATAATGTTTTTCCAAAGAAAGTGCTTTCAAATATTAAGAATTTCCATTTATAAAGCTCAGATTTTGTGTGAAGCTGATAAATGAAGAGAATACTGTTTATATTTACAGGTGATTATGATTAGACTGGCGTTTACTGAATGACTCAATTTAAACCTTGAAGATTCCTGTAAATACTTGTAGGAAAACTGTCTACCTTTGGTAAAACTCTTCACATCCACAATGATAGTCCCGAGAAATGATTAGAAACATGTAAGAAACACTTGAAATGCTGGTACATAGCGCTGTTCTCTGTTTATATTCATGTTCAATCACGGAGATTAGAGATAGAATGCTGCATAATGACGAGAGTACAGATAATGTTTACCATTCTGGCTACTTTAGATGATGTATTTCCGAAGAATGAGCTTTCAAATATTAAGAATTGCAGTTTATAAAGCTAGAATATGGGTATGAAGCTGATAAATGAAGAGAATACTGTTTATATTTACAACTGAGGCTGAATTGCCTGGCGTTTTCTGAATGGCACAGTTTATATCTAGGAGATTCCTGTGTATACTTTCAGGAAAACTGTCTACTTTTGGTAATACTCTTAAAATACACAATGATAGTCCCCGAAATGATTAGAAACATGTGAGAAACACTTTAAATAGGGGTAAATAGAGCCGTTCTATCCTGATGGCCTAGTTCAATCACCGAGATTAGAGGTAGAAAACTCTCAAATGAAGAGAGTAATGATAATGTTTACAATTCCCGCTACTCTAGATGGTGCTTTTCCATAGTAAGTGCTTCCAACGTTATGAATTGCTCTTTAGAAGCTCAGAATATGTGTATGAGGATGATAAATGAAGAGAATACTGTTTATATTTACAGGTGATTCTGATTAGACAGGCGTTTTCTGAATGGCTCAATTTAAACCTTTAAGATTCCTGGGTATACTTCTAGGAAAACTGTCTACTTTTCGTAAAACGCTTAACATACACAATGATAGTCCCTAGAAATGATTAGAAACATGTAAGAAACACTTGAAATGCTGGTACATAGAGCTGTTCTATCTTTATGTTCATGTTCAATCGGGGAGATTAGAGGTAGAATGCTGCGAAATGACGAGAGTACACATAATGTTTACCATTCTGGCTACTTTAGATGATGTTTTTCCAAAGAAAGTGCTTTCAAACATTGAGAATTTCCATTTATAAAGCTCAGAATATGTGTGAAGCTGATCAATGAAGAGAATACTGTTTATATTTACAGGTGACTATGATTAGACTGGCGTTTTCTGAATGAAACACTTTAAATCCTGAAGATTCATGTATATACTTCTGGGAAAAGTGTCTAATTTTGAAAAACTGTAAAAATACACAATGATAGTCCTGGGAAATGATTAGAAACATGTAGGAAACACTTTGAATGGTGGTACATAGAGCCGATCTATCTTTATGTTCATGTTCAATCACGGAGATTAGAGGTAGAATGCTGCGAAATGATGAGAGTACAGATAATTTTTACCATTCTGGCTACATTAGATAATGTTTTTCCAAAGAAAGTGCTTTCAAATATTAAGAATTTCCATTTATAAAGCTCAGATTTTGTGTGAAGCTGATAAATGAAGAGAATACTGTTTATATTTACAGGTGATTATGATTAGACTGGCGTTTACTGAATGACTCAATTTAAACCTTGAAGATTCCTGTAAATACTTGTAGGAAAACTGTCTACCTTTGGTAAAACTCTTCACATCCACAATGATAGTCCCGAGAAATGATTAGAAACATGTAAGAAACACTTGAAATGCTGGTACATAGCGCTGTTCTCTGTTTATATTCATGTTCAATCACGGAGATTAGAGATAGAATGCTGCATAATGACGAGAGTACAGATAATGTTTACCATTCTGGCTACTTTAGATGATGTATTTCCGAAGAATGAGCTTTCAAATATTAAGAATTGCAGTTTATAAAGCTAGAATATGGGTATGAAGCTGATAAATGAAGAGAATACTGTTTATATTTACAACTGAGGCTGAATTGCCTGGCGTTTTCTGAATGGCACAGTTTATATCTAGGAGATTCCTGTGTATACTTTCAGGAAAACTGTCAACTTTTGGTAATACTCTTAAAATACACAATGATAGTCCCCGAAATGATTAGAAACATGTGAGAAACACTTTAAATAGGGGTAAATAGAGCCGTTCTATCCTGATGGCCTAGTTCAATCACCGAGATTAGAGTTAGAAAACTCTCAAATGAAGAGAGTAATGATAATGTTTACAAATCCCGCTACTCTAGATGGTGCTTTTCCATAGTAAGTGCTTCCAACGTTATGAATTGCTCTTTAGAAGCTCAGAATATGTGTATGAGGATGATAAATGAAGAGAATACTGTTTATATTTACAGGTGATTCTGATTAGACTGGCGTTTTCTGAATGGCTCAATTTAAACCTTTAAGATTCCTGGGTATACTTCTAGGAAAACTGTCTACTTTTCGTAAAACGCTTAACATACACAATGATAGTCCCGAGAAATGATTAGAAACATGTAAGAAACACTTGAAATGCTGGTACATAGAGCTGTTCTATCTTTATGTTCATGTTCAATCGGGGAGATTAGAGGTAGAATGCTGCGAAATGACGAGAGTACACATAATGTTTACCATTCTGGCTACTTTAGATGATGTTTTTCCAAAGAAAGTGCTTTCAAACATTGAGAATTTCCATTTATAAAGCTCAGAATATGTGTGAAGCTGATCAATGAAGAGAATACTGTTTATATTTACAGGTGACTATGATTAGACTGGCGTTTTCTGAATGAAACACTTTAAATCCTGAAGATTCATGTATATACTTCTGGGAAAAACTGTCTAATTTTGAAAAACTGTAAAAATACACAATGATAGTCCTGGGAAATGATTAGAAACATGTAGGAAACACTTGAAATGCTGGTACATAGAGCCGTTCTATCTTTATGTTCATGTTCAATCACGGAGATTAGAGTTAGAATGCTGCGAAATGACGAGAGTACAGATAATGTTTACCATTCTGGCTACTTTAGATGATGTTTTTCCAAAGAAAGTGCTTTCGAAAATTGAGAATTTCCATTTATAAAGCTCAGAATATGTGTGAAGCTGATAAATGAAGAGAATACTCTTTATATTTACAGGTGACTATGATTAGACTGGCGTTTTCTGAATGAAACACTTTAAATCCTGAAGATTCATGTATATACTTCTGGGAAAACTGTCTAATTTTGAAAAACTGTAAAAATACACAATGATAGTCCTGGAAAATGATTAGAAACATGTAGGAAACACTTTGAATGGTGGTACATAGAGCCGATCTATCTTTATGTTCATGTTCAATCACGGAGATTAGAGGTAGAATGCTGCGAAATGATGAGAGTACAGATAATTTTTACCATTCTGGCTACATTAGATAATGTTTTTCCAAAGAAAGTGCTTTCAAATATTAAGAATTTCCATTTATAAAGCTCAGAATATGTGTGAAGCTGATAAATGAAGAGAATACTGTTTATATTTACAGGTGATTATGATTAGACTGGCGTTTACTGAATGACTCAATTTAAACCTTGAAGATTCCTGTAAATGCTTGTAGGAAAACTGTCTACCTTTGGTAAAACTCTTCACATCCACAATGATAGTCCCGAGAAATGATTAGAAACATGTAAGAAACACTTGAAATGCTGGTACATGGCGTTGTTCTCTGTTTATATTCATGTTCAATCACGGAGATTAGAGATAGAATGCTGCATAATGACGAGAGTACAGATAATGTTTACCATTCTGGCTACTTTAGATGATGTATTTCCGAAGAATGAGCTTTCAAATATTAAGAATTGCAGTTTATAAAGCTAGAATATGGGTATGAAGCTGATAAATGAAGAGAATACTGTTTATATTTACAACTGAGGCTGAATTGCCTGGCGTTTTCTGAATGGCACAGTTTATATCTAGGAGATTCCTGTGTATACTTTCAGGAAAACTGTCTACTTTTGGTAATACTCTTAAAATACACAATGATAGTCCCCGAAATGATTAGAAACATGTGAGAAACACTTTAAATAGGGGTAAATAGAGCCGTTCTATCCTGATGGCCTAGTTCAATCACCGAGATTAGAGTTAGAAAACTCTCAAATGAAGAGAGTAATGATAATGTTTACAATTCCCGCTACTCTAGATGGTGCTTTTCCATAGTAAGTGCTTCCAACGTTATGAATTGCTCTTTAGAAGCTCAGAATATGTGTATGAGGATGATAAATGAAGAGAATACTGTTTATATTTACAGGTGATTCTGATTAGACTGGCGTTTTCTGAATGGCTCAATTTAAACCTTTAAGATTCCTGGGTATACTTCTAGGAAAACTGTCTACTTTTCGTAAAACGCTTAACATACACAATGATAGTCCCGAGAAATGATTAGAAACATGTAAGAAACACTTGAAATGCTGGTACATAGAGCTGTTCTATCTTTATGTTCATGTTCAATCGGGGAGATTAGAGGTAGAATGCTGCGAAATGACGAGAGTACAGATAATGTTTACCATTCTGGCTACTTTAGATGATGTTTTTCCAAAGAAAGTGCTTTCAAACATTGAGAATTTCCATTTATAAAGCTCAGAATATGTGTGAAGCTGATCAATGAAGAGAATACTGTTTATATTTACAGGTGACTATGATTAGACTGGCGTTTTCTGAATGAAACACTTTAAATCCTGAAGATTCATGTATATACTTCTGGGAAAACTGTCTAATTTTGAAAAACTGTAAAAACACACAATGATAGTCCTGAGAAATGATTAGAAACATGTAGGAAACACTTGAAATGCTGGTACATAGAGCCGTTCTATCTTTATGTTCACGTTCAATCACGGAGATTAGAGGTAGAATCCTGCGAAATGACGAGAGTACAGATAATTTTTACCATTCTGGCTACATTAGATAATGTTTTTCCAAAGAAAGTGCTTTCGAAAATTGAGAATTTCCATTTATAAAGCTCAGAATATGTGTGAAGCTGATCAATGAAGAGAATACTGTTTATATTTACAGGTGACTATGATTAGACTGGCGTTTTCTGAATGAAGCACTTTAAATCCTGAAGATTCATGTATATACTTCTGGGAAAACTGTCTAATTTTGAAAAACTGTAAAAATACACAATGATAGTCCTGGAAAATGATTAGAAACATGTAGGAAACACTTTGAATGGTGGTACATAGAGCCGATCTATCTTTATGTTCATGTTCAATCACGGAGATTAGAGGTAGAATGCTGCGAAATGATGAGAGTACAGATAATTTTTACCATTCTGGCTACATTAGATAATGTTTTTCCAAAGAAAGTGCTTTCAAATATTAAGAATTTCCATTTATAAAGCTCAGATTTTGTGTGAAGCTGATAAATGAAGAGAATACTGTTTATATTTACAGGTGATTATGATTAGACTGGCGTTTACTGAATGACTCAATTTAAACCTTGAAGATTCCTGTAAATACTTGTAGGAAAACTGTCTACCTTTGGTAAAACTCTTCACATCCACAATGATAGTCCCGAGAAATGATTAGAAACATGTAAGAAACACTTGAAATGCTGGTACATAGCGCTGTTCTCTGTTTATATTCATGTTCAATCACGGAGATTAGAGATAGAATGCTGCATAATGACGAGAGTACAGATAATGTTTACCATTCTGGCTACTTTAGATGATGTATTTCCGAAGAATGAGCTTTCAAATATTAAGAATTTCAGTTTATAAAGCTAGAATATGGGTATGAAGCTGATAAATGAAGAGAATACTGTTTATATTTACAACTGAGGCTGAATTGCCTGGCGTTTTCTGAATGGCACAGTTTATATCTAGGAGATTCCTGTGTATACTTTCAGGAAAACTGTCTACTTTTGGTAATACTCTTAAAATACACAATGATAGTCCCCGAAATGATTAGAAACATGTGAGAAACACTTTAAATAGGGGTAAATAGAGCCGTTCTATCCTGATGGCCTAGTTCAATCATCGAGATTAGAGGTAGAAAACTCTCAAATGAAGAGAGTAATGATAATGTTTACAATTCCCGCTACTCTAGATGGTGCTTTTCCATAGTAAGTGCTTCCAACGTTATGAATTGCTGTTTAGAAGCTCAGAATATGTGTATGAGGATGATAAATGAAGAGAATACTGTTTATATTTACAGGTGATTCTGATTAGACTGGCGTTTTCTGAATGGCTCAATTTAAACCTTTAAGATTCCTGGGTATACTTCTAGGAAAACTGTCTACTTTTCGTAAAACGCTTAACATACACAATGATAGTCCCGAGAAATGATTAGAAACATGTAAGAAACACTTGAAATGCTGGTACATAGAGCTGTTCTATCTTTATGTTCATGTTCAATCGGGGAGATTAGAGGTAGAATGCTGCGAAATGACGAGAGTACAGATAATGTTTACCATTCTGGCTACTTTAGATGATGTTTTTCCAAAGAAAGTGCTTTCAAACATTGAGAATTTCCATTTATAAAGCTCAGAATATGTGTGAAGCTGATCAATGAAGAGAATACTGTTTATATTTACAGGTGACTATGATTAGACTGGCGTTTTCTGAATGAAACACTTTAAATCCTGAAGATTCATGTATATACTTCTGGGAAAACTGTCTAATTTTGAAAAACTGTAAAAACACACAATGATAGTCCTGAGAAATGATTAGAAACATGTAGGAAACACTTGAAATGCTGGTACATAGAGCCGTTCTATCTTTATGTTCACGTTCAATCACGGAGATTAGAGGTAGAATCCTGCGAAATGACGAGAGTACAGATAATTTTTACCATTCTGGCTACATTAGATAATGTTTTTTCCAAAGAAAGTGCTTTCAAATATTAAGAATTTCCATTTATAAAGCTCAGATTTTGTGTGAAGCTGATAAATGAAGAGAATACTGTTTATATTTACAGGTGATTATGATTAGACTGGCGTTTACTGAATGACTCAATTTAAACCTTGAAGATTCCTGTAAATACTTGTAGGAAAACTGTCTACCTTTGGTAAAACTCTTCACATCCACAATGATAGTCCCGAGAAATGATTAGAAACATGTAAGAAACACTTGAAATGCTGGTACATAGCGCTGTTCTCTGTTTATATTCATGTTCAATCACGGAGATTAGAGATAGAATGCTGCATAATGACGAGAGTACAGATAATGTTTACCATTCTGGCTACTTTAGATGATGTATTTCCGAAGAATGAGCTTTCAAATATTGAGAATTGCAGTTTATAAAGCTAGAATATGGGTATGAAGCTGATAAATGAAGAGAATACTGTTTATATTTACAACTGAGGCTGAATTGCCTGGCGTTTTCTGAATGGCACAGTTTATATCTAGGAGATTCCTGTGTATACTTTCAGGAAAACTGTTTACTTTTGGTAATACTCTTAAAATACACAATGATAGTCCCCGAAATGATTAGAAACATGTGAGAAACACTTTAAATAGGGGTAAATAGAGCCGTTCTATCCTGATGGCCTAGTTCAATCACCGAGATTAGAGTTAGAAAACTCTCAAATGAAGAGAGTAATGATAATGTTTACAATTCCCGCTACTCTAGATGGTGCTTTTCCATAGTAAGTGCTTCCAACGTTATGAATTGCTCTTTAGAAGCTCAGAATATGTGTATGAGGATGATAAATGAAGAGAATACTGTTTATATTTACAGGTGATTCTGATTAGACTGGCGTTTTCTGAATGGCTCAATTTAAACCTTTAAGATTCCTGGGTATACTTCTAGAAAAACTGTCTACTTTTCGTAAAACGCTTAACATACACAATGATAGTCCCGAGAAATGATTAGAAACATGTAAGAAACACTTGAAATGCTGGTACATAGCGCTGTTCTCTGTTTATATTCATTTTCAATCACGGAGATTAGAGATAGAATGCTGCATAATGACGAGAGTACAGATAATGTTTACCATTCTGGCTACTTTAGATGATGTATTTCCGAAGAATGAGCTTTCAAATATTAAGAATTTCCATTTATAAAGCTCAGAATATGTGTGAAGCTGATAAATGAAGAGAATACTGTTCATATTTACAGGTGATTATGATTAGACTGGCGTTTACTGAATGACTCAATTTAAACCTTGAAGATTCCTGTAAGTACTTGTAGGAAAACTGTCTACCTTTGGTAAAACTCTTCACATACACAATGATAGTCCAGAGAAATGATTAGAAACATGTAAGAAACACTTGAAATGCTGGTACATAGCGCTGTTCTCTGTTTATATTCATGTTCAATCACGGAGATTAGAGATAGAATGCTGCATAATGACGATAGTACAGATAATGTTTACCATTCTGGCTACTTTAGATGACGTATTTCCGAAGAATGAGCTTTCAAATATTAAGAATTGCAGTTTATAAAGCTAGAATATGGGTATGAAGCTGATAAATGAAGAGAATACTGTTTATATTTACAACTGAGGCTGAATTGCCTGGCGTTTTCTGAATGGCACAGTTTATATCTAGGAGATTCCTGTGTATACTTTCAGGAAATCTGTCTACTTTTGGTAATACTCTTAAAATACACAATGATAGTCCCCGAAATGATTAGAAACATGTGAGAAACACTTTAAATAGGGGTAAATAGAGCCGTTCTATCCTGATGGCCTAGTTCAATCACCGAGATTAGAGGTCGAAAACTCTAAAAATGAAGAGAGTAATGATAATGTTTACAATTCCCGCTACTCTAGATGGTGTTTTTCCACAGAAAGTGCTTCCAACGTTATGAATTGCTGTTTAGAAGCTCAGAATATGTGTATGAGGATGATAAATGAAGAGAATACTGTTTATATTTACAGGTGATTCTGATTAGACTGGCGTTTTCTGAATGGCTCAATATAAACCTTTAAGATTCCTGGGTATACTTCTAGGAAAACTGTCTACTTTTCGTAAAACGCTTAACATACTCAATGATAGTCCCGAGAAATGATTAGAAACATGTAGGAAACACTTGAAATGCTGGTACATAGGGCTGTTCTATCTTTATGTTCATGTTCAATCACGGAGATTAGAGGTAGAATGCTGCGAAATGACGAGAGTACAGATAATGTTTACCATTCTGGCTAATTTAGATGATGTTTTTCCAAAGAAAGTGCTTTCAAATATTGAGAATTTCCATTTATAAAGCTCAGAATATGTGTGAAGCTGATAAATGAAGAGAATACTGTTTATATTTACAGTTGACTATGATTAGACTGGCGTTTTCTGAATAAAACACTTTAAATCCTGAAGATTCATGTATATACTTCTGGGAAAACTGTCTAATTTTGAAAAACTGTAAAAATACACAATGATAGTCCTGGGAAATGATTAGAAACATGTAGGAAACACTTGAAATGCTGGTACATAGCGCTGTTCTCTGTTTATATTCATGTTCAATCACGGAGATTAGAGATAGAATGCTGCATAATGACGAGAGTACAGATAATGTTTACCATTCTGGCTACTTTAGATGATGTATTTCCGAAGAATGAGCTTTCAAATATTAAGAATTGCAGTTTATAAAGCTAGAATATGGGTATGAAGCTGATAAATGAAGAGAATACTGTTTATATTTACAACTGAGGCTGAATTGCCTGGCGTTTTCTGAATGGCACAGTTTATATCTAGGAGATTCCTGTGTATACTTTCAGGAAAACTGTCTACTTTTGGTAATACTCTTAAAATACACAATGATAGTCCCCGAAATGATTAGAAACATGTGAGAAACACTTTAAATAGGGGTAAATAGAGCCGTTCTATCCTGATGGCCTAGTTCAATCACCGAGATTAGAGGTCGAAAACTCTAAAAATGAAGAGAGTAATGATAATGTTTACAATTCCCGCTACTCTAGATGGTGTTTTTCCACAGAAAGTGCTTCCAACGTTATGAATTGATGTTTAGAAGCTCAGAATATGTGTATGAGGATGATAAATGAAGAGAATACTGTTTATATTTACAGGTGATTCTGATTAGACTGCCGTTTTCTGAATGGCTCAATTTAAACCTTTAAGATTCCTGGGTATACTTCTAGGAAAACTGTCTACTTTTCGTAAAACGCTTAACATACACAATGATAGTCCTGAGAAATGATTAGAAACATGTAAGAAACACTTGAAATGCTGGTACATAGAACTGTTCTATCTTTATGTTCATGTTCAATCGGTGAGATTAGAGGTAGAATGCTGCGAAATGACGAGAGTACAGATAATGTTTACCATTCTGGCTAATTTAGATGATGTTTTTCCAAAGAAAGTGCTTTCAAATATTGAGAATTTCCATTTATAAAGCTCAGAATATGTGTGAAGCTGATAAATGAAGAGAATACTGTTTATATTTACAGTTGACTATGATTAGACTGGCGTTTTCTGAATGAAACACTTTAAGTCCTGAAGATTCATGTATATACTTCTGGGAAAACTGTCTAATTTTGAAAAACTGTAAAAATACACAATGATAGTCCTGGGAAATGATTAGAAACATGTAGGAAACACTTGAAATGCTGGTACATAGCGCTGTTCTCTGTTTATATTCATGTTCAATCACGGAGATTAGAGATAGAATGCTGCATAATGACGAGAGTACAGATAATGTTTACCATTCTGGCTACTTTAGATGATGTATTTCCGAAGAATGAGCTTTCAAATATTAAGAATTGCAGTTTATAAAGCTAGAATATGGGTATGAAGCTGATAAATGAAGAGAATACTGTTTATATTTACAACTGAGGCTGAATTGCCTGGCGTTTTCTGAATGGCACAGTTTATATCTAGGAGATTCCTGTGTATACTTTCAGGAAAACTGTGTACTTTTGGTAATACTCTTAAAATACACAATGATAGTCCCCGAAATGATTAGAAACATGTGAGAAACACTTTAAATAGGGGTAAATAGAGCCGTTCTATCCTGATGGCCTAGTTCAATCACCGAGATTAGAGTTAGAAAACTCTCAAATGAAGAGAGTAATGATAATGTTTACAATTCCCGCTACTCTAGATGGTGCTTTTCCATAGTAAGTGCTTCCAACGTTATGAATTGCTCTTTAGAAGCTCAGAATATGTGTATGAGGATGATAAATGAAGAGAATACTGTTTATATTTACAGGTGATTCTGATTAGACTGGCGTTTTCTGAATGGCTCAATTTAAACCTTTAAGATTCCTGGGTATACTTCTAGAAAAACTGTCTACTTTTCGTAAAACGCTTAACATACACAATGATAGTCCCGAGAAATGATTAGAAACATGTAAGAAACACTTGAAATGCTGGTACATAGCGCTGTTCTCTGTTTATATTCATTTTCAATCACGGAGATTAGAGATAGAATGCTGCATAATGACGAGAGTACAGATAATGTTTACCATTCTGGCTACTTTAGATGATGTATTTCCGAAGAATGAGCTTTCAAATATTAAGAATTTCCATTTATAAAGCTCAGAATATGTGTGAAGCTGATAAATGAAGAGAATACTGTTCATATTTACAGGTGATTATGATTAGACTGGCGTTTACTGAATGACTCAATTTAAACCTTGAAGATTCCTGTAAGTACTTGTAGGAAAACTGTCTACCTTTGGTAAAACTCTTCACATACACAATGATAGTCCAGAGAAATGATTAGAAACATGTAAGAAACACTTGAAATGCTGGTACATAGCGCTGTTCTCTGTTTATATTCATGTTCAATCACGGAGATTAGAGATAGAATGCTGCATAATGACGATAGTACAGATAATGTTTACCATTCTGGCTACTTTAGATGACGTATTTCCGAAGAATGAGCTTTCAAATATTAAGAATTGCAGTTTATAAAGCTAGAATATGGGTATGAAGCTGATAAATGAAGAGAATACTGTTTATATTTACAACTGAGGCTGAATTGCCTGGAGTTTTCTGAATGGCACAGTTTATATCTAGGAGATTCCTGTGTATACTTTCAGGAAATCTGTCTACTTTTGGTAATACTCTTAAAATACACAATGATAGTCCACGAAATGATTAGAAACATGTGAGAAACACTTTAAATAGGGGTAAATAGAGTCGTTCTATCCTGATGGCCTAGTTCAATCACCGAGATTAGAGGTCGAAAACTCTAAAAATGAAGAGAGTAATGATAATGTTTACAATTCCCGCTACTCTAGATGGTGTTTTTCCACAGAAAGTGCTTCCAACGTTATGAATTGCTGTTTAGAAGCTCAGAATATGTGTATGAGGATGATAAATGAAGAGAATACTGTTTATATTTACAGGTGATTCTGATTAGACTGGCGTTTTCTGAATGGCTCAATTTAAACCTTTAAGATTCCTGGGTATACTTCTAGGAAAACTGTCTACTTTTCGTAAAACCCTTAACATACTCAATGATAGTCCCGAGAAATGATTAGAAACATGTAGGAAACACTTGAAATGCTGGTACATAGGGCTGTTCTATCTTTATGTTCATGTTCAATCGGGGAGATTAGAGGTAGAATGCTGCGAAATGACGAGAGTACAGATAATGTTTACCATTCTGGCTAATTTAGATGATGTTTTTCCAAAGAAAGTGCTTTCAAATATTGAGAATTTCCATTTATAAAGCTCAGAATATGTGTGAAGCTGATAAATGAAGAGAATACTGTTTATATTTACAGTTGACTATGATTAGACTGGCGTTTTCTGAATGAAACACTTTAAATCCTGAAGATTCATGTATATACTTCTGGGAAAACTGTCTAATTTTGAAAAACTGTAAAAATACACAATGATAGTCCTGGGAAATGATTAGAAACATGTAGGAAACACTTGAAATGCTGGTACATAGCGCTGTTCTCTGTTTATATTCATGTTCAATCACGGAGATTAGAGATAGAATGCTGCATAATGACGAGAGTACAGATAATGTTTACCATTCTGGCTACTTTAGATGATGTATTTCCGAAGAATGAGCTTTCAAATATTAAGAATTGCAGTTTATAAAGCTAGAATATGGGTATGAAGCTGATAAATGAAGAGAATACTGTTTATATTTACAACTGAGGCTGAATTGCCTGGCGTTTTCTGAATGGCACAGTTTATATCTAGGAGATTCCTGTGTATACTTTCAGGAAAACTGTCTACTTTTGGTAATACTCTTAAAATACACAATGATAGTCCCCGAAATGATTAGAAACATGTGAGAAACACTTTAAATAGGGGTAAATAGAGCCGTTCTATCCTGATGGCCTAGTTCAATCACCGAGATTAGAGGTCGAAAACTCTAAAAATGAAGAGAGTAATGATAATGTTTACAATTCCCGCTACTCTAGATGGTGTTTTTCCACAGAAAGTGCTTCCAACGTTATGAATTGCTGTTTAGAAGCTCAGAATATGTGTATGAGGATGATAAATGAAGAGAATACTGTTTATATTTACAGGTGATTCTGATTAGACTGGCGTTTTCTGAATGGCTCAATTTAAACCTTTAAGATTCCTGGGTATACTTCTAGGAAAACTGTCTACTTTTCGTAAAACGCTTAACATACACAATGATAGTCCCGAGAAATGATTAGAAACATGTAAGAAACCCATGAAATGCTGGTACATAAAGCTGTTCTATATGTTCATGTTCGATCGGGGAGATTAGAGGTAGAATGCTGCGAAATGACGAGAGTACAGATAATGTTTACCATTCTGGCTACTTTGGATGATGTTTTTCCAAAGAAAGTGCTTTCAAACATTGAGAATTTCCATTTATAAAGCTCAGAATATGTGTGAAGCTGATAAATGAAGAGAATACTGTTTATATATACAGGTGACTATGATTAGACTGGCGATTTCTGAATGAAACACTTTAAATCCTGAAGATTCATGTATATACTTCTGGGAAAACTGTCTAATTTTGAAAAACGGTAAAAATACACAATGATAGTGCTGGGAAATGATTAGAAACATGTAGGAAACACTTGAAATGCTGGTACATAGAGCCGTTCTCTCTTTATGTTCATGTTCAATCACGGAGATTAGAGGTAGAATGCTGCGAAATGATGAGAGTACAGATAATTTTTACCATTCTGACTACATTAGATAATGTTTTTCCAAAGAAAGTGCTTTCAAATATTAAGAATTTCCATTTATAAAGCTCAGATTTTGTGTGAAGCTGATAAAAGAAGAGAATACTGTTTAATTACAGGTGATTATGATTAGACTGGCGTTTACTGAATGACTCAATTTAAACCTTGAAGATTCCTGTAAATACTTGTAGGAAAACTGTCTACCTTTGGTAAAACTCTTCACATCCACAATGATAGTCCCGAGAAATGATTAGAAACATGTAAGAAACACTTGAAATGCTGGTACATAGCGCTGTTCTCTGTTTATATTCATGTTCAATCACGGAGATTAGAGATAGAATGCTGCATAATGACGAGAGTACAGATAATGTTTACCATTCTGGCTACTTTAGATGATGTATTTCCGAAGAATGAGCTTTCAAATATTAAGAATTGCAGTTTATAAAGCTAGAATATGGGTATGAAGCTGATAAATGAAGAGAATACTGTTTATATTTACAACTGAGGCTGAATTGCCTGGCGTTTTCTGAATGGCACAGTTTATATCTAGGAGATTCCTGTGTATACTTTCAGGAAAACTGTCTACTTTTGGTAATACTCTTAAAATACACAATGATAGTCCCCGAAATGATTAGAAACATGTGAGAAACACTTTAAATAGGGGTAAATAGAGCCGTTCTATCCTGATGGCCTAGTTCAATCACCGAGATTAGAGTTAGAAAACTCTCAAATGAAGAGAGTAATGATAATGTTTACAATTCCCGCTACTCTAGATGGTGTTTTTCCACAGTAAGTGCTTCCAACGTTATGAATTGCTGTTTAGAAGCTCAGAATATGTGTATGAGGATGATAAATGAAGAGAATACTGTTTATATTTACAGGTGATTCTGATTAGACTGGCGTTTTCTGAATGGCTCAATTTAAACCTTTAAGATTCCTGGGTACACTTCTAGGAAAACAGTCTACTTTTCGTAAAACGCTTAACATACACAATGATAGTCCCGAGAAATGATTAGAAACATGTAAGAAACACTTGAAATGCTGGTACATAGAGCTGTTCTATCTTTATGATCATGTTCAGTCGGGGAGATTAGAGGTAGAATGCTGCGAAATGACGAGAGTACAGATAATGTTTACCATTCTGGCTACTTTAGATGATATTTTTCCAAAGAAAGTGCTTTCAAACATTGAGAATTCCATTTATAAGGCTCAGAATATGTGTGAAGCTGATAAATGAAGAGAATACTGTTTATATTTACAGGTGACTATGATTAGACTGGCGATTTCTGAATGAAACACTTTAAATCCTGAAGATTCATGTATATACTTCTGGGAAAACTGTCTAATTTTGAAAAACTGTAAAAATACACAATGATAGTCCTGGGAAATGATTAGAAACATGTAGGAAACACTTTGAATGGTGGTACATAGAGCCGATCTATCTTTAAGTTCATGTTCAATCACGGAGATTAGAGGTAGAATGCTGCGAAATGATGAGAGTACAGATAATTTTTACCATTCTGGCTACATTAGATAATGTTTTTTCCAAAGAAAGTGCTTTCAAATATTAAGAATTTCCATTTATAAAGCTCAGATTTTGTGTGAAGCTGATAAATGAAGAGAATACTGTTTATATTTACAGGTGATTATGATTAGACTGGCGTTTACTGAATGACTCAATTTAAACCTTGAAGATTCCTGTAAATACTTGTAGGAAAACTGTCTACCTTTGGTAAAACTCTTCACATCCACAATGATAGTCCCGAGAAATGATTAGAAACATGTAAGAAACACTTGAAATGCTGGTACATAGCGCTGTTCTCTGTTTATATTCATGTTCAATCACGGAGATTAGAGATAGAATGCTGCATAATGACGAGAGTACAGATAATGTTTACCATTCTGGCTACTTTAGATGATGTATTTCCGAAGAATGAGCTTTCAAATATTAAGAATTGCAGTTTATAAAGCTAGAATATGGGTATGAAGCTGATAAATGAAGAGAATACTGTTTATATTTACAACTGAGGCTGAATTGCCTGGCGTTTTCTGAATGGCACAGTTTATATCTAGGAGATTCCTGTGTATACTTTCAGGAAAACTGTCTACTTTTGGTAATACTCTTAAAATACACAATGATAGTCCCCGAAATGATTAGAAACATGTGAGAAACACTTTAAATAGGGGTAAATAGAGCCGTTCTATCCTGATGGCCTAGTTCAATCACCGAGATGAGAGTTAGAAAACTCTCAAATGAAGAGAGTAATGATAATGTTTACAATTCCCGCTACTCTAGAGGGTGCTTTTCCATAGTAAGTGCTTCCAACGTTATGAATTGCTCTTTAGAAGCTCAGAATATGTGTATGAGGATGATAAATGAAGAGAATACTGTATATATTTACAGGTGATTCTGATTAGACTGGCGTTTTCTGAATGGCTCAATTTAAACCTTTAATATTCCTGGGTATACTTCTAGAAAAACTGTCTACTTTTCGTAAAACGCTTAACATACACAATGATAGTCCCGAGAAATGATTAGAAACATGTAAGAAACACTTGAAATGCTGGTACATAGCGCTGTTCTCTGTTTATATTCATTTTCAATCACGGAGATTAGAGATAGAATGCTGCATAATGACGAGAGTACAGATAATGTTTACCATTCTGGCTACTTTAGATGATGTATTTCCGAAGAATGAGCTTTCAAATATTAAGAATTTCCATTTATAAAGCTCAGAATATGTGTGAAGCTGATAAATGAAGAGAATACTGTTCATATTTACAGGTGATTATGATTAGACTGGCGTTTACTGAATGACTCAATTTAAACCTTGAAGATTCCTGTAAGTACTTGTAGGAAAACTGTCTACCTTTGGTAAAACTCTTCACATACACAATGATAGTCCAGAGAAATGATTAGAAACATGTAAGAAACACTTGAAATGCTGGTACATAGCGCTGTTCTCTGTTTATATTCATGTTCAATCACGGAGATTAGAGATAGAATGCTGCATAATGACGATAGTACAGATAATGTTTACCATTCTGGCTAATTTAGATGATGTTTTTCCAAAGAAAGTGCTTTCAAATATTGAGAATTTCCATTTATAAAGCTCAGAATATGTGTGAAGCTGATAAATGAAGAGAATACTGTTTATATTTACAGTTGACTATGATTAGACTGGCGTTTTCTGAATGAAACACTTTAAATCCTGAAGATTCATGTATATACTTCTGGGAAAACTGTCTAATTTTGAAAAACTGTAAAAATACACAATGATAGTCCTGGGAAATGATTAGAAACATGTAGGAAACACTTGAAATGCTGGTACATAGCGCTGTTCTCTGTTTATATTCATGTTCAATCACGGAGATTAGAGATAGAATGCTGCATAATGACGAGAGTACAGATAATGTTTACCATTCTGGCTACTTTAGATGATGTATTTCCGAAGAATGAGCTTTCAAATATTAAGAATTGCAGTTTATAAAGCTAGAATATGGGTATGAAGCTGATAAATGAAGAGAATACTGTTTATATTTACAACTGAGGCTGAATTGCCTGGCGTTTTCTGAATGGCACAGTTTATATCTAGGAGATTCCTGTGTATACTTTCAGGAAAACTGTCTACTTTTGGTAATACTCTTAAAATACACAATGATAGTCCCCGAAATGATTAGAAACATGTGAGAAACACTTTAAATAGGGGTAAATAGAGCCGTTCTATCCTGATGGCCTAGTTCAATCACCGAGATTAGAGGTCGAAAACTCTAAAAATGAAGAGAGTAATGATAATGTTTACAATTCCCGCTACTCTAGATGGTGTTTTTCCACAGAAAGTGCTTCCAACGTTATGAATTGCTGTTTAGAAGCTCAGAATATGTGTATGAGGATGATAAATGAAGAGAATACTGTTTATATTTACAGGTGATTCTGATTAGACTGGCGTTTTCTGAATGGCTCAATTTAAACCTTTAAGATTCCTGGGTATACTTCTAGGAAAACTGTCTACTTTTCGTAAAACGCTTAACATACACAATGATAGTCCCGAGAAATGATTAGAAACATGTAAGAAACACTTGAAATGCTGGTACATAGAACTGTTCTATCTTTATGTTCATGTTCAATCGGTGAGATTAGAGGTAGAATGCTGCGAAATGACGAGAGTACAGATAATGTTTACCATTCTGGCTAATTTAGATGATGTTTTTCCAAAGAAAGTGCTTTCAAATATTGAGAATTTCCATTTATAAAGCACAGAATAAGTGTGAAGCTGATAAATGAAGAGAATACTGTTTATATTTACAGTTGACTATGATTAGACTGGCGTTTTCTGAATGAAACACTTTAAGTCCAGAAGATTCATGTATATACTTCTGGGAAAACTGTCTAATTTTGAAAAACTGTAAAAATACACAATGATAGTCCTGGGAAATGATTAGAAACATGTAGGAAACACTTGAAATGCTGGTACATAGCGCTGTTCTCTGTTTATATTCATGTTCAATCACGGAGATTAGAGATAGAATGCTGCATAATGATGAGAGTACAGATAATGTTTACCATTCTGGCTACTTTAGATGATGTATTTCCAAAGAATGAGCTTTCAAATATTAAGAATTGCAGTTTATAAAGCTAGCATATGGGTATGAAGCTGATAAATGAAGAGAATACTGTTTATATTTACAACTGAGGCTGAATTGCCTGGCGTTTTCTGAATGGCACAGTTTATATCTAGGAGATTCCTGTGTATACTTTCAGGAAAACTGTCTACTTTTGGTTATACTCTTAAAATACACAATGATGGTCCCCGAAATGATTAGAAACATGTGAGAAACACTTTAAATAGGGGTAAATAGAGCCGTTCTATCCTGATGACCTAGTTCAATCACCAAGATTAGAGGTAGAAAACT
This sequence comes from Myotis yumanensis, assembly GCF_028538775.1. Taxonomy (NCBI): domain Eukaryota; kingdom Metazoa; phylum Chordata; class Mammalia; order Chiroptera; family Vespertilionidae; genus Myotis; species Myotis yumanensis. Next base: position 43,929,973 of record NW_027223768.1, read on the forward strand.
CTCAAATGAAGAGAGTAATGATAATGTTTACAATTCCGGCTACTCTAGATGGTGTTTTTCCACAGAAAGTGCTTCCAACGTTATGAATTGCTGTTTAGAAGCTCAGAATATGTGTATGAGGATGATAAATGAAGAGAATACTGTTTATATTTACAGGTGATTCTGATTAGACTGGCGTTTTCTGAATGGCTCAATTTAAACCTTTAAGATTCCTGGGTATACTTCTAGGAAAACTGTCTACTTTTCGTAAAACGCTTAACATACACAATGATAGTCCCGAGAAATGATTAGAAACATGTATGAAACCCATGAAATGCTGGTACATAAAGCTGTTCTATATGTTCATGTTCGATCGGGGAGATTAGAGGTAGAATGCTGCGAAATGACGAGAGTACAGATAATGTTTACCATTCTGGCTACTTTGGATGATGTTTTTCCAAAGAAAGTGCTTTCAAACATTGAGAATTTCCATTTATAAAGCTCAGAATATGTGTGAAGCTGATAAATGAAGAGAATACTGTTTATATATACAGGTGACTATGATTAGACTGGCGATTTCTGAATGAAACACTTTAAATCCTGAAGATTCATGTATATACTTCTGGGAAAACTGTCTAATTTTGAAAAACGGTAAAAATACACAATGATAGTGCTGGGAAATGATTAGAAACATGTAGGAAACACTTGAAATGCTGGTACATAGAGCCGTTCTATCTTTATGTTCATGTTCAATCACGGAGATTAGAGGTAGAAGGCTGCGAAATGACGAGAGTACAGATAATTTTTACCATTCTGGTTACATTAGATAATGTTTTTCCAAAGAAAGTGCTTTCAAATATTAAGAATTTCCATTTATAAAGCTCAGAATATGTGTGAAGCTGATCAATGAAGAGAATACTGTTTATATTTACAGTTGACTGTGATTAGACTGGCGTTTTCTGAATGAAGCACTTTAAATCCTGAAGATTCATGTATATACTTCTGGGAAAACTGTCTAATTTTGAAAAACTGTAAAAATACACAATGATAGTCCTGGGAAATGATTAGAAACATGTAGGAAACACTTGAAATGCTGGTACATAGCGCTGTTCTCTGTTTATATTCATGTTCAATCACGGAGATTAGAGATAGAATGCTGCATAATGACGAGAGTACAGATAATGTTTACCATTCTGGCTAATTTAGATGATGTATTTCCGAAGAATGAGCTTTCAAATATTAAGAATTGCAGTTTATAAAGCTAGAATATGGGTATGAAGCTGATAAATGAAGAGAATACTGTTTATATTTACAACTGAGGCTGAATTGCCTGGCGTTTTCTGAATGGCACAGTTTATATCTAGGAGATTCCTGTGTATACTTTCAGGAAAACTGTCTACTTTTGGTAATACTCTTAAAATACACAATGATAGTCCCCGAAATGATTAGAAACATGTGAGAAACACTTTAAATAGGGGTAAATAGAGCCGTTCTATCCTGATGGCCTAGTTCAATCACCGAGATTAGAGGTCAAAAACTCTAAAAATGAAGAGAGTAATGATAATGTTTACAATTCCCGCTACTCTAGATGGTGTTTTTCCACAGAAAGTGCTTCCAACGTTATGAATTGCTGTTTAGAAGCTCAGAATATGTGTATGAGGATGATAAATGAAGAGAATACTGTTTATATTTACAGGTGATTCTGATTAGACTGCTGTTTTCTGAATGGCTCAATTTAAACCTTTAAGATTCCTGGGTATACTTCTAGGAAAACTGTCTACTTTTCCTAAAACGCTTAACATACACAATGATAGTCCCGAGAAATGATTAGAAACATGTAAGAAACACTTGAAATGCCGGTACATAGAACTGTTCTATCTTTATGTTCATGTTCAATCGGGGAGATTAGAGGTAGAATGCTGCGAAATGACGAGAGTACAGATAATGTTTACCATTCTGGCTAATTTAGATGATGTTTTTCCAAAGAAAGTGCTTTCAAATATTGAGAATTTCCATTTATAAAGCTCAGAATATGTGTGAAGCTGATAAATGAAGAGAATACTGTTTATATTTACAGTTGACTATGATTAGACTGGCGTTTTCTGAATGAAACACTTTAAATCCTGAAGATTCATGTATATACTTCTGGGAAAACTGTCTAATTTTGAAAAACTGTAAAAATACACAATGATAGTCCTGGGAAATGATTAGAAACATGTAGGAAACACTTGAAATGCTGGTACATAGCGCTGTTCTCTGTTTATATTCATGTTCAATCACGGAGATTAGAGATAGAATGCTGCATAATGACGAGAGTACAGATAATGTTTACCATTCTGGCTACTTTAGATGATGTATTTCCGAAGAATGAGCTTTCAAATATTAAGAATTGCAGTTTATAAAGCTAGAATATGGGTATGAAGCTGATAAATGAAGAGAATACTGTTTATATTTACAACTGAGGCTGAATTGCCTGGCGTTTTCTGAATGGCACAGTTTATATCTAGGAGATTCCTGTGTATACTTTCAGGAAAACTGTCTACTTTTGGTAATACTCTTAAAATACACAATGATAGTCCCCGAAATGATTAGAAACATGTGAGAAACACTTTAAATAGGGGTAAATAGAGCCGTTCTATCCTGATGGCCTAGTTCAATCACCGAGATTAGAGGTCGAAAACTCTAAAAATGAAGAGAGTAATGATAATGTTTACAATTCCCGCTACTCTAGATGGTGTTTTTCCACAGAAAGTGCTTCCAACGTTATGAATTGCTGTTTAGAAGCTCAGAATATGTGTATGAGGATGATAAATGAAGAGAATACTGTTTATATTTACAGGTGATTCTGATTAGACTGCTGTTTTCTGAATGGCTCAATTTAAACCTTTAAGATTCCTGGGTATACTTCTAGGAAAACTGTCTACTTTTCCTAAAACGCTTAACATACAAAATGATAGTCCCAAGAAATGATTAGAAACATGTAAGAAACACTTGAAATGCTGGTACATAGAACTGTTCTATCTTTATGTGCATGTTCAATCGGTGAGATTAGAGGTAGAATGCTGCGAAATGACGAGAGTACAGATAATGTTTACCATTCTGGCTAATTTAGATGATGTTTTTCCAAAGAAAGTGCTTTCAAATATTGAGAATTTCCATTTATAAAGCTCAGAATATGTGTGAAGCTGATAAATGAAGAGAATACTGTTTATATTTACAGTTGACTATGATTAGACTGGCGTTTTCTGAATGAAACACTTTAAATCCTGAAGATTCATGTATATACTTCTGGGAAAACTGTCTAATTTTGAAAAACTGTAAAAATACACAATGATAGTCTTGGGAAATGATTAGAAACATGTAGGAAACACTTGAAATGCTGGTACATAGCGCTGTTCTCTGTTTATATTCATGTTCAATCACGGAGATTAGAGATAGAATGCTGCATAATGACGAGAGTACAGATAATGTTTACCATTCTGGCTACTTTAGATGATGTATTTCCAAAGAATGAGCTTTCAAATATTAAGAATTGCAGTTTATAAAGCTAGCATATGGGTATGAAGCTGATAAATGAAGAGAATACTGTTTATATTTACAACTGAGGTTGAATTGCCTGGCGTTTTCTGAATGGCACAGTTTATATCTAGGAGATTCCTGTGTATACTTTCAGGAAAACTGTCTACTTTTGGTTATACTCTTAAAATACACAATGATGGTCCCCGAAATTATTTGAAACATGTGAGAAACACTTTAAATAGGGGTAAATAGAGCCGTTCTATCCTGATGACCTAGTTCAATCACCGAGATTAGAGGTAGAAAACTCTCAAATGAAGAGAGTAATGATAATGTTTACAATTCCGGCTACTCTAGATGGTGTTTTTCCACAGAAAGTGCTTCCAACGTTATGAATTGCTGTTTAGAAGCTCAGAATATGTGTATGAGGATGATAAATGAAGAGAATACTGTTTATATTTACAGGTGATTCTGATTAGACTGGCGTTTTCTGAATGGCTCAATTTAAACCTTTAAGATTCCTGGGTATACTTCTAGGAAAACTGTCTACTTTTCGTAAAACGCTTAACATACACAATGATAGTCCCGAGAAATGATTAGAAACATGTATGAAACCCATGAAATGCTGGTACATAAAGCTGTTCTATACGTTCATGTTCGATCGGGGAGATTAGAGGTAGAATGCTGCGAAATGACGAGAGTACAGATAATGTTTACCATTCTGGCTACTTTGGATGATGTTTTTCCAAAGAAAGTGCTTTCAAACATTGAGAATTTCCATTTATAAAGCTCAGAATATGTGTGAAGCTGATAAATGAAGAGAATACTGTTTATATATACAGGTGACTATGATTAGACTGGCGATTTCTGAATGAAACACTTTAAATCCTGAAGATTCATGTATATACTTCTGGGAAAACTGTCTAATTTTGAAAAACGGTAAAAATACACAATGATAGTGCTGGGAAATGATTAGAAACATGTAGGAAACACTTGAAATGCTGGTACATAGAGCCGTTCTATCTTTATGTTCATGTTCAATCACGGAGATTAGAGGTAGAATGCTGCGAAATGACGAGAGTACAGATAATTTTTACCATTCTGGCTACATTAGATAATGTTTTTCCAAAGAAAGTGCTTTCAAATATTAAGAATTTCCATTTATAAAGCTCAGAATATGTGTGAAGCTGATCAATGAAGAGAATACTGTTTATATTTACAGTTGACTGTGATTAGACTGGCGTTTTCTGAATGAAGCACTTTAAATCCTGAAGATTCATGTATATACTTCTGGGAAAACTGTCTAATTTTGAAAAACTGTAAAAATACACAATGATAGTCCTGGGAAATGATTAGAAACATGTAGGAAACACTTGAAATGCTGGTACATAGCGCTGTTCTCTGTTTATATTCATGTTCAATCACGGAGATTAGAGATAGAATGCTGCATAATGACGAGAGTACAGATAATGTTTACCATTCTGGCTAATTTAGATGATGTATTTCCGAAGAATGAGCTTTCAAATATTAAGAATTGCAGTTTATAAAGCTAGAATATGGGTATGAAGCTGATAAATGAAGAGAATACTGTTTATATTTACAACTGAGGCTGAATTGCCTGGCGTTTTCTGAATGGCACAGTTTATATCTAGGAGATTCCTGTGTATACTTTCAGGAAAACTGTCTACTTTTGGTAATACTCTTAAAATACACAATGATAGTCCCCGAAATGATTAGAAACATGTGAGAAACACTTTAAATAGGGGTAAATAGAGCCGTTCTATCCTGATGGCCTAGTTCAATCACCGAGATTAGAGGTCGAAAACTCTAAAAATGAAGAGAGTAATGATAATGTTTACAATTCCCGCTACTCTAGATGGTGTTTTTCCACAGAAAGTGCTTCCAACGTTATGAATTGCTGTTTAGAAGCTCAGAATATGTGTATGAGGATGATAAATGAAGAGAATACTGTTTATATTTACAGGTGATTCTGATTAGACTGCTGTTTTCTGAATGGCTCAATTTAAACCTTTAAGATTCCTGGGTATACTTCTAGGAAAACTGTCTACTTTTCCTAAAACGCTTAACATACAAAATGATAGTCCCGAGAAATGATTAGAAACATGTAAGAAACACTTGAAATGCTGGTACATAGAACTGTTCTATCTTTATGTGCATGTTCAATCGGTGAGATTAGAGGTAGAATGCTGCGAAATGACGAGAGTACAGATAATGTTTACCATTCTGGCTAATTTAGATGATGTTTTTCCAAAGAAAGTGCTTTCAAATATTGAGAATTTCCATTTATAAAGCTCAGAATATGTGTGAAGCTGATCAATGAAGAGAATACTGTTTATATTTACAGTTGACTATGATTAGACTGGCGTTTTCTGAATGAAACACTTTAAATCCTGAAGATTCATGTATATACTTCTGGGAAAACTGTCTAATTTTGAAAAACTGTAAAAATACACAATGATAGTCTTGGGAAATGATTAGAAACATGTAGGAAACACTTGAAATGCTGGTACATAGCCCTGTTCTCTGTTTATATTCATGTTCAATCACGGAGATTAGAGATAGAATGCTGCATAATGACGAGAGTACAGATAATGTTTACCATTCTGGCTACTTTAGATGATGTATTTCCAAAGAATGAGCTTTCAAATATTAAGAATTGCAGTTTATAAAGCTAGCATATGGGTATGAAGCTGATAAATGAAGAGAATACTGTTTATATTTACAACTGAGGTTGAATTGCCTGGCGTTTTCTAAATGGCACAGTTTATATCTAGGAGATTCCTGTGTATACTTTCAGGAAAACTGTCTACTTTTGGTTATACTCTTAAAATACACAATGATGGTCCCCGAAATTATTTGAAACATGTGAGAAACACTTTAAATAGGGGTAAATAGAGCCGTTCTATCCTGATGACCTAGTTCAATCACCGAGATTAGAGGTAGAAAACTCTCAAATGAAGAGAGTAATGATAATGTTTACAATTCCGGCTACTCTAGATGGTGTTTTTCCACAGAAAGTGCTTCCAACGTTATGAATTGCTGTTTAGAAGCTCAGAATATGTGTATGAGGATGATAAATGAAGAGAATACTGTTTATATTTACAGGTGATTCTGATTAGACTGGCGTTTTCTGAATGGCTCAATTTAAACCTTTAAGATTCCTGGGTATACTTCTAGGAAAACTGTCTACTTTTCGTAAAACGCTTAACATACACAATGATAGTCCCGAGAAATGATTAGAAACATGTAAGAAACCCATGAAATGCTGGTACATAAAGCTGTTCTATATGTTCATGTTCGATCGGGGAGATTAGAGGTAGAATGCTGCGAAATGACGAGAGTACAGATAATGTTTACCATTCTGGCTACTTTGGATGATGTTTTTCCAAAGAAAGTGCTTTCAAACATTGAGAATTTCCATTTATAAAGCTCAGAATATGTGTGAAGCTGATAAATGAAGAGAATACTGTTTATATATACAGGTGACTATGATTAGACTGGCGATTTCTGAATGAAACACTTTAAATCCTGAAGATTCATGTATATACTTCTGGGAAAACTGTCTAATTTTGAAAAACGGTAAAAATACACAATGATAGTGCTGGGAAATGATTAGAAACATGTAGGAAACACTTGAAATGCTGGTACATAGAGCCGTTCTATCTTTATGTTCATGTTCAATCACGGAGATTAGAGGTAGAATGCTGCGAAATGACGAGAGTACAGATAATTTTTACCATTCTGGCTACATTAGATAATGTTTTTCTAAAGAAAGTGCTTTCAAATATTAAGAATTTCCATTTATAAAGCTCAGAATATGTGTGAAGCTGATAAATGAAGAGAATACTGTTTATATTTACAGTTGACTGTGATTAGACTGGCGTTTTCTGAATGAAGCACTTTAAATCCTGAAGATTCATGTATATACTTCTGGGAAAACTGTCTAATTTTGAAAAACTGTAAAAATACACAGTGATAGTCCTGGGAAATGATTAGAAACATGTAGGAAACACTTGAAATGCTGGTACATAGCGCTGTTCTCTGTTTATATTCATGTTCAATCACGGAGATTAGAGATAGAATGCTGCATAATGACGAGAGTACAGATAATGTTTACCATTCTGGCTAATTTAGAGGATGTATTTCCGAAGAATGAGCTTTCAAATATTAAGAATTGCAGTTTATAAAGCTAGAATATGGGTATGAAGCTGATAAATGAAGAGAATACTGTTTATATTTACAACTGAGGCTGAATTGCCTGGCGTTTTCTGAATGGCACAGTTTATATCTAGGAGATTCCTGTGTATACTTTCAGGAAAACTGTCTACTTTTGGTAATACTCTTAAAATACACAATGATAGTCCCCGAAATGATTAGAAACATGTGAGAAACACTTTAAATAGGGGTAAATAGAGCCGTTCTATCCTGATGGCCTATTTCAATCACCGAGATTAGAGGTCAAAAACTCTAAAAATGAAGAGAGTAATGATAATGTTTACAATTCCCGCTACTCTAGATGGTGTTTTTCCACAGAAAGTGCTTCCAACGTTATGAATTGCTGTTTAGAAGCTCAGAATATGTGTATGAGGATGATAAATGAAGAGAATACTGTTTATATTTACAGGTGATTCTGATTAGACTGGCGTTTTCTGAATGGCTCAATTTAAACCTTTAAGATTCCTGGGTATACTTCTAGGAAAACTGTCTACTTTTCCTAAAACGCTTAACATACACAATGATAGTCCCGAGAAATGATTAGAAACATGTAAGAAACACTTGAAATGCCGGTACATAGAACTGTTCTATCTTTATGTTCATGTTCAATCACGGAGATTAGAGGTAGAATGCTGCGAAATGACGAGAGTACAGATAATGTTTACCATTCTGGCTAATTTAGATGATGTTTTTCCAAAGAAAGTGCTTTCAAATATTGAGAATTTCCATTTATAAAGCTCAGAATATGTGTGAAGCTGATCAATGAAGAGAATACTGTTTATATTTACAGTTGACTATGATTAGACTGGCGTTTTCTGAATGAAACACTTTAAATCCTGAAGATTCATGTATATACTTCTGGGAAAACTGTCTAATTTTGAAAAACTGTAAAAATACACAATGATAGTCCTGGGAAATGATTAGAAACATGTAGGAAACACTTGAAATGCTGGTACATAGCGCTGTTCTCTGTTTATATTCATGTTCAATCACGGAGATTAGAGATAGAATGCTGCATAATGACGAGAGTACAGATAATGTTTACCATTCTGGCTACTTTAGATGATGTATTTCCAAAGAATGAGCTTTCAAATATTAAGAATTGCAGTTTATAAAGCTAGAATATGGGTATGAAGCTGATAAATGAAGAGAATACTGTTTATATTTACAACTGAGGCTGAATTGCCTGGCGTTTTCTGAATGGCACAGTTTATATCTAGGAGATTCCTGTGTATACTTTCAGGAAAACTGTCTACTTTTGGTTATACTCTTAAAATACACAATGATGGTCCCCGAAATTATTAGAAACATGTGAGAAACACTTTAAATAGGGGTAAATAGAGCCGTTCTATCCTGATGATCTAGTTCAATCACCGAGATTAGAGGTAGAAAACTCTCAAATGAAGAGAGTAATGATAATGTTTACAATTCCGGCTACTCTAGATGGTGTTTTTCCACAGAAAGTGCTTCCAACGTTATGAATTGCTGTTTAGAAGCTCAGAATATGTGTATGAGGATGATAAATGAAGAGAATACTGTTTATATTTACAGGTGATTCTGATTAGACTGGCGTTTTCTGAATGGCTCAATTTAAACCTTTAAGATTCCTGGGTATACTTCTAGGAAAACTGTCTACTTTTCGTAAAACGCTTAACATACACAATGATAGTCCCGAGAAATGATTAGAAACATGTAAGAAACCCATGAAATGCTGGTACATAAAGCTGTTCTATATGTTCATGTTCGATCGGGGAGATTAGAGGTAGAATGCTGCGAAATGACGAGAGTACAGATAATGTTTACCATTCTGGCTACTTTGGATGATGTTTTTCCAAAGAAAGTGCTTTCAAACATTGAGAATTTCCATTTATAAAGCTCAGAATATGTGTGAAGCTGATAAATGAAGAGAATACTGTTTATATATACAGGTGACTATGATTAGACTTGCGATTTCTGAATGAAACACTTTAAATCCTGAAGATTCATGTATATACTTCTGGGAAAACTGTCTAATTTTGAAAAACGGTAAAAATACACAATGATAGTGCTGGGAAATGATTAGAAACATGTAGGAAACACTTGAAATGCTGGTACATAGAGCCGTTCTATCTTTATGTTCATGTTCAATCACGGAGATTAGAGGTAGAATGCTGCGAAATGACGAGAGTACAGATAATTTTTACCATTCTGGCTACATTAGATAATGTTTTTCCAAAGAAAGTGCTTTCAAATATTAAGAATTTCCATTTATAAAGCTCAGAATATGTGTGAAGCTGATAAATGAAGAGAATACTGTTTATATTTACAGTTGACTGTGATTAGACTGGCGTTTTCTGAATGAAGCACATTAAATCCTGAAGATTCATGTATATACTTCTGGGAAAACTGTCTAATTTTGAAAAACTGTAAAAATACACAATGATAGTCCTGGGAAATGATTAGAAACATGTAGGAAACACTTGAAATGCTGGTACATAGCGCTGTTCTCTGTTTATATTCATGTTCAATCACGGAGATTAGAGATAGAATGCTGCATAATGACGAGAGTACAGATAATGTTTACCATTCTGGCTACTTTAGATGATGTATTTCCGAAGAATGAGCTTTCAAATATTAAGAATTGCAGTTTATAAAGCTAGAATATGGGTATGAAGCTGATAAATGAAGAGAATACTGTTTATATTTACAACTGAGGCTGAATTGCCTGGCGTTTTCTGAATGGCACAGTTTATATCTAGGAGATTCCTGTGTATACTTTCAGGAAAACTGTCTACTTTTGGTAATACTCTTAAAATACACAATGATAGTCCCCGAAATGATTAGAAACATGTGAGAAACACTTTAAATAGGGGTAAATAGAGCCGTTCTATCCTGATGGCCTAGTTCAATCACCGAGATTAGAGGTCAAAAACTCTAAAAATGAAGAGAGTAATGATAATGTTTACAATTCCCGCTACTCTAGATGGTGTTTTTCCACAGAAAGTGCTTCCAACGTTATGAATTGCTGTTTAGAAGCTCAGAATATGTGTATGAGGATGATAAATGAAGAGAATACTGTTTATATTTACAGGTGATTCTGATTAGACTGCTGTTTTCTGAATGGCTCAATTTAAACCTTTAAGATTCCTGGGTATACTTCTAGGAAAACTGTCTACTTTTCCTAAAACGCTTAACATACACAATGATAGTCCCGAGAAATGATTAGAAACATGTAAGAAACACTTGAAATGCCGGTACATAGAACTGTTCTATCTTTATGTTCATGTTCAATCACGGAGATTAGAGGTAGAATGCTGCGAAATGACGAGAGTACAGATAATGTTTACCATTCTGGCTAATTTAGATGATGTTTTTCCAAAGAAAGTGCTTTCAAATATTGAGAATTTCCATTTATAAAGCTCAGAATATGTGTGAAGCTGATCAATGAAGAGAATACTGTTTATATTTACAGTTGACTATGATTAGACTGGCGTTTTCTGAATGAAACACTTTAAATCCTGAAGATTCATGTATATACTTCTGGGAAAACTGTCTAATTTTGAAAATCTGCAAAAATACACAATGATAGTCCTGGGAAATGATTAGAAACATGTAGGAAACACTTGAAATGCTGGTACATAGCGCTGTTCTCTGTTTATATTCATGTTCAATCACGGAGATTAGAGATAGAATGCTGCATAATGACGAGAGTACAGATAATGTTTACCATTCTGGCTACTTTAGATGATGTATTTCCAAAGAATGAGCTTTCAAATATTAAGAATTGCAGTTTATAAAGCTAGAATATGGGTATGAAGCTGATAAATGAAGAGAATACTGTTTATATTTACAACTGAGGCTGAATTGCCTGGCGTTTTCTGAATGGCACAGTTTATATCTAGGAGATTCCTGTGTATACTTTCAGGAAAACTGTCTACTTTTGGTAATACTCTTAAAATACACAATGATGGTCCCCGAAATTATTAGAAACATGTGAGAAACACTTTAAATAGGGGTAAATAGAGCCGTTCTATCCTGATGACCTAGTTCAATCACCGAGATTAGAGGTAGAAAACTCTCAAATGAAGAGAGTAATGATAATGTTTACAATTCCGGCTACTCTAGATGGTGTTTTTCCACAGAAAGTGCTTCCAACGTTATGAATTGCTGTTTAGAAGCTCAGAATATGTGTATGAGGATGATAAATGAAGAGAATACTGTTTATATTTACAGGTGATTCTGATTAGACTGGCGTTTTCTGAATGGCTCAATTTAAACCTTTAAGATTCCTGGGTATACTTCTAGGAAAACTGTCTACTTTTCGTAAAACGCTTAACATACACAATGATAGTCCCGAGAAATGATTAGAAACATGTAAGAAACCCATGAAATGCTGGTACATAAAGCTGTTCTATATGTTCATGTTCGATCGGGGAGATTAGAGGTAGAATGCTGCGAAATGACGAGAGTACAGATAATGTTTACCATTCTGGCTACTTTAGATGATGTTTTTCCAAAGAAAGTGCTTTCAAACATTGAGAATTTCCATTTATAAAGCTCAGAATATGTGTGAAGCTGATAAATGAAGAGAATACTGTTTATATATACAGGTGACTATGATTAGACTGGCGATTTCTGAATGAAACATTTTAAATCCTGAAGATTCATGTATATACTTCTGGGAAAACTGTCTAATTTTGAAAAACGGTAAAAATACACAATGATAGTGCTGGGAAATGATTAGAAACATGTAGGAAACACTTGAAATGCTGGTACATAGAGCCGTTCTATCTTTATGTTCATGTTCAATCACGGAGATTAGAGGTAGAATGCTGCGAAATGACGAGAGTACAGATAATTTTTACCATTCTGGCTACATTAGATAATGTTTTTCCAAAGAAAGTGCTTTCAAATATTAAGAATTTCCATTTATAAAGGTCAGAATATGTGTGAAGCTCATAAATGAAGAGAATACTGTTTATATTTACAGGTGATTCTGATTAGACTGGCGTTTTCTGAATGGCTCAATTTAAACCTTTAAGATTCCTGGGTATACTTCTAGGAAAACTGTCTACTTTTCGTAAAACGCTTAACATACACAATGATAGTCCCGAGAAATGATTAGAAACATGTATGAAACCCATGAAATGCTGGTACATAAAGCTGTTCTATACGTTCATGTTCGATCGGGGAGATTAGAGGTAGAATGCTGCGAAATGACGAGAGTACAGATAATGTTTACCATTCTGGCTACTTTGGATGATGTTTTTCCAAAGAAAGTGCTTTCAAACATTGAGAATTTCCATTTATAAAGCTCAGAATATGTGTGAAGCTGATAAATGAAGAGAATACTGTTTATATATACAGGTGACTATGATTAGACTGGCGATTTCTGAATGAAACACTTTAAATCCTGAAGATTCATGTATATACTTCTGGGAAAACTGTCTAATTTTGAAAAACGGTAAAAATACACAATGATAGTGCTGGGAAATGATTAGAAACATGTAGGAAACACTTGAAATGCTGGTACATAGAGCCGTTCTATCTTTATGTTCATGTTCAATCACGGAGATTAGAGGTAGAATGCTGCGAAATGACGAGAGTACAGATAATTTTTACCATTCTGGCTACATTAGATAATGTTTTTCCAAAGAAAGTGCTTTCAAATATTAAGAATTTCCATTTATAAAGCTCAGAATATGTGTGAAGCTGATCAATGAAGAGAATACTGTTTATATTTACAGTTGACTGTGATTAGACTGGCGTTTTCTGAATGAAGCACTTTAAATCCTGAAGATTCATGTATATACTTCTGGGAAAACTGTCTAATTTTGAAAAACTGTAAAAATACACAATGATAGTCCTGGGAAATGATTAGAAACATGTAGGAAACACTTGAAATGCTGGTACATAGCGCTGTTCTCTGTTTATATTCATGTTCAATCACGGAGATTAGAGATAGAATGCTGCATAATGACGAGAGTACAGATAATGTTTACCATTCTGGCTAATTTAGATGATGTATTTCCGAAGAATGAGCTTTCAAATATTAAGAATTGCAGTTTATAAAGCTAGAATATGGGTATGAAGCTGATAAATGAAGAGAATACTGTTTATATTTACAACTGAGGCTGAATTGCCTGGCGTTTTCTGAATGGCACAGTTTATATCTAGGAGATTCCTGTGTATACTTTCAGGAAAACTGTCTACTTTTGGTAATACTCTTAAAATACACAATGATAGTCCCCGAAATGATTAGAAACATGTGAGAAACACTTTAAATAGGGGTAAATAGAGCCGTTCTATCCTGATGGCCTAGTTCAATCACCGAGATTAGAGGTCGAAAACTCTAAAAATGAAGAGAGTAATGATAATGTTTACAATTCCCGCTACTCTAGATGGTGTTTTTCCACAGAAAGTGCTTCCAACGTTATGAATTGCTGTTTAGAAGCTCAGAATATGTGTATGAGGATGATAAATGAAGAGAATACTGTTTATATTTACAGGTGATTCTGATTAGACTGCTGTTTTCTGAATGGCTCAATTTAAACCTTTAAGATTCCTGGGTATACTTCTAGGAAAACTGTCTACTTTTCCTAAAACGCTTAACATACAAAATGATAGTCCCGAGAAATGATTAGAAACATGTAAGAAACACTTGAAATGCTGGTACATAGAACTGTTCTATCTTTATGTGCATGTTCAATCGGTGAGATTAGAGGTAGAATGCTGCGAAATGACGAGAGTACAGATAATGTTTACCATTCTGGCTAATTTAGATGATGTTTTTCCAAAGAAAGTGCTTTCAAATATTGAGAATTTCCATTTATAAAGCTCAGAATATGTGTGAAGCTGATCAATGAAGAGAATACTGTTTATATTTACAGTTGACTATGATTAGACTGGCGTTTTCTGAATGAAACACTTTAAATCCTGAAGATTCATGTATATACTTCTGGGAAAACTGTCTAATTTTGAAAAACTGTAAAAATACACAATGATAGTCTTGGGAAATGATTAGAAACATGTAGGAAACACTTGAAATGCTGGTACATAGCCCTGTTCTCTGTTTATATTCATGTTCAATCACGGAGATTAGAGATAGAATGCTGCATAATGACGAGAGTACAGATAATGTTTACCATTCTGGCTACTTTAGATGATGTATTTCCAAAGAATGAGCTTTCAAATATTAAGAATTGCAGTTTATAAAGCTAGCATATGGGTATGAAGCTGATAAATGAAGAGAATACTGTTTATATTTACAACTGAGGTTGAATTGCCTGGCGTTTTCTGAATGGCACAGTTTATATCTAGGAGATTCCTGTGTATACTTTCAGGAAAACTGTCTACTTTTGGTTATACTCTTAAAATACACAATGATGGTCCCCGAAATTATTTGAAACATGTGAGAAACACTTTAAATAGGGGTAAATAGAGCCGTTCTATCCTGATGACCTAGTTCAATCACCGAGATTAGAGGTAGAAAACTCTCAAATGAAGAGAGTAATGATAATGTTTACAATTCCGGCTACTCTAGATGGTGTTTTTCCACAGAAAGTGCTTCCAACGTTATGAATTGCTGTTTAGAAGCTCAGAATATGTGTATGAGGATGATAAATGAAGAGAATACTGTTTATATTTACAGGTGATTCTGATTAGACTGGCGTTTTCTGAATGGCTCAATTTAAACCTTTAAGATTCCTGGGTATACTTCTAGGAAAACTGTCTACTTTTCGTAAAACGCTTAACATACACAATGATAGTCCCGAGAAATGATTAGAAACATGTAAGAAACCCATGAAATGCTGGTACATAAAGCTGTTCTATATGTTCATGTTCGATCGGGGAGATTAGAGGTAGAATGCTGCGAAATGACGAGAGTACAGATAATGTTTACCATTCTGGCTACTTTGGATGATGTTTTTCCAAAGAAAGTGCTTTCAAACATTGAGAATTTCCATTTATAAAGCTCAGAATATGTGTGAAGCTGATAAATGAAGAGAATACTGTTTATATATACAGGTGACTATGATTAGACTGGCGATTTCTGAATGAAACACTTTAAATCCTGAAGATTCATGTATATACTTCTGGGAAAACTGTCTAATTTTGAAAAACGGTAAAAATACACAATGATAGTGCTGGGAAATGATTAGAAACATGTAGGAAACACTTGAAATGCTGGTACATAGAGCCGTTCTATCTTTATGTTCATGTTCAATCACGGAGATTAGAGGTAGAATGCTGCGAAATGACGAGAGTACAGATAATTTTTACCATTCTGGCTACATTAGATAATGTTTTTCTAAAGAAAGTGCTTTCAAATATTAAGAATTTCCATTTATAAAGCTCAGAATATGTGTGAAGCTGATAAATGAAGAGAATACTGTTTATATTTACAGTTGACTGTGATTAGACTGGCGTTTTCTGAATGAAGCACTTTAAATCCTGAAGATTCATGTATATACTTCTGGGAAAACTGTCTAATTTTGAAAAACTGTAAAAATACACAGTGATAGTCCTGGGAAATGATTAGAAACATGTAGGAAACACTTGAAATGCTGGTACATAGCGCTGTTCTCTGTTTATATTCATGTTCAATCACGGAGATTAGAGATAGAATGCTGCATAATGACGAGAGTACAGATAATGTTTACCATTCTGGCTAATTTAGAGGATGTATTTCCGAAGAATGAGCTTTCAAATATTAAGAATTGCAGTTTATAAAGCTAGAATATGGGTATGAAGCTGATAAATGAAGAGAATACTGTTTATATTTACAACTGAGGCTGAATTGCCTGGCGTTTTCTGAATGGCACAGTTTATATCTAGGAGATTCCTGTGTATACTTTCAGGAAAACTGTCTACTTTTGGTAATACTCTTAAAATACACAATGATAGTCCCCGAAATGATTAGAAACATGTGAGAAACACTTTAAATAGGGGTAAATAGAGCCGTTCTATCCTGATGGCCTATTTCAATCACCGAGATTAGAGGTCAAAAACTCTAAAAATGAAGAGAGTAATGATAATGTTTACAATTCCCGCTACTCTAGATGGTGTTTTTCCACAGAAAGTGCTTCCAACGTTATGAATTGCTGTTTAGAAGCTCAGAATATGTGTATGAGGATGATAAATGAAGAGAATACTGTTTATATTTACAGGTGATTCTGATTAGACTGGCGTTTTCTGAATGGCTCAATTTAAACCTTTAAGATTCCTGGGTATACTTCTAGGAAAACTGTCTACTTTTCCTAAAACGCTTAACATACACAATGATAGTCCCGAGAAATGATTAGAAACATGTAAGAAACACTTGAAATGCCGGTACATAGAACTGTTCTATCTTTATGTTCATGTTCAATCACGGAGATTAGAGGTAGAATGCTGCGAAATGACGAGAGTACAGATAATGTTTACCATTCTGGCTAATTTAGATGATGTTTTTCCAAAGAAAGTGCTTTCAAATATTGAGAATTTCCATTTATAAAGCTCAGAATATGTGTGAAGCTGATCAATGAAGAGAATACTGTTTATATTTACAGTTGACTATGATTAGACTGGCGTTTTCTGAATGAAACACTTTAAATCCTGAAGATTCATGTATATACTTCTGGGAAAACTGTCTAATTTTGAAAATCTGCAAAAATACACAATGATAGTCCTGGGAAATGATTAGAAACATGTAGGAAACACTTGAAATGCTGGTACATAGCGCTGTTCTCTGTTTATATTCATGTTCAATCACGGAGATTAGAGATAGAATGCTGCATAATGACGAGAGTACAGATAATGTTTACCATTCTGGCTACTTTAGATGATGTATTTCCAAAGAATGAGCTTTCAAATATTAAGAATTGCAGTTTATAAAGCTAGAATATGGGTATGAAGCTGATAAATGAAGAGAATACTGTTTATATTTACAACTGAGGCTGAATTGCCTGGCGTTTTCTGAATGGCACAGTTTATATCTAGGAGATTCCTGTGTATACTTTCAGGAAAACTGTCTACTTTTGGTAATACTCTTAAAATACACAATGATGGTCCCCGAAATTATTAGAAACATGTGAGAAACACTTTAAATAGGGGTAAATAGAGCCGTTCTATCCTGATGACCTAGTTCAATCACCGAGATTAGAGGTAGAAAACTCTCAAATGAAGAGAGTAATGATAATGTTTACAATTCCGGCTACTCTAGATGGTGTTTTTCCACAGAAAGTGCTTCCAACGTTATGAATTGCTGTTTAGAAGCTCAGAATATGTGTATGAGGATGATAAATGAAGAGAATACTGTTTATATTTACAGGTGATTCTGATTAGACTGGCGTTTTCTGAATGGCTCAATTTAAACCTTTAAGATTCCTGGGTATACTTCTAGGAAAACTGTCTACTTTTCGTAAAACGCTTAACATACACAATGATAGTCCCGAGAAATGATTAGAAACATGTAAGAAACCCATGAAATGCTTGGTACATAAAGCTGTTCTATATGTTCATGTTCGATCGGGGAGATTAGAGGTAGAATGCTGCGAAATGACGAGAGTACAGATAATGTTTACCATTCTGGCTACTTTAGATGATGTTTTTCCAAAGAAAGTGCTTTCAAACATTGAGAATTTCCATTTATAAAGCTCAGAATATGTGTGAAGCTGATAAATGAAGAGAATACTGTTTATATATACAGGTGACTATGATTAGACTGGCGATTTCTGAATGAAACATTTTAAATCCTGAAGATTCATGTATATACTTCTGGGAAAACTGTCTAATTTTGAAAAACGGTAAAAATACACAATGATAGTGCTGGGAAATGATTAGAAACATGTAGGAAACACTTGAAATGCTGGTACATAGAGCCGTTCTATCTTTATGTTCATGTTCAATCACGGAGATTAGAGGTAGAATGCTGCGAAATGACGAGAGTACAGATAATTTTTACCATTCTGGCTACATTAGATAATGTTTTTCCAAAGAAAGTGCTTTCAAATATTAAGAATTTCCATTTATAAAGGTCAGAATATGTGTGAAGCTCATAAATGAAGAGAATACTGTTTATATTTACAGGTGATTCTGATTAGACTGGCGTTTTCTGAATGGCTCAATTTAAACCTTTAAGATTCCTGGGTATACTTCTAGGAAAACTGTCTACTTTTCGTAAAACGCTTAACATACACAATGATAGTCCCGAGAAATGATTAGAAACATGTATGAAACCCATGAAATGCTGGTACATAAAGCTGTTCTATACGTTCATGTTCGATCGGGGAGATTAGAGGTAGAATGCTGCGAAATGACGAGAGTACAGATAATGTTTACCATTCTGGCTACTTTGGATGATGTTTTTCCAAAGAAAGTGCTTTCAAACATTGAGAATTTCCATTTATAAAGCTCAGAATATGTGTGAAGCTGATAAATGAAGAGAATACTGTTTATATATACAGGTGACTATGATTAGACTGGCGATTTCTGAATGAAACACTTTAAATCCTGAAGATTCATGTATATACTTCTGGGAAAACTGTCTAATTTTGAAAAACGGTAAAAATACACAATGATAGTGCTGGGAAATGATTAGAAACATGTAGGAAACACTTGAAATGCTGGTACATAGAGCCGTTCTATCTTTATGTTCATGTTCAATCACGGAGATTAGAGGTAGAATGCTGCGAAATGACGAGAGTACAGATAATTTTTACCATTCTGGCTACATTAGATAATGTTTTTCCAAAGAAAGTGCTTTCAAATATTAAGAATTTCCATTTATAAAGCTCAGAATATGTGTGAAGCTGATCAATGAAGAGAATACTGTTTATATTTACAGTTGACTGTGATTAGACTGGCGTTTTCTGAATGAAGCACTTTAAATCCTGAAGATTCATGTATATACTTCTGGGAAAACTGTCTAATTTTGAAAAACTGTAAAAATACACAATGATAGTCCTGGGAAATGATTAGAAACATGTAGGAAACACTTGAAATGCTGGTACATAGCGCTGTTCTCTGTTTATATTCATGTTCAATCACGGAGATTAGAGATAGAATGCTGCATAATGACGAGAGTACAGATAATGTTTACCATTCTGGCTAATTTAGATGATGTATTTCCGAAGAATGAGCTTTCAAATATTAAGAATTGCAGTTTATAAAGCTAGAATATGGGTATGAAGCTGATAAATGAAGAGAATACTGTTTATATTTACAACTGAGGCTGAATTGCCTGGCGTTTTCTGAATGGCACAGTTTATATCTAGGAGATTCCTGTGTATACTTTCAGGAAAACTGTCTACTTTTGGTAATACTCTTAAAATACACAATGATAGTCCCCGAAATGATTAGAAACATGTGAGAAACACTTTAAATAGGGGTAAATAGAGCCGTTCTATCCTGATGGCCTAGTTCAATCACCGAGATTAGAGGTCGAAAACTCTAAAAATGAAGAGAGTAATGATAATGTTTACAATTCCCGCTACGCTAGATGGTGTTTTTCCACAGAAAGTGCTTCCAACGTTATGAATTGCTGTTTAGAAGCTCAGAATATGTGTATGAGGATGATAAATGAAGAGAATACTGTTTATATTTACAGGTGATTCTGATTAGACTGCTGTTTTTCTGAATGGCTCAATTTAAACCTTTAAGATTCCTGGGTATACTTCTAGGAAAACTGTCTACTTTTCCTAAAACGCTTAACATACAAAATGATAGTCCCGAGAAATGATTAGAAACATGTAAGAAACACTTGAAATGCTGGTACATAGAACTGTTCTATCTTTATGTGCATGTTCAATCGGTGAGATTAGAGGTAGAATGCTGCGAAATGACGAGAGTACAGATAATGTTTACCATTCTGGCTAATTTAGATGATGTTTTTCCAAAGAAAGTGCTTTCAAATATTGAGAATTTCCATTTATAAAGCTCAGAATATGTGTGAAGCTGATCAATGAAGAGAATACTGTTTATATTTACAGTTGACTATGATTAGACTGGCGTTTTCTGAATGAAACACTTTAAATCCTGAAGATTCATGTATATACTTCTGGGAAAACTGTCTAATTTTGAAAAACTGTAAAAATACACAATGATAGTCTTGGGAAATGATTAGAAACAGAAGAAAC